>NC_135430.1:12654259-12988426 GCF_051991245.1 Festucalex cinctus | reverse complement strand
TACATGGTCGTTTTTTTGTCGCAAAAAAAAGCCTTACTATACATGGTCGTTTTTTTGTCGCAAAAAAAAGCCTTACTATACATGGTCGTTTTTTTGTCTGAAAAAAAAGCCTTACTATACATTGTCGTTTTTATGTCTTAAAAAAAAGCCTTACTATACATGGTCGTTTTTTTGTCGGAAAAAAAAGCCTTACTATACATGGTCGTTTTTTTGTCGGAAAAAAAAGCCTTACTATACATGGTCGTTTTTATGTCTTAAAAAAAAGCCTTACTATATATGGTCGTTTTTTTGTCGGAAAAAAAAGCCTTACTATACATGGTCGTTTTTTTGTCGGAAAAAAAAGCCTTACTATACATTGTCTTTTTTTTGTCGGAAAAAAAAGCCTTACTATACATGGTCGTTTTTTTGTCGGAAAAAAAAGCCTTACTGTACATGGTCGTTTTATGTCGGAAAAAAAAGCCTTACTATACATGGTCGTTTTTATGTCTTAAAAAAAAGCCTTACTATACATGGTCATTTTTTTGTCGGAAAAAAAAGCCTTACTATACATGGTCGTTTTTTTGTCGGAAAAAAAAGCCTTACTATACATTGTCTTTTTTTTGTCGGAAAAAAAAGCCTTACTATACATGGTCGTTTTTTTGTCGGAAAAAAAAGCCTTACTATACATGGTCGTTTTTTTGTCGGAAAAAAAGCCTTACTATACATGGTCGTTTTTTTGTCGGAAAAAAAAGCCTTACTATACATGGTCGTTTTTTTGTCAGAAAAAAAGCCTTACTATACATGGTCGTTTTTTTGTCGAAAAAAAAAAGCCTTACTATACATGGTCGTTTTTTTTGTCGGAAAAAAAAGCCTTACTATACATGGTCGTTTTTTTGTCGAAAAAAAAAGCCGTACTATACATGGTCATTTTTTTGTCGGAAAAAAAAGCCTTACTATACATGGTCGTTTTTTTGTCGGAAAAAAAAGACTTACTATACATGGTAAAAAGCCTTACTATACATGGTCGTTTTTTTGTCGGAAAAAAAAGCCTTACTATACATGGTCGTTTTTTTGTCGGAAAAAAAAGCCTTACTATACATGGTCGTTTTTTTGTCGAAAATAAAAGCCTTACTATACATGGTCGTTTTTTTGTCGAAAAAAAAAGGCTTACTATACATGGTCGTTTTTTTGTCGGAAAAAAAAGCCTTACTATACATGGTCGTTTTTTTGTCGGAAAAAAAAGCCTTACTATACATGGTCGTTTTTTTGTCGGAAAAAAAAGCCTTACTATACATGGTCGTTTTTTTGTCGGAAAAAAAAGCCTTACTATACATGGTCGTTTTTTTGTCGCAAAAAAAAGCCTTACTATACATGGTCGTTTTTTTGTCGCAAAAAAAAGCCTTACTATACATGGTCGTTTTTTTGTCTGAAAAAAAAGCCTTACTGTACATTGTCGTTTTTATGTCTTAAAAAAAAGCCTTACTATACATGGTCGTTTTTTTGTCGGAAAAAAAAGCCTTACTATACATGGTCGTTTTTTTGTCGGAAAAAAAAGCCTTACTATACATGGTCGTTTTTATGTCTTAAAAAAAAGCCTTACTATATATGGTCGTTTTTTTGTCGGAAAAAAAAGCCTTACTATACATGGTCGTTTTTTTGTCGGAAAAAAAAGCCTTACTATACATTGTCTTTTTTTTGTCGGAAAAAAAAGCCTTACTATACATGGTCGTTTTTTTGTCGGAAAAAAAGCCTTACTATACATGGTCGTTTTTTTGTCGAAAAAAAAAGCCGTACTATACATGGTCGTTTTTTTTGTCGAAAAAAAAAAGCCTTACTATACATGGTCGTTTTTTTGTCGGAAAAAAAAGCCTTACTATACATGGTCGTTTTTTTGTCGGAAAAAAAGCCTTACTATACATGGTCGTTTTTTTGTCGCAAAAAAAAGCCTTACTATACATGGTCGTTTTTTTGTTGGAAAAAAAAGCCTTACTATACATGGTCGTTTTTTTGTCGGAAAAAAAAGCCTTACTATACATGGTCGTTTTTTTGTCGGAAAAAAAAGCCTTACTATACATGGTCGTTTTTTTGTCGGAAAAAAAAGCCTTACTATACATGGTCGTTTTTTTGTCGAAAAAAAAAGCCGTACTATACATGGTCGTTTTTTTTGTCGAAAAAAAAAGCCGTACTATACATGGTCGTTTTTTTGTCGGAAAAAAAAGCCTTACTATACATGGTCGTTTTTTTGTCGGAAAAAAAAGCCTTACTATACATGGTCGTTTTTTTGTCGGAAAAAAAAGCCTTACTATACATGGTCGTTTTTTTGTCGGAAAAAAAAGCCTTACTATACATGGTCGTTTTTTTGTCGGAAAAAAAAGCCTTACTATACATGGTCGTTTTTTTGTCGGAAAAAAAAGCCTTACTATACATGGTCGTTTTTTTGTCGGAAAAAAAAGCCTTACTATACATGGTCGTTTTTTTGTCGCAAAAAAAAGCCTTACTATACATGGTCGTTTTTTTGTCGCAAAAAAAAGCCTTACTATACATGGTCGTTTTTTTGTCGCAAAAAAAAGCCTTACTATACATGGTCGTTTTTTTGTCTGAAAAAAAAGCCTTACTATACATTGTCGTTTTTATGTCTTAAAAAAAAGCCTTACTATACATGGTCGTTTTTTTGTCGGAAAAAAAAGCCTTACTATACATGGTCGTTTTTTTGTCGGAAAAAAAAGCCTTACTATACATGGTCGTTTTTATGTCTTAAAAAAAAGCCTTACTATATATGGTCGTTTTTTTGTCGGAAAAAAAAGCCTTACTATACATGGTCGTTTTTTTGTCGGAAAAAAAAGCCTTACTATACATTGTCTTTTTTTTGTCGGAAAAAAAAGCCTTACTATACATGGTCGTTTTTTTGTCGGAAAAAAAAGCCTTACTGTACATGGTCGTTTTATGTCGGAAAAAAAAGCCTTACTATACATGGTCGTTTTTATGTCTTAAAAAAAAGCCTTACTATACATGGTCATTTTTTTGTCGGAAAAAAAAGCCTTACTATACATGGTCGTTTTTTTGTCGGAAAAAAAAGCCTTACTATACATTGTCTTTTTTTTGTCGGAAAAAAAAGCCTTACTATACATGGTCGTTTTTTTGTCGGAAAAAAAAGCCTTACTATACATGGTCGTTTTTTTGTCGGAAAAAAAGCCTTACTATACATGGTCGTTTTTTTGTCGGAAAAAAAAGCCTTACTATACATGGTCGTTTTTTTGTCAGAAAAAAAGCCTTACTATACATGGTCGTTTTTTTGTCGGAAAAAAAAGCCTTACTATACATGGTCGTTTTTTTGTCGGAAAAAAAAGCCTTACTATACATGGTCGTTTTTTTGTCGCAAAAAAAAGCCTTACTATACATGGTCGTTTTTTTGTCGCAAAAAAAAGCCTTACTATACATGGTCGTTTTTTTGTCGCAAAAAAAAGCCTTACTATACATGGTCGTTTTTTTGTCTGAAAAAAAAGCCTTACTATACATTGTCGTTTTTATGTCTTAAAAAAAAGCCTTACTATACATGGTCGTTTTTTTGTCGGAAAAAAAAGCCTTACTATACATGGTCGTTTTTTTGTCGGAAAAAAAAGCCTTACTATACATGGTCGTTTTTATGTCTTAAAAAAAAGCCTTACTATATATGGTCGTTTTTTTGTCGGAAAAAAAAGCCTTACTATACATGGTCGTTTTTTTGTCGGAAAAAAAAGCCTTACTATACATTGTCTTTTTTTTGTCGGAAAAAAAAGCCTTACTATACATGGTCGTTTTTTTGTCGGAAAAAAAAGCCTTACTGTACATGGTCGTTTTATGTCGGAAAAAAAAGCCTTACTATACATGGTCGTTTTTATGTCTTAAAAAAAAGCCTTACTATACATGGTCATTTTTTTGTCGGAAAAAAAAGCCTTACTATACATGGTCGTTTTTTTGTCGGAAAAAAAAGCCTTACTATACATTGTCTTTTTTTTGTCGGAAAAAAAAGCCTTACTATACATGGTCGTTTTTTTGTCGGAAAAAAAAGCCTTACTATACATGGTCGTTTTTTTGTCGGAAAAAAAGCCTTACTATACATGGTCGTTTTTTTGTCGGAAAAAAAAGCCTTACTATACATGGTCGTTTTTTTGTCAGAAAAAAAGCCTTACTATACATGGTCGTTTTTTTGTCGAAAAAAAAAAGCCTTACTATACATGGTCGTTTTTTTTGTCGGAAAAAAAAGCCTTACTATACATGGTCGTTTTTTTGTCGAAAAAAAAAGCCGTACTATACATGGTCATTTTTTTGTCGGTAAAAAAAGCCTTACTATACATGGTCGTTTTTTTGTCGGAAAAAAAAGACTTACTATACATGGTAAAAAGCCTTACTATACATGGTCGTTTTTTTGTCGGAAAAAAAAGCCTTACTATACATGGTCGTTTTTTTGTCGGAAAAAAAAGCCTTACTATACATGGTCGTTTTTTTGTCGGAAAAAAAAGCCTTACTATACATGGTCGTTTTTTTGTCGGAAAAAAAAGCCTTACTATACATGGTCGTTTTTTTGTCGGAAAAAAAAGCCTTACTATACATGGTCGTTTTTTTGTCGGAAAAAAAAGCCTTACTATACATGGTCGTTTTTTTGTCAGAAAAAAAGCCTTACTATACATGGTCGTTTTTTTGTCGAAAAAAAAAGCCTTACTATACATGGTCGTTTTTTTGTCGGAAAAAAAAAGCCTTACTATACATGGTCGTTTTTTTGTCGGAAAAAAAAGCCTTACTATACATGGTCGTTTTTTTGTCGGAAAAAAAAAGCCTTACTATACATGGTCGTTTTTTTGGCGGGAAAAAAAAGCCTTACAATACATGGTCGTTTTTTTGTCGGAAAAAAAAGCCTTACTATACATGGTCGTTTTTTTGTCGGAAAAAAAAGCCTTACTATACATGGTCGTTTTTTTGTCGGAAAAAAAAGCCTTACTATACATGGTCGTTTTTTCGGTCGGAAAAAAAAGCCTTACTATACATGGTCGTTTTTTTGTCGAAAAAAAAAGCCTTACTATACATGGTCGTTTTTTTGTCGGAAAAAAAAGCCTTACTATACATGGTCGTTTTTTTGTCGGGAAAAAAAAGCCTTACTATACATGGTCGTTTTTTTGTCGGAAAAAAAAAGCCTTACTATACATGGTCGTTTTTTTGTCGAAAAAAAAAGCCGTACTATACATGGTCGTTTTTTTTGTCGGAAAAAAAAGCCTTACTATACATGGTCGTTTTTTTGTCGGAAAAAAAAGCCTTACTATACATGGTCGTTTTTTTGTCGGAAAAAAAAGCCTTACTATACATGGTCGTTTTTTTGTCGGAAAAAGAAGCCTTACTAAACATGGTCGTTTTTTTGTCGGAAAAAAAAGCCTTACTATACATGGTCGTTTTTTTGTCGGAAAAAAAAGCCTTACTATACATGGTCGTTTTTTTGTCGGAAAAAAAAGCCTTACTATACATGGTCGTTTTTTTGTCGCAAAAAAAAGCCTTACTATACATGGTCGTTTTTTTGTTGGAAAAAAAAGCCTTACTATACATGGTCGTTTTTTTGTCGGAAAAAAAAGCCTTACTATACATGGTCGTTTTTTTGTCGGAAAAAAAAGCCTTACTATACATGGTCGTTTTTTTGTCGGAAAAAAAAGCCTTACTATACATGGTCGTTTTTTTGTCGAAAAAAAAAGCCGTACTATACATGGTCGTTTTTTTTGTCGAAAAAAAAAGCCGTACTATACATGGTCGTTTTTTTGTCGGAAAAAAAAGCCTTACTATACATGGTCGTTTTTTTGTCGGAAAAAAAAGCCTTACTATACATGGTCGTTTTTTTGTCGGAAAAAAAAGCCTTACTATACATGGTCGTTTTTTTGTCGGAAAAAAAAGCCTTACTATACATGGTCGTTTTTTTGTCGGAAAAAAAAGCCTTACTATACATGGTCGTTTTTTTGTCGGAAAAAAAAGCCTTACTATACATGGTCGTTTTTTTGTCGCAAAAAAAAGCCTTACTATACATGGTCGTTTTTTTGTCGCAAAAAAAAGCCTTACTATACATGGTCGTTTTTTTGTCTGAAAAAAAAGCCTTACTATACATGGTCGTTTTTATGTCTTAAAAAAAAGCCTTACTATACATGGTCGTTTTTTTGTCGGAAAAAAAAGCCTTACTATACATGGTCGTTTTTTTGTCGGAAAAAAAAGCCTTACTATACATGGTCGTTTTTTTGTCGGAAAAAAAAGCCTTACTATACATGGTCGTTTTTTTGTCGGAAAAAAAAGCCTTACTATACATGGTCGTTTTTTTGTCGGAAAAAAAAGCCTTACTATACATGGTCGTTTTTTTGTCTGAAAAAAAAGCCTTACTATACATGGTCGTTTTTTTGTCTGAAAAAAAAGCCTTACTATACATGGTCGTTTTTTCGGTCGGAAAAAAAAGCCTTACTATACATGGTCGTTTTTTTGTCGGAAAAAAAAGCCTTACTATACATGGTCGTTTTTTTGTCGGAAAAAAAAGCCTTACTATACATGGTCGTTTTTTTGTCGGAAAAAAAAGCCTTACTATACATGGTCGTTTTTTTGTCGGAAAAAAAAAGCCTTACTATACATGGTCGTTTTTTTGTCGAAAAAAAAAGCCGTACTATACATGGTCGTTTTTTTTGTCTGAAAAAAAAGCCTTACTATACATGGTCGTTTTTTTGTCGGAAAAAAAAGCCTTACTATACATGGTCGTTTTTTTGTCGGAAAAAAAAGCCTTACTATACATGGTCGTTTTTTTGTCGGAAAAAGAAGCCTTACTATACATGGTCGTTTTTTTGTCGGAAAAAAAAAGCCTTACTATACATGGTCGTTTTTTTGTCGCAAAAAAAAGCCTTACTATACATGGTCGTTTTTTTGTCGGAAAAAAAAAGCCTTACTATACATGGTCGTTTTTTTGTCGGAAAAAAAAGCCTTACTATACATGGTCGTTTTTTTGTCGGAAAAAAAAGCCTTACTATACATGGTCGTTTTTTTGTCGGAAAAAAAAGCCTTACTATACATGGTCGTTTTTTTGTCGGAAAAAAAAGCCTTACTATACATGGTCGTTTTTATGTCGGAAAAAAAAGCCTTACTATACATGGTCGTTTTTTTGTCGGAAAAAAAAGCCTTACTATACATGGTCGTTTTTTCGGTCGGAAAAAAAAGCCTTACAATACATGGTCGTTTTTTTGGCGGAAAAAAAAGCCTTACTATACATGGTCGTTTGGTTTGACTCAGCCTGGGATCGAACCCACAACCTCAGTGTCAGAGTGTAGACACTCTACCACTAGACCACGGGGCTGTTAGTCTGTTTACTGGAAAGAGGAGCAATGAGTTGAGTAATTATGACTAGGAATTTAAAAAAAAAAAAAAAAAAAAAAAAAAAAAAAAAAAAATCCTTACTATACATGGTCGTTTTATGTCGGAAAAAAAAGCCTTACTATACATGGTCGTTTTTATGTCTTAAAAAAAAGCCTTACTATACATGGTCGTTTTTTTGTCGGAAAAAAAAGCCTTACTATACATGGTCATTTTTTTGTCGGAAAAAAAAGCCTTACTATACATTGTCTTTTTTTTGTCGGAAAAAAAAGCCTTACTATACATGGTCGTTTTTTTGTCGCAAAAAAAAGCCTTACTATACATGGTCGTTTTTTTGTCGGAAAAAAAAGCCTTACTATACATGGTCGTTTTTTTGTCGGAAAAAAAAGCCTTACTATACATGGTCGTTTTTTTGTCGGAAAAAAAAGCCTTACTATACATGGTCGTTTTTTTGTCGGAAAAAAAAGGCTTACTATACATGGTCGTTTTTTTGTCGGAAAAAAAAGCCTTACTATACATGGTCGTTTTTTTGTCGGAAAAAAAAGCCTTACTATACATGGTCGTTTTTTTGTCGGAAAAAAAAAGCCTTACTATACATGGTCGTTTTTTTGTCGGAAAAAAAAGCCTTACTATACATGGTCGTTTTTTTGTCGGAAAAAAAAGCCTTACTATACATGGTCGTTTTTTTGTCGGAAAAAGAAGCCTTACTATACATGGTCGTTTTTTTGTCGGAAAAAAAAGCCTTACTATACATGGTCGTTTTTTTGTCGGAAAAAAAAGCCTTACTATACATGGTCGTTTTTTTGTCGGAAAAAAAAAGCCTTACTATACATGGTCGTTTTTTTGTCGCAAAAAAAAGCCTTACTATACATGGTCGTTTTTTTGTCGGAAAAAAAAGCCTTACTATACATGGTCGTTTTTTTGTCGGAAAAAAAAGCCTTACTATACATGGTCGTTTTTTTGTCGGAAAAAAAAGCCTTACTATACATGGTCGTTTTTATGTCGGAAAAAAAAGCCTTACTATACATGGTCGTTTTTATGTCGGAAAAAAAAGCCTTACTATACATGGTCGTTTTTTTGTCGGAAAAAAAAGCCTTACTATACATGGTCGTTTTTTCGGTCGGAAAAAAAAGCCTTACAATACATGGTCGTTTTTTTGGCGGAAAAAAAAGCCTTACTATACATGGTCGTTTGGTTTGACTCAGCCTGGGATCGAACCCACAACCTCAGTGTCAGAGTGTAGACACTCTACCACTAGACCACAGGGCTGTTAGTCTGTTTACTGGAAAGAGGAGCAATGAGTTGAGTAATTATGACTAGGAATTTAAAAAAATAAAATAAAAAATAAAAAAAAATAAAAATCCTTACTATACATGGTCGTTTTATGTCGGAAAAAAAAGCCTTACTATACATGGTCGTTTTTATGTCTTAAAAAAAAGCCTTACTATACATGGTCGTTTTTTTGTCGGAAAAAAAAGCCTTACTATACATGGTCGTTTTTTTGTCGCAAAAAAAAGCCTTACTATACATGGTCGTTTTTTTGTCGGAAAAAAAAGCCTTACTATACATGGTCGTTTTTTTGTCGGAAAAAAAAGCCTTACTATACATGGTCGTTTTTTTGTCGGAAAAAAAAGCCTTACTATACATGGTCGTTTTTTTGTCGGAAAAAAAAGGCTTACTATACATGGTCGTTTTTTTGTCGGAAAAAAAAGCCTTACTATACATGGTCGTTTTTTTGTCGGAAAAAAAAGCCTTACTATACATGGTCGTTTTTTTGTCGGAAAAAAAAGCCTTACTATACATGGTCGTTTTTTTGTCGGAAAAAAAAGCCTTACTATACATGGTCGTTTTTATGTCGGAAAAAAAAGCCTTACTATACATGGTCGTTTTTTTGTCGGAAAAAAAAGCCTTACTATACATGGTCGTTTTTTTGTCGGAAAAAAAAGCCTTACTATACATGGTCGTTTTTTTGTCGGAAAAAGAAGCCTTACTATACATGGTCGTTTTTTTGTCGGAAAAAAAAGCCTTACTATACATGGTCGTTTTTTTGTCGGAAAAAAAAGCCTTACTATACATGGTCGTTTTTTTGTCGGAAAAAAAAGCCTTACTATACATGGTCGTTTTTTCGGTCGGAAAAAAAAGCCTTACTATACATGGTCGTTTTTTTGTCGGAAAAAAAAGCCTTACTATACATGGTCGTTTTTTTGTCGGAAAAAAAAGCCTTACTATACATGGTCGTTTTTTTGTCGGAAAAAAAAGCCTTACAATACATGGTCGTTTTTTTGGCGGAAAAAAAAGCCTTACTATACATGGTCGTTTGGTTTGACTCAGCCTGGGATCGAACCCACAACCTCAGTGTCAGAGTGTAGACACTCTACCACTAGACCACGGGGCTGTTAGTCTGTTTACTGGAAAGAGGAGCAATGAGTTGAGTAATTATGACTAGGAATTTAAAAAAATTAAATAAAAAATAAAAAAAAATAAAAATCCTTACTATACATGGTCGTTTTATGTCGGAAAAAAAAGCCTTACTATACATGGTCGTTTTTATGTCTTAAAAAAAAGCCTTACTATACATGGTCGTTTTTTTGTCGGAAAAAAAAGCCTTACTATACATGGTCGTTTTTTTGTCGCAAAAAAAAGCCTTACTATACATGGTCGTTTTTTTGTCGGAAAAAAAAGCCTTACTATACATGGTCGTTTTTTTGTCGGAAAAAAAAGCCTTACTATACATGGTCGTTTTTTTGTCGGAAAAAAAAGCCTTACTATACATGGTCGTTTTTTTGTCGGAAAAAAAAGGCTTACTATACATGGTCGTTTTTTTGTCGGAAAAAAAAGCCTTACTATACATGGTCGTTTTTTTGTCGGAAAAAAAAGCCTTACTATACATGGTCGTTTTTTTGTCGGAAAAAAAAGCCTTACTATACATGGTCGTTTTTATGTCGGAAAAAAAAGCCTTACTATACATGGTCGTTTTTATGTCGGAAAAAAAAGCCTTACTATACATGGTCGTTTTTTTGTCGGAAAAAAAAGCCTTACTATACATGGTCGTTTTTTTGTCGGAAAAAGAAGCCTTACTATACATGGTCGTTTTTTTGTCGGAAAAAAAAGCCTTACTATACATGGTCGTTTTTTTGTCTGAAAAAAAAAGCCTTACTATACATGGTCGTTTTTTTGTCGGAAAAAAAAGCCTTACTATACATGGTCGTTTTTTCGGTCGGAAAAAAAAGCCTTACTATACATGGTCGTTTTTTTGTCGGAAAAAAAAGCCTTACTATACATGGTCGTTTTTTTGTCGGAAAAAAAAGCCTTACTCTACATGGTCGTTTTTTTGTCGGAAAAAAAAGCCTTACTATACATGGTCGTTTTTTTGTCGGAAAAAAAAAGCCTTACTATACATGGTCGTTTTTTTGTCGAAAAAAAAAAGCCGTACTATACATGGTCGTTTTTTTTGTCGGAAAAAAAAGCCTTACTATACATGGTCGTTTTTTTGTCGGAAAAAAAAGCCTTACTATACATGGTCGTTTTTTTGTCGGAAAAAAAAGCCTTACTATACATGGTCGTTTTTTTGTCGGAAAAAGAAGCCTTACTATACATGGTCGTTTTTTTGTCGGAAAAAAAAGCCTTACTGTACATGGTCGTTTTTTCGTCGGAAAAAAAAGCCTTACTATACATGGTCGTTTTTTTGTCGGAAAAAAAAGCCTTACTATACATGGTCGTTTTTTTGTCGGAAAAAAAAGCCTTACTATACATGGTCGTTTTTATGTCGGAAAAAAAAGCCTTACTATACATGGTCGTTTTTTTGTCGGAAAAAAAAGCCTTACTATACATGGTCGTTTTTTCGGTCGGAAAAAAAAGCCTTACAATACATGGTCGTTTTTTTGGCGGAAAAAAAAGCCTTACTATACATGGTCGTTTTTTTGTCGGAAAAAAAAGCCTTACTATACATGGTCGTTTTTTCGGTCGGAAAAAAAAGCCTTACAATACATGGTCGTTTTTATGTCGGAAAAAAAAGCCTTACTATACATGGTCGTTTTTTTGTCGGAAAAAAAAGCTTTACTATACATGGTCGTTTTTTCGGTCGGAAAAAAAAGCCTTACAATACATGGTCGTTTTTTTTGTCGGAAAAAAAAGCCTTACTATACATGGTCGTTTTTTTGTCGGAAAAAAAAGCCTTACTATACATGGTCGTTTTTTTGTCGGAAAAAAAAGCCTTACTATACATGGTCGTTTTTTTGTCGGAAAAAGAAGCCTTACTATACATGGTCGTTTTTTTGTCGGAAAAAAAAGCCTTACTGTACATGGTCGTTTTTTTGTCGGAAAAAAAAGCCTTACTATACATGGTCGTTTTTTTGTCGGAAAAAAAAGCCTTACTATACATGGTCGTTTTTTTGTCGCAAAAAAAAGCCTTACTATACATGGTCGTTTTTTTGTCGGAAAAAAAAGCCTTACTATACATGGTCGTTTTTTTGTCGGAAAAAAAAGCCTTACTATACATGGTCGTTTTTTTGTCGGAAAAAAAAAGCCTTACTATACATGGTCGTTTTTATGTCGGAAAAAAAAGCCTTACTATACATGGTCGTTTTTTTGTCGGAAAAAAAAGCCTTACTATACATGGTCGTTTTTTCGGTCGGAAAAAAAAGCCTTACAATACATGGTCGTTTTTTTGGCGGAAAAAAAAGCCTTACTATACATGGTCGTTTGGTTTGACTCAGCCTGGGATCGAACCCACAAACTCAGTGTAAGAGTGTAGACACTCTACCACTAGACCACGGGGCTGTTAGTCTGTTTACTGGAAAGAGGAGCAATGAGTTGAGTAATTCTGACTAGGAATTTAAAAAAATAAAATAAAAAATAAAAAAAAATAAAAATCCTTACTATACATGGTCGTTTTATGTCGGAAAAAAAAGCCTTACTATACATGGTCGTTTTTTTGTCGGAAAAAAAAGCCTTACTATACATGGTCGTTTTTTTGTCGGAAAAAGAAGCCTTACTATACATGGTCGTTTTTTTGTCGGAAAAAAAAGCCTTACTGTACATGGTCGTTTTTTTGTCGGAAAAAAAAGCCTTACTATACATGGTCGTTTTTTTGTCGGAAAAAAAAGCCTTACTATACATGGTCGTTTTTTTGTCGCAAAAAAAAGCCTTACTATACATGGTCGTTTTTTTGTCGGAAAAAAAAGCCTTACTATACATGGTCGTTTTTTTGTCGGAAAAAAAAGCCTTACTATACATGGTCGTTTTTTTGTCGGAAAAAAAAAGCCTTACTATACATGGTCGTTTTTATGTCGGAAAAAAAAGCCTTACTATACATGGTCGTTTTTTTGTCGGAAAAAAAAGCCTTACTATACATGGTCGTTTTTTCGGTCGGAAAAAAAAGCCTTACAATACATGGTCGTTTTTTTGGCGGAAAAAAAAGCCTTACTATACATGGTCGTTTGGTTTGACTCAGCCTGGGATCGAACCCACAAACTCAGTGTCAGAGTGTAGACACTCTACCACTAGACCACGGGGCTGTTAGTCTGTTTACTGGAAAGAGGAGCAATGAGTTGAGTAATTCTGACTAGGAATTTAAAAAAATAAAATAAAAAATAAAAAAAAATAAAAATCCTTACTATACATGGTCGTTTTATGTCGGAAAAAAAAGCCTTACTATACATGGTCGTTTTTATGTCTTAAAAAAAAGCCTTACTATACATGGTCGTTTTTTTGTCGGAAAAAAAAGCCTTACTATACATGGTCGTTTTTTTGTCGGAAAAAAAAGCCTTACTATACATTGTCTTTTTTTTGTCGGAAAAAAAAGCCTTACTATACATGGTCGTTTTTTTGTCGCAAAAAAAAGCCTTACTATACATGGTCGTTTTTTTGTCGGAAAAAAAAGCCTTACTATACATGGTCGTTTTTTTGTCGGAAAAAAAAGCCTTACTATACATGGTCGTTTTTTTGTCGGAAAAAAAAGCCTTACTATACATGGTCGTTTTTTTGTCGGAAAAAAAAGGCTTACTATACATGGTCGTTTTTTTGTCGGAAAAAAAAGCCTTACTATACATGGTCGTTTTTTTGTCGGAAAAAAAAGCCTTACTATACATGGTCGTTTTTTTGTCGGAAAAAAAAGCCTTACTATACATGGTCGTTTTTTTGTCGGAAAAAAAAGCCTTACTATACATGGTCGTTTTTTTGTCGGAAAAAAAAGCCTTACTATACATGGTCGTTTTTTTGTCGGAAAAAAAAGCCTTACTATACATGGTCGTTTTTATGTCGGAAAAAAAAGCCTTACTATACATGGTCGTTTTTTTGTCGGAAAAAAAAGCCTTACTATACATGGTCGTTTTTATGTCGGAAAAAAAAGCCTTACTATTCATGGTCGTTTTTATGTCGGAAAAAAAAGCCTTACTATACATGGCCGTTTTTTTGTCGGAAAAAAAAGCCTTACTATACATGGTCGTTTTTTTGTCTGAAAAAAAAGCCTTACTATACATGGTCGTTTTTTTGTCAGAAAAAAAGCCTTACTATACATGGTCGTTTTTTTGTCGAAAAAAAAAGCCGTACTATACATGGTCGTTTTTTTGTCGAAAAAAAAAGCCGTACTATACATGGTCGTTTTTTTTGTCGGAAAAAAAAGCCTTACTATACATGGTCGTTTTTTTGTCGGAAAAAAAAGCCTTACTATACATGGTCGTTTTTTTGTCGGAAAAAAAAGCCTTACTATACATGGTCGTTTTTTTGTCGGAAAAAAAAGCCTTACTATACATGGTCGTTTTTTTGTCGGAAAAAAAAGGCTTACTATACATGGTCGTTTTTTTGTCGGAAAAAAAAGCCTTACTATACATGGTCGTTTTTTTGTCGGAAAAAAAAGCCTTACTATACATGGTCGTTTTTTTGTCGGAAAAAAAAGCCTTACTATACATGGTCGTTTTTTTGTCGGAAAAAAAAGCCTTACTATACATGGTCGTTTTTTTGTCGGAAAAAAAAGCCTTACTATACATGGTCGTTTTTTTGTCGGAAAAAAAAGCCTTACTATACATGGTCGTTTTTATGTCGGAAAAAAAAGCCTTACTATACATGGTCGTTTTTTTGTCTGAAAAAAAAGCCTTACTATACATGGTCGTTTTTATGTCGGAAAAAAAAGCCTGACTATACATGGTCGTTTTTTCGGTCGGAAAAAAAAGCCTTACAATACATGGTCGTTTTTTTGGCGGAAAAAAAAGCCTTACTATACATGGTCGTTTGGTTTGACTCAGCCTGGGATCGAACCCACAACCTCAGTGTCAGAGTGTAGACACTCTACCACTAGACCACGGGGCTGTTAGTCTGTTAACTGGAAAGAGGAGCAATGAGTTGAGTAATTATGACTAGGAATTTAAAAAAAAAAAAAATAAAAAATAAAAAATAATAAAAATCCTTACTATACATGGTCGTTTTATGTCGGAAAAAAAAGCCTTACTATACATGGTCGTTTTTATGTCTTAAAAAAAAGCCTTACTATACATGGTCGTTTTTATGTCGGAAAAAAAAGCCTTACTATACATGGTCGTTTTTATGTCGGAAAAAAAAGCCTTACTATACATGGTCGTTTTTTTGTCGGAAAAAAAAGCCTTACTATACATGGTCGTTTTTATGTCGGAAAAAAAAGCCTTACTATACATGGTCGTTTTTTTGTCGGAAAAAAAAGCCTTACTATACATGGTCGTTTTTTTGTCGGAAAAAAAAGCCTTACTATACATGGTCGTTTTTTTGTCGGAAAAAAAAGCCTTACTATACATGGTCGTTTTTTTGTCGGAAAAAAAAGCCTTACTATACATGGTCGTTTTTTTGTCGGAAAAAAAAGCCTTACTATACATGGTCGTTTTTTCGGTCGGAAAAAAAAGCCTTACTATACATGGTCGTTTTTTTGTCGGAAAAAAAAGCCTTACTATACATGGTCGTTTTTTTGTCGGAAAAAAAAGCCTTACTATACATGGTCGTATTTTGGCGGAAAAAAAAGCCTTACTATACATGGTCGTTTTTTTTGTCGGAAAAAAAAGCCTTACTATACATGGTCGTTTTTTTGTCGGAAAAAAAAGCCTTACTATACATGGTCGTTTTTTTGTCGGAAAAAAAAGCCTTACTATACATGGTCGTTTTTTTGTCGGAAAAAAAAGCCTTACTATACATGGTCGTTTTTTTGTCGGAAAAAAAAGCCTTACTATACATGGTCGTTTTTTTGTCGGAAAAAAAAGCCTTACTATACATGGTCGTTTTTTTGTCAGAAAAAAAGCCTTACTATACATGGTCGTTTTTTTGTCGAAAAAAAAAGCCTTACTATACATGGTCGTTTTTTTTGTCGGAAAAAAAAGCCTTACTATACATGGTCGTTTTTTTGTCGAAAAAAAAAGCCGTACTATACATGGTCGTTTTTTTGTCGGAAAACAAAGCCTTACTATACATGGTCGTTTTTTTGTCGGAAAAAAAAGCCTTACTATACATGGTCGTTTTTTTGTCGGAAAAAAAAGCCTTACTATACATGGTTGTTTTTTTGTCGGAAAAAAAAGCCTTACTATACATGGTCGTTTTTTTGTCGGAAAAAAAAGCCTTACTATACATGGTCGTTTTTTTGTCGGAAAAAAAAGCCTTACTATACATGGTCGTTTTTTTGTCGGAAAAAAAAGCCTTACTATACATGGTCGTTTTTTTGTCGGAAAAAAAAGTCTTACTATACATGGTCGTTTTTTTGTCGGAAAAAAAAGCCTTACTATACATGGTCGTTTTTTTGTCAGAAAAAAAGCCTTACTATACATGGTCGTTTTTTTGTCGAAAAAAAAAGCCTTACTATACATGGTCGTTTTTTTGTCGGGAAAAAAAAGCCTTACTATTCATGGTCGTTTTTTTGTCGGAAAAAAAAGCCTTACTATACATGGTCGTTTTTTTGTCGGAAAAAAAAGCCTTACTATACATGGTCGTTTTTTTGTCGGAAAAAAAAGCCTTACTATACATGGTCGTTTTTATGTCGGAAAAAAAAGCCTTACTATACATGGTCGTTTTTTTGTCGGAAAAAAAAGCCTTACTATACATGGTCGTTTTTATGTCGGAAAAAAAAGCCTTACTATTCATGGTCGTTTTTATGTCGGAAAAAAAAGCCTTACTATACATGGCCGTTTTTTTGTCGGAAAAAAAAGCCTTACTATACATGGTCGTTTTTTTGTCTGAAAAAAAAGCCTTACTATACATGGTCGTTTTTTTGTCAGAAAAAAAGCCTTACTATACATGGTCGTTTTTTTGTCGAAAAAAAAAGCCGTACTATACATGGTCGTTTTTTTGTCGAAAAAAAAAGCCGTACTATACATGGTCGTTTTTTTTGTCGGAAAAAAAAGCCTTACTATACATGGTCGTTTTTTTGTCGGAAAAAAAAGCCTTACTATACATGGTCGTTTTTTTGTCGGAAAAAAAAGCCTTACTATACATGGTCGTTTTTTTGTCGGAAAAAAAAGCCTTACTATACATGGTCGTTTTTTTGTCGGAAAAAAAAGGCTTACTATACATGGTCGTTTTTTTGTCGGAAAAAAAAGCCTTACTATACATGGTCGTTTTTTTGTCGGAAAAAAAAGCCTTACTATACATGGTCGTTTTTTTGTCGGAAAAAAAAGCCTTACTATACATGGTCGTTTTTTTGTCGGAAAAAAAAGCCTTACTATACATGGTCGTTTTTTTGTCGGAAAAAAAAGCCTTACTATACATGGTCGTTTTTTTGTCGGAAAAAAAAGCCTTACTATACATGGTCGTTTTTATGTCGGAAAAAAAAGCCTTACTATACATGGTCGTTTTTTTGTCTGAAAAAAAAGCCTTACTATACATGGTCGTTTTTATGTCGGAAAAAAAAGCCTGACTATACATGGTCGTTTTTTCGGTCGGAAAAAAAAGCCTTACAATACATGGTAGTTTTTTTGGCGGAAAAAAAAGCCTTACTATACATGGTCGTTTGGTTTGACTCAGCCTGGGATCGAACCCACAACCTCAGTGTCAGAGTGTAGACACTCTACCACTAGACCACGGGACTGTTAGTCTGTTAACTGGAAAGAGGAGCAATGAGTTGAGTAATTATGACTAGGAATTTAAAAAAAAAAAAAATAAAAAATAAAAAATAATAAAAATCCTTACTATACATGGTCGTTTTATGTCGGAAAAAAAAGCCTTACTATACATGGTCGTTTTTATGTCTTAAAAAAAAGCCTTACTATACATGGTCGTTTTTATGTCGGAAAAAAAAGCCTTACTATACATGGTCGTTTTTATGTCGGAAAAAAAAGCCTTACTATACATGGTCGTTTTTTTGTCGGAAAAAAAAGCCTTACTATACATGGTCGTTTTTATGTCGGAAAAAAAAGCCTTACTATACATGGTCGTTTTTTTGTCGGAAAAAAAAGCCTTACTATACATGGTCGTTTTTTTGTCGGAAAAAAAAGCCTTACTATACATGGTCGTTTTTTTGTCGGAAAAAGAAGCCTTACTATACATGGTCGTTTTTTTGTCGGAAAAAAAAGCCTTACTATACATGGTCGTTTTTTTGTCGGAAAAAAAAGCCTTACTATACATGGTCGTTTTTTTGTCGGAAAAAAAAGCCTTACTATACATGGTCGTTTTTTCGGTCGGAAAAAAAAGCCTTACTATACATGGTCGTTTTTTTGTCGGAAAAAAAAGCCTTACTATACATGGTCGTTTTTTTGTCGGAAAAAAAAGCCTTACTATACATGGTCGTATTTTGGCGGAAAAAAAAGCCTTACTATACATGGTCGTTTTTTTTGTCGGAAAAAAAAGCCTTACTATACATGGTCGTTTTTTTGTCGGAAAAAAAAGCCTTACTATACATGGTCGTTTTTTTGTCGGAAAAAAAAGCCTTACTATACATGGTCGTTTTTTTGTCGGAAAAAAAAGCCTTACTATACATGGTCGTTTTTTTGTCGGAAAAAAAAGCCTTACTATACATGGTCGTTTTTTTGTCGGAAAAAAAAGCCTTACTATACATGGTCGTTTTTTTGTCAGAAAAAAAGCCTTACTATACATGGTCGTTTTTTTGTCGAAAAAAAAAGCCTTACTATACATGGTCGTTTTTTTTGTCGGAAAAAAAAGCCTTACTATACATGGTCGTTTTTTTGTCGAAAAAAAAAGCCGTACTATACATGGTCGTTTTTTTGTCGGAAAACAAAGCCTTACTATACATGGTCGTTTTTTTGTCGGAAAAAAAAGCCTTACTATACATGGTCGTTTTTTTGTCGGAAAAAAAAGCCTTACTATACATGGTTGTTTTTTTGTCGGAAAAAAAAGCCTTACTATACATGGTCGTTTTTTTGTCGGAAAAAAAAGCCTTACTATACATGGTCGTTTTTTTGTCGGAAAAAAAAGCCTTACTATACATGGTCGTTTTTTTGTCGGAAAAAAAAGCCTTACTATACATGGTCGTTTTTTTGTCGGAAAAAAAAGTCTTACTATACATGGTCGTTTTTTTGTCGGAAAAAAAAGCCTTACTATACATGGTCGTTTTTTTGTCAGAAAAAAAGCCTTACTATACATGGTCGTTTTTTTGTCGAAAAAAAAAGCCTTACTATACATGGTCGTTTTTTTGTCGGGAAAAAAAAGCCTTACTATTCATGGTCGTTTTTTTGTCGGAAAAAAAAGCCTTACTATACATGGTCGTTTTTTTGTCGGAAAAAAAAAGCCTTACTATACATGGTCGTTTTTTTGGCGGGAAAAAAAAGCCTTACAATACATGGTCGTTTTTTTGTCGGAAAAAAAGCCTTACTATACATGGTCGTTTTTTTGTCGGAAAAAAAAGCCTTACTATACATGGTCGTTTTTTTGTCGGAAAAAAAAGCCTTACTATACATGGTCGTTTTTTCGGTCGGAAAAAAAAGCCTTACTATACATGGTCGTTTTTTTGTCGGAAAAAAAAGCCTTACTATACATGGTCGTTTTTTTGTCGGAAAAAAAAGCCTTACTATACATGGTCGTTTTTTTGTCGGAAAAAAAAGCCTTACTATACATGGTCGTTTTTTTGTCGAAAAAAAAAGCCGTACTATACATGGTCGTTTTTTTTGTCGGAAAAAAAAGCCTTACTATACATGGTCGTTTTTTTGTCGGAAAAAAAAGCCTTACTATACATGGTCGTTTTTTTGTCGGAAAAAAAAGCCTTACTATACATGGTCGTTTTTTTGTCGGAAAAAGAAGCCTTACTATACATGGTCGTTTTTTTGTCGGAAAAAAAAGCCTTACTATACATGGTCGTTTTTTTGTCGGAAAAAAAAGCCTTACTATACATGGTCGTTTTTTTGTCGGAAAAAAAAAAGCCTTACTATACATGGTCGTTTTTTTGTCGCAAAAAAAAGCCTTACTATACATGGTCGTTTTTTTGTCGGAAAAAAAAGCCTTACTATACATGGTCGTTTTTTTGTCGGAAAAAAAAGCCTTACTATACATGGTCGTTTTTTTGTCGGAAAAAAAAGCCTTACTATACATGGTCGTTTTTTTGTCGGAAAAAAAAGCCTTACTATACATGGTCGTTTTTTTGTCGGAAAAAAAAGCCTTACTATACATGGTCGTTTTTATGTCGGAAAAAAAAGCCTTACTATACATGGTCGTTTTTTTGTCGGAAAAAAAAGCCTTACTATACATGGTCGTTTTTATGTCGGAAAAAAAAGCCTTACTATACATGGTCGTTTTTATGTCGGAAAAAAAAGCCTTACTATACATGGTCGTTTTTTTGTCGGAAAAAAAAGCCTTACTATACATGGTCGTTTTTTCGGTCGGAAAAAAAAGCCTTACTATACATGGTCGTTTTTTTGTCAGAAAAAACGCCTTACTATACATGGTCGTTTTTTCCCAAAAATAAAACGCCTTACTATACATGGTCGTTTTTTCAAAAAATAAAACGCCTTACTATACATGGTCGTTTTTTCAAAAAATAAAACGGCTTACTTTACATGGTTGTTTTTTTTCCAAAAATAAAACGCCTTACTATACATGGTCGTTTTTTCAAAAAATAAAACGCCTTACTATACATGGTCGTTTTTTTTCAAAAAATAAAACGCCTTACTATACATGGTCGTTTTTTCCCAAAAATAAAACGCCTTACTATACATGGTCGTTTTTTCAAAAAATAAAACGCCTTACTATACATGGTCGTTTTTTCAAAAAAAAAAACGCCTTACTATACATGGTCGTTTAAAAAAAAAAAAAAAAAACGCCTTACTATACAGGGTCGTTTTTTCAAAAAAAAAAACGCCTTACTATACATGGTCGTTTTTTTTCCAAAAATAAAACGCCTTACTATACATGGTCGTTTTTTTGTCGTTTTTTCGGTCGGAAAAAAAAGCCTTACTATACATGGTCGTTTTTTTGTCGGAAAAAAAAGCCTTACTATACATGGTCGTTTTTTTGTCGGAAAAAAAAGCCTTACTATACATGGTCGTTTTTTTGTCGGAAAAAAAAGCCTTACTATACATGGTCGTTTTTTTGTCGAAAAAAAAAGCCTTACTATACATGGTCGTTTTTTTGTCGGAAAAAAAAGCCTTACTATACATGGTCGTTTTTTTTCAAAAAATAAAACGGCTTACTTTACATGGTCGTTTTTTTTCCAAAAATAAAACGCCTTACTATACATGGTCGTTTTTTCAAAAAATAAAACGCCTTACTATACATGGTCGTTTTTTTTCCAAAAATAAAACGCCTTACTATACATGGTCGTTTTTTCAAAAAATAAAACGCCTTACTATACATGGTCGTTTTTTTTTCCAAAAATAAAATGACTTACTATACATGGTCGTTTTTTCAAAAAATAAAACGCCTTACTATACATGGTCGTTTTTTCAAAAAATAAAACGCCTTACTATACATGGTCGTTTTTTTTCCAAAAATAAAACGCCTTACTATACATGGTCGTTTTTTTTCAAAAAATAAAACGCCTTACTATACATGGTCGTTTTTTCAAAAAATAAAACGCCTTACTATACATGGTCGTTTTTTTTCAAAAAATAAAACGGCTTACTTTACATGGTCGTTTTTTCAAAAAATAAAACGCCTTACTATACATGGTCGTTTTTTTTCAAAAAATAAAACGGCTTACTTTACATGGTCGTTTTTTTTCCAAAAATAAAACGCCTTACTATACATGGTCGTTTTTTCAAAAAATAAAACGCCTTACTATACATGGTCGTTTTTTTTCCAAAAATAAAACGCCTTACTATACATGGTCGTTTTTTCAAAAAATAAAACGCCTTACTATACATGGTCGTTTTTTCAAAAAATAAAACGGCTTACTTTACATGGTCGTTTTTTTTCCAAAAATAAAACGCCTTACTATGCATGGTCGTTTTTTCAAAAAATAAAACGCCTTACTATACATGGTCGTTTTTTTTCAAAAAATAAAACGCCTTACTATACATGGTCGTTTTTTCCCAAAAATAAAACGCCTTACTATACATGGTCGTTTTTTCAAAAAATAAAACGCCTTACTATACATGGTCGTTTTTTTTCCAAAAATAAAACGCCTTACTATACATGGTCGTTTTTTCAAAAAATAAAACGCCTTACTATACATGGTCGTTTTTTTTTCAAAAATAAAACGCCTTACTTTACATGGTCGTTTTTTTTTCCAAAAATAAAATGACTTACTATACATGGTCGTTTTTTCAAAAAATAAAACGCCTTACTATACATGGTCGTTTTTTCAAAAAATAAAACGCCTTACTATACATGGTCGTTTTTTTTCCAAAAATAAAACGCCTTACTATACATGGTCGTTTTCCCAAAAATAAAACGCCTTACTATACATGGTCGTTTTTTCAAAAAATAAAACGCCTTACTATACATGGTCGTTTTTTTTTCAAAAATAAAACGCCTTACTATACATGGTCGTTTTTTTTCCAAAGATAAAACGCCTTACTATACATGGTCGTTTTTCCCAAAAATAAAACGCTTTACTATACATGGTCGTTTTTTTTCCAAAGATAAAACGCCTTACTATACATGGTCGTTTTTCCCAAAAATAAAACGCCTTACTATACATGGTCTTTTTTTTTTTTTATAAATAAAACGCCTAACTATACATGGTCGTTTTTTCAAAAAATAAAACGCCTTACTATACATGGTCGTTTTTTCAAAAAATAAAACGCCTTACTATACATGGTCGTTTTTTTTCAAAAAATAAAACGCCTTACTATACATGGTCGTTTTTTTTTTAAAATAAAACGCCTTACTTTACATGGTCGTTTTTTTTCAAAAAATAAAACGCCTTACTATACATGGTCGTTTTAAAAAAAAAATAAAACGCCTTACTATACATGGTCATTTTTTTTTCAAAAATAAAACGCCTTACTATACATGGTCGTTTTTTCAAAAAATAAAACGCCTTACTATACATGGTCGTTTTTTCAAAAAATAAAACGCCTTACTTTACATGGTCGTTTTTTCCCCAAAAATAAAACGCCTTACTATACATGGTCGTTTTTTTTCCAAAAATAAAACGCCTTACTATACATGGTCGTTTTTTCAAAAAATAAAACGCCTTACTATACATGGTCGTTTTTTTTCAAAAAATAAAACGCCTTACTATACATGGTCGTTTTTTCCCAAAAATAAAACGCCTTACTATACATGGTCGTTTTTTCAAAAAATAAAACGCCTTACTATACATGGTCGTTTTTTCAAAAAATAAAACGGCTTACTTTACATGGTCGTTTTTTTTCCAAAAATAAAACGCCTTACTATGCATGGTCGTTTTTTCAAAAAATAAAACGCCTTACTATACATGGTCGTTTTTTTTCAAAAAATAAAACGCCTTACTATACATGGTCGTTTTTTCCCAAAAATAAAACGCCTTACTATACATGGTCGTTTTTTCAAAAAATAAAACGCCTTACTATACATGGTCGTTTTTCAAAAAATAAAACGCCTTACTTTACATGGTCGTTTTTTTTCCAAAAATAAAACGCCTTACTATACATGGTCGTTTTTTCAAAAAATAAAACGCCTTACTATACATGGTCGTTTTTTTTCAAAAAATAAAACGCCTTACTATACATGGTCGTTTTTTTTTTAAAATAAAATGCCTTACTATACATGGTCATTTTTTTTTCAAAAAATAAAACGCCTTACTATACATGGTCGTTTTTTTTTTAAATAAAACGTCTTACTATACATGGTCGTTTTTTTTTCCAAAAATAAAATGACTTACTATACATGGTCGTTTTTTCAAAAAATAAAACGCCTTACTATACATGGTCGTTTTTTCAAAAAATAAAACGCCTTAGTATACATGGTCGTTTTTTTTTCCAAAAATAAAACGCCTTACTATACATGGTCGTTTTTTCAAAAAAAAAAACGCCTTACTATACATGGTCGTTTAAAAAAAAAAAAAAAAAAAAACGCCTTACTATACATGGTCGTTTTTTCAAAAAATAAAACGCCTTACTATACATGGTCGTTTTTTTTCAAAAAATAAAACGGCTTACTTTACATGGTCGTTTTTTTTCCAAAAATAAAACGCCTTACTATGCATGGTCGTTTTTTCAAAAAATAAAACGCCTTACTATACATGGTCGTTTTTTTTCAAAAAATAAAACGCCTTACTATACATGGTCGTTTTTTCCCAAAAATAAAACGCCTTACTATACATGGTCGTTTTTTCAAAAAATAAAACGCCTTACTATACATGGTCGTTTTTCAAAAAATAAAACGCCTTACTTTACATGGTCGTTTTTTTTCCAAAAATAAAACGCCTTACTATACATGGTCGTTTTTTTTTAAATAAAACGCCTTACTATACATGGTCATTTTTTAAAAAAAAAAATCAAACGCCTTACTATACATGGTCGTTTTTTTTTTAAATAAAACGCCTTACTATACATGGTCGTTTTTTTTTCCAAAAATAAAATGACTTACTATACATGGTCGTTTTTTCAAAAAATAAAACGCCTTACTATACATGGTCGTTTTTTCAAAAAATAAAACGCCTTAGTATACATGGTCGTTTTTTTTCCAAAAATAAAACGCCTTACTATACATGGTCGTTTTTTCAAAAAAAAAAAACGCCTTACTATACATGGTCGTTTAAAAAAAAAAAAAAAAAACGCCTTACTATACATGGTCGTTTTTTCAAAAAATAAAACGCCTTACTATACATGGTCGTTTTTTTTCCAAAAATAAAACGCCTTACTATACATGGTCGTTTTTTTTCCAAAAATAAAACGCCTTACTATACATGGTCGTTTTTTCAAAAAATAAAACGCCTTACTATACATGGTCGGTTTTTTTTCAAAAATAAAACGCCTTACTATACATGGTCATTTTTTTTCCAAAAATAAAATGACTTACTATACATGGTCGTTTTTTCAAAAAATAAAACGCCTTACTATACATGGTCGTTTTTTCAAAAAATAAAACGCCTTACTATACATGGTCGTTTTTTTTCCAAAAATAAAACGCCTTACTATACATGGTCGTTTTTTCCCAAAAATAAAACGCCTTACTATACATGGTCGTTTTTTCAAAAAATAAAACGCCTTACTATACATGGTCGTTTTTTAAAAAAATAAAACGCCTTACTATACATGGTCGTTTTTTTTTCAAAAAATAAAACGCCTTACTATACATGGTCGTTTTTTCCCAAAAATAAAACGCCTTACTATACATGGTCGTTTTTTTTCCAAAAATAAAACGCCTTACTATACATGGTCGTTTTTTTTCCAAAAATAAAACGCCTTACTATACATGGTCGTTTTTTCAAAAAATAAAACGCCTTACTATACATGGTCGTTTTTTTTTCAAAAATAAAACGCCTTACTATACATGGTCGTTTTTTTTTCAAAAATAAAACGCCTTACTATACATGGTCGTTTTTTTTTTCAAAAATAAAACGCCTTACTATACATGGTCGTTTTTTTTTCAAAAATAAAACGCCTTACTATACATGGTCGTTTTTTTTTCAAAAATAAAACGCCTTACTATACATGGTCGTTTTTTCCAAAAATAAAACGCCTTACTATACATGGTCGTTTTTTCAAAAAATAAAACGCCTTACTATATATGGTCGTTTTTTTTTCCAAAAATAAAATGACTTACTATACATGGTCGTTTTTTCAAAAAATAAAACGCCTTACTATACATGGTCGTTTTTTCAAAAAATAAAACGCCTTACTATACATGGTCGTTTTTTTTCCAAAAATAAAACGCCTTACTATACATGGTCGTTTTTTTTCCAAAAATAAAACGCCTTACTATACATGGTCGTTTTTTCAAAAAATAAAACGCCTTACTATACATGGTCGTTTTAAAAAAAAACAAAAAAACGCCTTACTATACATGGTCGTTTTTTTTCCCAAAATAAAACGCCTTACTATACATGGTCGTTTTTAAAAAAAATAAAACGCCTTACTATACATGGTCGTTTTTTTTCAAAAAATAAAACGCCTTACTATACATTGTCGTTTTATTTCCAAAAATAAAACGCCTTACTATACATTGTCGTTTTTTTTTCAAAAATAAAACGCCTTACTATACATGGTCGTTTTTTTTCCAAAAATAAAACGCCTTACTATACATGGTCGTTTTTTCAAAAAATAAAACGCCTTACTATACATGGTCGTTTTTTTTTCCAAAAATAAAACGCCTTACTATACATGGTCGTTTTTTTTTCAAAAATAAAACGCCTTACTATACATGGTCGTTTTTTTTTCCAAAAATAAAATGACTTACTATACATGGTCGTTTTTTCAAAAAATAAAACGCCTTACTATACATGGTCGTTTTTTCAAAAAATAAAACGCCTTACTATACATGGTCGTTTTTTTTCCAAAAATAAAACGCCTTACTATACATGGTCGTTTTTTTTCCAAAAATAAAACGCCTTACTATACATGGTCGTTTTTTCAAAAAATAAAACGCCTTACTATACATGGTCGTTTTAAAAAAAAACAAAAAAACGCCTTACTATACATGGTCGTTTTTTTTCCCAAAATAAAACGCCTTACTATACATGGTCGTTTTTAAAAAAAATAAAACGCCTTACTATACATGGTCGTTTTTTTTCAAAAAATAAAACGCCTTACTATACATTGTCGTTTTTTTCCCCAAACTAAAACGCCTTACTATACATGGTCGTTTTTCCCAAAAATAAAACGCCTTACTATACATGGTCGTTTTTTTTTCAAAAAATAAAACGCTTTACTATACATGGTCGTTTTTTTTTCAAAAAATAAAACGCTTTACTATACATGGTTGTTTTTTTTCCAAAGATAAAACGCCTTACTATACATGGTCGTTTTTCCCAAAAATAAAACGCCTTACTATACATGGTCGTTTTTTTTCAAAAAATAAAACGCTTTACTATACATGGTCGTTTTTTTTCCAAAGATAAAACGCCTTACTATACATGGTCGTTTTTTCAAAAAATAAAACGCCTTACTATACATGGTCGTTTTTTTTCCAAAAATAAAACGCCTTACTATACATGGTTGTTTTTTCCAAAAATAAAACGCCTTACTATACATGGTCGTTTTTTCAAAAAATAAAACGCCTTAGTATACATGGTCATTTTTTTTCCAAAAATAAAACGCCTTACTATACATGGTCGTTTTTTCAAAAAATAAAACGCCTTACTATACATGGTCGTTTTTTTTCCAAAAATAAAACGCCTTACTATACATGGTCGTTTTTTCAAAAAATAAAACGCCTTACTATACATGGTCGTTTTTTTTCCAAAAATAAAACGCCTTACTATACATGGTCGATTTTTCAAAAAATAAAACGCCTTACTATACATGGTCGTTTTTTTTTCAAAAATAAAACGCCTTACTATACATGGTCGTTTTTTTTTTCCAAAAATAAAATGACTTACTATACATGGTCGTTTTTTCAAAAAATAAAACGCCTTACTATACATGGTCGTTTTTTCAAAAAATAAAACGCCTTACTATACATGGTCGTTTTTTTCCCAAAAATAAAACGCCTTACTATACATGGTCGTTTTTTTTCCAAAAATAAAACGCCTTACTATACATGGTCGTTTTTTCCCAAAAATAAAACGCCTTACTTTACATGGTCGTTTTTTTTCCAAAAATAAAACGCCTTACTATACATGGTCTTTTTTTTTCCAAAAATAAAACGCCTTACTATACATGGTCGTTTTTTCAAAAAATAAAACGCCTTACTATACATGGTCGTTTTTTTTCAAAAAATAAAACGCCTTACTATACATGGTCGTTTTTAAAAAAAAATAAAACGCCTTACTATACATGGTCATTTTTTTTTTTTTAAATAAAACGCCTTACTATACATGGTCGTTTTTTCAAAAAATAAAACGCCTTACTATACATGGTTGTTTTTTTTCCAAAAATAAAACGCCTTACTATACATGGTCGTTTTTTCAAAAAATAAAACGCCTTACTATACATGGTTGTTTTTTTTTCAAAAATAAAACGCCTTACTATACATGGTCGTTTTTTCAAAAAATAAAACGCCTTACTATACATGGTCGTTTTTTTTCCAAAAATAAAACGCCTTACTATACATGGTCGTTTTTTTTCCAAAAATAAAACGCCTTACTATACATGGTCGTTTTTTCAAAAAATAAAACGCCTTACTATACATGGTCGTTTTTTTTTCAAAAATAAAACGCCTTACTATACATGGTCGTTTTTTTTTTCCAAAAATAAAATGACTTACTATACATGGTCGTTTTTTCAAAAAATAAAACGCCTTACTATACATGGTCGTTTTTTCAAAAAATAAAACGCCTTACTATACATGGTCGTTTTTTTTCCAAAAATAAAACGCCTTACTATACATGGTCGTTTTTTTTCCAAAAATAAAACGCCTTACTATACATGGTCGTTTTTTCAAAAAATAAAACGCCTTACTATACATGGTCGTTTTTTCAAAAAATAAAACGCCTTACTATACATGGTCGTTTTTTTTCCAAAAATAAAACGCCTTACTATACATGGTCGTTTTTTTTCCAAAAATAAAACGCCTTACTATACATGGTCGTTTTTTCCCAAAAATAAAACGCCTTACTATACATGGTCGTTTTTTCAAAAAATAAAACGCCTTACTATACATGGTCGTTTTTTCAAAAAATAAAACGCCTTACTATACATGGTCGGTTTTTTTTCAAAAATAAAACGCCTTACTATACATGGTCATTTTTTTTCCAAAAATAAAATGACTTACTATACATGGTCGTTTTTTCAAAAAATAAAACGCCTTACTATACATGGTCGTTTTTTCAAAAAATAAAACGCCTTACTATACATGGTCGTTTTTTTTCCAAAAATAAAACGCCTTACTATACATGGTCGTTTTTTCCCAAAAATAAAACGCCTTACTATACATGGTCGTTTTTTCAAAAAATAAAACGCCTTACTATACATGGTCGTTTTTTAAAAAAATAAAACGCCTTACTATACATGGTCGTTTTTTTTTCAAAAAATAAAACGCCTTACTATACATGGTCGTTTTTTCCCAAAAATAAAACGCCTTACTATACATGGTCGTTTTTTTTCCAAAAATAAAACGCCTTACTATACATGGTCGTTTTTTTTCCAAAAATAAAACGCCTTACTATACATGGTCGTTTTTTCAAAAAATAAAACGCCTTACTATACATGGTCGTTTTTTTTTCAAAAATAAAACGCCTTACTATACATGGTCGTTTTTTTTTCAAAAATAAAACGCCTTACTATACATGGTCGTTTTTTTTTTCAAAAATAAAACGCCTTACTATACATGGTCGTTTTTTTTTCAAAAATAAAACGCCTTACTATACATGGTCGTTTTTTTTTCAAAAATAAAACGCCTTACTATACATGGTCGTTTTTTCCAAAAATAAAACGCCTTACTATACATGGTCGTTTTTTCAAAAAATAAAACGCCTTACTATATATGGTCGTTTTTTTTTCCAAAAATAAAATGACTTACTATACATGGTCGTTTTTTCAAAAAATAAAACGCCTTACTATACATGGTCGTTTTTTCAAAAAATAAAACGCCTTACTATACATGGTCGTTTTTTTTCCAAAAATAAAACGCCTTACTATACATGGTCGTTTTTTTTCCAAAAATAAAACGCCTTACTATACATGGTCGTTTTTTCAAAAAATAAAACGCCTTACTATACATGGTCGTTTTAAAAAAAAACAAAAAAACGCCTTACTATACATGGTCGTTTTTTTTCCCAAAATAAAACGCCTTACTATACATGGTCGTTTTTAAAAAAAATAAAACGCCTTACTATACATGGTCGTTTTTTTTCAAAAAATAAAACGCCTTACTATACATTGTCGTTTTATTTCCAAAAATAAAACGCCTTACTATACATTGTCGTTTTTTTTTCAAAAATAAAACGCCTTACTATACATGGTCGTTTTTTTTCCAAAAATAAAACGCCTTACTATACATGGTCGTTTTTTCAAAAAATAAAACGCCTTACTATACATGGTCGTTTTTTTTTCCAAAAATAAAACGCCTTACTATACATGGTCGTTTTTTTTTCAAAAATAAAACGCCTTACTATACATGGTCGTTTTTTTTTCCAAAAATAAAATGACTTACTATACATGGTCGTTTTTTCAAAAAATAAAACGCCTTACTATACATGGTCGTTTTTTCAAAAAATAAAACGCCTTACTATACATGGTCGTTTTTTTTCCAAAAATAAAACGCCTTACTATACATGGTCGTTTTTTTTCCAAAAATAAAACGCCTTACTATACATGGTCGTTTTTTCAAAAAATAAAACGCCTTACTATACATGGTCGTTTTAAAAAAAAACAAAAAAACGCCTTACTATACATGGTCGTTTTTTTTCCCAAAATAAAACGCCTTACTATACATGGTCGTTTTTAAAAAAAATAAAACGCCTTACTATACATGGTCGTTTTTTTTCAAAAAATAAAACGCCTTACTATACATTGTCGTTTTTTTCCCCAAACTAAAACGCCTTACTATACATGGTCGTTTTTCCCAAAAATAAAACGCCTTACTATACATGGTCGTTTTTTTTTCAAAAAATAAAACGCTTTACTATACATGGTCGTTTTTTTTTCAAAAAATAAAACGCTTTACTATACATGGTTGTTTTTTTTCCAAAGATAAAACGCCTTACTATACATGGTCGTTTTTCCCAAAAATAAAACGCCTTACTATACATGGTCGTTTTTTTTCAAAAAATAAAACGCTTTACTATACATGGTCGTTTTTTTTCCAAAGATAAAACGCCTTACTATACATGGTCGTTTTTTCAAAAAATAAAACGCCTTACTATACATGGTCGTTTTTTTTCCAAAAATAAAACGCCTTACTATACATGGTTGTTTTTTCCAAAAATAAAACGCCTTACTATACATGGTCGTTTTTTCAAAAAATAAAACGCCTTAGTATACATGGTCATTTTTTTTCCAAAAATAAAACGCCTTACTATACATGGTCGTTTTTTCAAAAAATAAAACGCCTTACTATACATGGTCGTTTTTTTTCCAAAAATAAAACGCCTTACTATACATGGTCGTTTTTTCAAAAAATAAAACGCCTTACTATACATGGTCGTTTTTTTTCCAAAAATAAAACGCCTTACTATACATGGTCGATTTTTCAAAAAATAAAACGCCTTACTATACATGGTCGTTTTTTTTTCAAAAATAAAACGCCTTACTATACATGGTCGTTTTTTTTTTCCAAAAATAAAATGACTTACTATACATGGTCGTTTTTTCAAAAAATAAAACGCCTTACTATACATGGTCGTTTTTTCAAAAAATAAAACGCCTTACTATACATGGTCGTTTTTTTCCCAAAAATAAAACGCCTTACTATACATGGTCGTTTTTTTTCCAAAAATAAAACGCCTTACTATACATGGTCGTTTTTTCCCAAAAATAAAACGCCTTACTTTACATGGTCGTTTTTTTTCCAAAAATAAAACGCCTTACTATACATGGTCTTTTTTTTTCCAAAAATAAAACGCCTTACTATACATGGTCGTTTTTTCAAAAAATAAAACGCCTTACTATACATGGTCGTTTTTTTTCAAAAAATAAAACGCCTTACTATACATGGTCGTTTTTAAAAAAAAATAAAACGCCTTACTATACATGGTCATTTTTTTTTTTTAAATAAAACGCCTTACTATACATGGTCGTTTTTTCAAAAAATAAAACGCCTTACTATACATGGTTGTTTTTTTTCCAAAAATAAAACGCCTTACTATACATGGTCGTTTTTTCAAAAAATAAAACGCCTTACTATACATGGTTGTTTTTTTTTCAAAAATAAAACGCCTTACTATACATGGTCGTTTTTTCAAAAAATAAAACGCCTTACTATACATGGTCGTTTTTTTTCCAAAAATAAAACGCCTTACTATACATGGTCGTTTTTTTTCCAAAAATAAAACGCCTTACTATACATGGTCGTTTTTTCAAAAAATAAAACGCCTTACTATACATGGTCGTTTTTTTTTCAAAAATAAAACGCCTTACTATACATGGTCGTTTTTTTTTTCCAAAAATAAAATGACTTACTATACATGGTCGTTTTTTCAAAAAATAAAACGCCTTACTATACATGGTCGTTTTTTCAAAAAATAAAACGCCTTACTATACATGGTCGTTTTTTTTCCAAAAATAAAACGCCTTACTATACATGGTCGTTTTTTTTCCAAAAATAAAACGCCTTACTATACATGGTCGTTTTTTCAAAAAATAAAACGCCTTACTATACATGGTCGTTTTTTCAAAAAATAAAACGCCTTACTATACATGGTCGTTTTTTTTCCAAAAATAAAACGCCTTACTATACATGGTCGTTTTTTTTCCAAAAATAAAACGCCTTACTATACATGGTCGTTTTTTCCCAAAAATAAAACGCCTTACTATACATGGTCGTTTTTTCAAAAAATAAAACGCCTTACTATACATGGTCGTTTTTTCAAAAAATAAAACGCCTTACTATACATGGTCGTTTTTTTTCAAAAAATAAAACGCCTTACTATACATGGTCGTTTTTTCCCAAAAATAAAACGCCTTACTATACATGGTCGTTTTTTCAAAAAATAAAACGCCTTACTATACATGGTCGTTTTTTAAAAAAATAAAACGCCTTACTTTACATGGTCGTTTTTTTCCCAAAAATAAAACGCCTTACTATACATGGTCGTTTTTTTTCCAAAAATAAAACGCCTTACTATACATGGTCGTTTTTTCCCAAAAATAAAACGCCTTACTATACATGGTCGTTTTTTTTCCAAAAATAAAACGCCTTACTATACATGGTCGTTTTTTCCAAAAATAAAACGCCTTACTTTACATGGTCGTTTTTTTTCCAAAAATAAAACGCCTTACTATACATGGTCGTTTTTTTTCCAAAAATAAAACGCCTTACTATACATGGTCGTTTTTTCAAAAAATAAAACGCCTTACTATACATGGTCGTTTTTTTTCAAAAAATAAAACGCCTTACTATACATGGTCGTTTTTAAAAAAAAATAAAACGCCTTACTATACATGGTCATTTTTTTTTTTTTTTAAATAAAACGCCTTACTATACATGGTCGTTTTTTCAAAAAATAAAACGCCTTACTATACATGGTCGTTTTTTCCCAAAAATAAAACGCCTTACTATACATGGTCGTTTTTTCAAAAAATAAAACGCCTTACTATACATGGTCGTTTTTTAAAAAAATAAAACGCCTTACTTTACATGGTCGTTTTTTTCCCAAAAATAAAACGCCTTACTATACATGGTCGTTTTTTTTCCAAAAATAAAACGCCTTACTATACATGGTCGTTTTTTCCCAAAAATAAAACGCCTTACTATACATGGTCGTTTTTTCAAAAAATAAAACGCCTTACTATACATGGTCGTTTTTTCAAAAAATAAAACGCCTTACTATACATGGTCGTTTTTTTTCCAAAAATAAAACGCCTTACTATACATGGTCGTTTTTTCAAAAAATAAAACGCCTTACTATACATGGTCGTTTTTTTTCAAAAAATAAAACGCCTTACTATACATGGTCGTTTTTAAAAAAAAATAAAACGCCTTACTATACATGGTCATTTTTTTTTTTTTTTAAATAAAACGCCTTACTATACATGGTCGTTTTTTCAAAAAATAAAACGCCTTACTATACATGGTCGTTTTTTCCCAAAAATAAAACGCCTTACTATACATGGTCGTTTTTTCAAAAAATAAAACGCCTTACTATACATGGTCGTTTTTTAAAAAAATAAAACGCCTTACTTTACATGGTCGTTTTTTTTCCAAAAATAAAACGCCTTACTATACATGGTCGTTTTTTTTCCAAAAATAAAACGCCTTACTATACATGGTCGTTTTTTCCCAAAAATAAAACGCCTTACTATACATGGTCGTTTTTTCAAAAAATAAAACGCCTTACTATACATGGTCGTTTTTTCAAAAAATAAAACGCCTTACTATACATGGTCGTTTTTTTTCAAAAAATAAAACGCCTTACTATACATGGTCGTTTTTTCCCAAAAATAAAACGCCTTACTATACATGGTCGTTTTTTCAAAAAATAAAACGCCTTACTATACATGGTCGTTTTTTAAAAAAATAAAACGCCTTACTTTACATGGTCGTTTTTTTCCCAAAAATAAAACGCCTTACTATACATGGTCGTTTTTTTTCCAAAAATAAAACGCCTTACTATACATGGTCGTTTTTTCCCAAAAATAAAACGCCTTACTATACATGGTCGTTTTTTTTCCAAAAATAAAACGCCTTACTATACATGGTCGTTTTTTCCAAAAATAAAACGCCTTACTTTACATGGTCGTTTTTTTTCCAAAAATAAAACGCCTTACTATACATGGTCGTTTTTTTTCCAAAAATAAAACGCCTTACTATACATGGTCGTTTTTTCAAAAAATAAAACGCCTTACTATACATGGTCGTTTTTTTTCAAAAAATAAAACGCCTTACTATACATGGTCGTTTTTAAAAAAAAATAAAACGCCTTACTATACATGGTCATTTTTTTTTTTTTTTAAATAAAACGCCTTACTATACATGGTCGTTTTTTCAAAAAATAAAACGCCTTACTATACATGGTCGTTTTTTCCCAAAAATAAAACGCCTTACTATACATGGTCGTTTTTTCAAAAAATAAAACGCCTTACTATACATGGTCGTTTTTTAAAAAAATAAAACGCCTTACTTTACATGGTCGTTTTTTTCCCAAAAATAAAACGCCTTACTATACATGGTCGTTTTTTTTCCAAAAATAAAACGCCTTACTATACATGGTCGTTTTTTCCCAAAAATAAAACGCCTTACTATATATGGTCGTTTTTTCAAAAAATAAAACGCCTTACTATACATGGTCGTTTTTTCAAAAAATAAAACGCCTTACTTTACATGGTCGTTTTTTTTCCAAAAATAAAACGCCTTACTATACATGGTCTTTTTTTTTCCAAAAATAAAACGCCTTACTATACATGGTCGTTTTTTCAAAAAATAAAACGCCTTACTATACATGGTCGTTTTTTTTCAAAAAATAAAACGCCTTACTATACATGGTCATTTTTTTTTTTTAAATAAAACGCCTTACTATATATACATGGTCGTTTTTTCAAAAAATAAAACGCCTTACTATACATGGTTGTTTTTTTTCCAAAAATAAAACGCCTTACTATACATGGTCGTTTTTTCAAAAAATAAAACGCCTTACTATACATGGTTGTTTTTTTTTCAAAAATAAAACGCCTTACTATACATGGTCGTTTTTTTTCCAAAAATAAAACGCCTTACTATACATGGTCGTTTTTTTTCCCAAAATAAAACGTCTTACTATACATGGTCGTTTTTAAAAAAAAAAAAAAAAACGCCTTACTATACATGGTCGTTTTTTTTCCCAAAATAAAACGCCTTACTATACATGGTCGTTTTAAAAAAAAAATAAAACGCCTTACTATACATGGTCGTTTTTTTTGAAAAAATAAAACGCCTTACTATACATTGTCGTTTTTTTTCCAAAAATAAAACACCTTACTATACATTGTCGTTTTTTTTCCAAAAATAAAACGCCTTACTATACATGGTCGTTTTTTTTCCAAAAATAAAACGCCTTACTATACATGGTCGTTTTTTCAAAAAATAAAACGCCTTACTATACATGGTTGTTTTTTTTTCAAAAATAAAACGCCTTACTATACATGGTCGTTTTTTCAAAAAATAAAACGCCTTACTATACATGGTCGTTTTTTTTCCAAAAATAAAACGCCTTACTATACATGGTCGTTTTTTTTCCAAAAATAAAACGCCTTACTATACATGGTCGTTTTTTCAAAAAATAAAACGCCTTACTATACATGGTCGTTTTTTTTTCAAAAATAAAACGCCTTACTATACATGGTCGTTTTTTTTTTCCAAAAATAAAATGACTTACTATACATGGTCGTTTTTTCAAAAAATAAAACGCCTTACTATACATGGTCGTTTTTTCAAAAAATAAAACGCCTTACTATACATGGTCGTTTTTTTTCCAAAAATAAAACGCCTTACTATACATGGTCGTTTTTTTTCCAAAAATAAAACGCCTTACTATACATGGTCGTTTTTTCAAAAAATAAAACGCCTTACTATACATGGTCGTTTTTTCAAAAAATTAAACGCCTTACTATACATGGTCGTTTTTTTTCCAAAAATAAAACGCCTTACTATACATGGTCGTTTTTTTTCCAAAAATAAAACGCCTTACTATACATGGTCGTTTTTTCCCAAAAATAAAACGCCTTACTATACATGGTCGTTTTTTCAAAAAATAAAACGCCTTACTATACATGGTCGTTTTTTCAAAAAATAAAACGCCTTACTATACATGGTCGTTTTTTTTCAAAAAATAAAACGCCTTACTATACATGGTCGTTTTTTCCCAAAAATAAAACGCCTTACTATACATGGTCGTTTTTTTTCCAAAAATAAAACGCCTTACTATACATGGTCGTTTTTTCAAAAAATAAAACGCCTTACTTTACATGGTCGTTTTTAAAAAAAATAAAACGCCTTACTTTACATGGTCGTTTTTTTCCCAAAAATAAAACGCCTTACTATACATGGTCGTTTTTTTTCCAAAAATAAAACGCCTTACTATACATGGTCGTTTTTTCCCAAAAATAAAACGCCTTACTATACATGGTCGTTTTTTTTCCAAAAATAAAACGCCTTACTATACATGGTCGTTTTTTCAAAAAATAAAACGCCTTACTTTACATGGTCGTTTTTTTTCCAAAAATAAAACGCCTTACTATACATGGTCGTTTTTTTTCCAAAAATAAAACGCCTTACTATACATGGTCGTTTTTTCAAAAAATAAAACGCCTTACTATACATGGTCGTTTTTTTTTCAAAAAATAAAACGCCTTACTATACATGGTCGTTTTTTAAAAAAAATAAAACGCCTTACTATACATGGTCATTTTTTTTTTTTTTAAAAAACGCCTTACTATACATGGTCGTTTTTTCAAAAAATAAAACGCCTTACTATACATGGTTGTTTTTTTTCCAAAAATAAAACGCCTTACTATACATGGTCGTTTTTTCCCAAAAATAAAACGCCTTACTATACATGGTCGTTTTTTCAAAAAATAAAACGCCTTACTATACATGGTCGTTTTTAAAAAAAATAAAACGCCTTACTTTACATGGTCGTTTTTTTCCCAAAAATAAAACGCCTTACTATACATGGTCGTTTTTTTTCCAAAAATAAAACGCCTTACTATACATGGTCGTTTTTTCCCAAAAATAAAACGCCTTACTATATATGGTCGTTTTTTCAAAAAATAAAACGCCTTACTATACATGGTCGTTTTTTCAAAAAATAAAACGCCTTACTTTACATGGTCGTTTTTTTTCCAAAAATAAAACGCCTTACTATACATGGTCTTTTTTTTTCCAAAAATAAAACGCCTTACTATACATGGTCGTTTTTTCAAAAAATAAAACGCCTTACTATACATGGTCGTTTTTTTTCAAAAAATAAAACGCCTTACTATACATGGTCGTTTTTAAAAAAAAATAAAACGCCTTACTATACATGGTCATTTTTTTTTTTAAATAAAACGCCTTACTATACATGGTCGTTTTTTCAAAAAATAAAACGCCTTACTATACATGGTTGTTTTTTTTCCAAAAATAAAACGCCTTACTATACATGGTCGTTTTTTCAAAAAATAAAACGCCTTACTATACATGGTTGTTTTTTTTTCAAAAATAAAACGCCTTACTATACATGGTCGTTTTTTTTCCAAAAATAAAACGCCTTACTATACATGGTCGTTTTTTTTCCCAAAATAAAACGTCTTACTATACATGGTCGTTTTTAAAAAAAAAACAAAAACGCCTTACTATACATGGTCGTTTTTTTTCCCAAAATAAAACGCCTTACTATACATGGTCGTTTTAAAAAAAAATAAAACGCCTTACTATACATGGTCGTTTTTTTTCAAAAAATAAAACGCCTTACTATACATTGTCGTTTTTTTTCCAAAAATAAAACACCTTACTATACATTGTGGTTTTTTTTCCAAAAATAAAACGCCTTACTATACATGGTCGTTTTTTTTCCAAAAATAAAACGCCTTACTATACATGGTCGTTTTTTTTCCCAAAATAAAACGCCTTACTATACATGGTCGTTTTTTAAAAAAATAAAACGCCTTACTATACATGGTCGTTTTTTTTCAAAAAATAAAACGCCTTACTATACATGGTCGTTTTTTTTCCAAAAATAAAACGCCTTACTATACATGGTCGTTTTTTTTTCAAAAAATAAAACGCCTTACTATACATGGTCGTTTTTTTCCAAAAATAAAACGCCTTACTATACATGGTCGTTTTTTCCCCCAAAATAAAACGCCTTACTATACATGGTCGTTTTTTCAAAAAATAAAACGCCTTACTTTACTGGTCGTTTTTTTTCCAAAAATAAAACGCCTTACTATACATGGTCGTTTTTTTTCCAAAAATAAAACGCCTTACTATACATGGTCGTTTTTTCCCAAAAATAAAACGCCTTACTATACATGGTCGTTTTTTCAAAAAATAAAACGCCTTACTATACATGGTCGTTTTTTCCAAAAATAAAACGCCTTACTATACATGGTCGTTTTTTTTCAAAAAATAAAACGCCTTACTATACATGGTCGATTTTTCCCAAAAATAAAACGCCTTACTATACATGGTCGTTTTTTCAAAAAATAAAACGCCTTACAATACATGGTCGTTTTTTCAAAAAATAAAACGCCTTTCTTTACATGGTCGTTTTTTCCCCGAAAATAAAACGCCTTACTATACATGGTTGTTTTTTTTCCAAAAATAAAACGCCTTACTATACATGGTCGTTTTTTTTTCAAAAATAAAACGCCTTACTATACATGGTCGTTTTTTCAAAAAATAAAACGCCTTACTATACATGGTCGTTTTTTCAAAAAATAAAACGCCTTAGTATACATGGTTGTTTTTTTTCCAAAAATAAAACGCCTTACTATACATGGTCGTTTTTTTTTCCAAAAATAAAACGCCTTACTATACATGGTCGTTTTTTTTTCCAAAAATAAAACGCCTTACTATACATGGTCGTTTTTTCAAAAAATAAAACGCCTTACTATACATGGTCGGTTTTTTTTCAAAAATAAAACGCCTTACTATACATGGTCGTTTTTTTTCCCCAAAAATAAAATGACTTAGTATACATGGTCGTTTTTTCAAAAAATAAAACGCCTTAATATACATGGTCGTTTTTTCAAAAAATAAAACGCCTTACTATACATGGTCGTTTTTTCAAAAAATAAAACGCCTTACTATACATGGTCGTTTTTTTTCCAAAAATAAAACGCCTTACTATACATGGTGGTTTTTTTTCCAAAAATAAAACGCCTTACTATACATGGTCGTTTTTTTTTCCCAAAATAAAACGCCTTACTATACATGGTCGTTTTAAAAAAAAAATAAAACGCCTTACTATACATGGTCGTTTTTTTTTCAAAAAATAAAACGCCTTACTATACATTGTCGTTTTTTTTCCAAAAATAAAACGCCTTACTATACATTGTCGTTTTTTTTCCAAAAATAAAACGCCTTACTATACATGGTCGTTTTTTTTTACCAAAATAAAACGCCTTACTATACATGGTCGTTTTTAAAAAAAAATAAAACGCCTTACTATACATGGTCGTTTTTTTTCAAAAAATAAAACGCCTTACTATACATTGTCGTTTTTTTTCCAAAAATAAAACGCCTTACTATACATGGTCGTTTTTTTTTCAAAAAATAAAACACCTTACTATACATGGTCGTTTTTTTCCAAAAATAAAACGCCTTACTATATACATGGTCGTTTTTTTTTCAAAAAATAAAACACCTTACTATACATGGTCGTTTTTTTTTCAAAAAATAAAACGCCTTACTATATACATGGTCGTTTTTTTTCCCAAAAATAAAAAGCTTTACTATACATGGTCGTTTTTTTTCCAAAGATAAAACGCCTTACTATACATGGTCGTTTTTTTCCCCAAACTAAAACGCCTTACTATACATGGTCGTTTTTCCCAAAAATAAAACGCCTTACTATACATGGTCTTTTTTTTTTTTTTTTAATAAAACGCCTAACTATACATGGTCGTTTTTTCAAAAAATAAAACGCCTTACTATACATGGTCGTTTTTTTTCAAAAAATAAAACGCCTTACTATACATGGTCGTTTTTTCCCAAAAATAAAACGCCTTACTATACATGGTCGTTTTTTTTCAAAAAATAAAACGCCTTACTATACATGGTCGTTTTTTCAAAAAATAAAACGCCTTACTATACATGGTCGTTTTTTTTCCCCAAAAATAAAATGACTTAGTATACATGGTCGTTTTTCCCAAAAATAAAACGCCTTACTATACATGGTCGTTTTTTTTCAAAAAATAAAACGCCTTACTATACATGGTTGTTTTTTCAAAAAATAAAACGCCTTACTATACATGGTCGTTTTTTCAAAAAATAAAACGCCTTACTATATGATGGTCGTTTTTTTTCCAAAAATAAAACGCCTTACTATACATGGTCGTTTTTTTTCCAAAAATAAAACGCCTTACTATACATGGTCGTTTTTTTTCCAAAAATAAAACGCCTTACTATACATGGTCGTTTTTTCAAAAAATAAAACGCCTTACTATACATGGTCGTTTAAAAAAAAAAATAAAACGCCTTACTATACATGGTCGTTTTTTTTTCAAAAAATAAAACGCCTTACTATACATTGTCGTTTTTTTTCCAAAAATAAAACGCCTTACTATACATTGTCGTTTTTTTTCAAAAAATAAAACGCCTTACTATACATGGTCGTTTTTTTTACCAAAATAAAACGCCTTACTATACATGGTCGTTTTAAAAAAAAAAATAAAACGCCTTACTATACATGGTCGTTTTTTTTCAAAAAATAAAACGCCTTACTATACATTGTCGTTTTTTTTCCAAAAATAAAACGCCTTACAATACATGGTCGTTTTTCCCAAAAATAAAACGCCTGACTATACATGGTCGTTTTTTTTTCAAAAAATAAAACACCTTACTATACATGGTCGTTTTTTTCCAAAAATAAAACGCCTTACTATACATGGTCGTTTTTTTTCCAAAAATAAAACGCCTTACTATACATGGTCGTTTTTTTTTCAAAAAATAAAACGCCTTACTATATACATGGTCGTTTTTTTTCCCAAAAATAAAACGCTTTACTATACATGGTCGTTTTTTTTCCAAAGATAAAACGCCTTACTATACATGGTCGTTTTTTTCCCCAAACTAAAACGCCTTACTATACATGGTCGTTTTTCCCAAAAATAAAACGCCTTACTATACATGGTCTTTTTTTTTTTTTTAAATAAAACGCCTAACTATACATGGTCGTTTTTTCAAAAAATAAAACGCCTTACTATACATGGTCGTTTTTTTTCAAAAAATAAAACGCCTTACTATACATGGTCGTTTTTTCCCAAAAATAAAACGCCTTACTATACATGGTCGTTTTTTTTCAAAAAATAAAACGCCTTACTATACATGGTCGTTTTTTTTCCCAAAATAAAACGCCTTACTATACATGGTCGTTTTTAAAAAAAATAAAACGCCTTACTATACATGGTCGTTTTTAAAAAAAATAAAACGCCTTACTATACATGGTCGTTTTTTTCCCCAAAATAAATGCCTTACTATACATGGTCGTTTTTTCCAAAAATAAAACGCCTTACTATACATGGTCGTTTTTTTTCCAAAAATAAAACGCCTTACTATACATGGTCGTTTTTTTTTCCAAAAATAAAACGCCTTACTATACATGGTCGTTTTTTCCAAAAATAAAACGCCTTACTATACATGGTCGTTTTTTTTCAAAAAATAAAACGCCTTACTATACATGGTCGTTTTTTTCCCCAAAATAAAACGCCTTACTATACATGGTCGTTTTTTTTTCAAAAAATAAAACGCCTTACTATACATGGTCGTTTTTTTTCCCAAAATAAAACGCCTTACTATACATGGTCGTTTTTAAAAAAAATAAAACGCCTTACTATACATGGTCGTTTTTTTCCCCAAAATAAAACGCCTTACTATACATGGTCGTTTTTTCAAAAAATAAAACGCCTTACTATACATGGTCGTTTTTTTTCAAAAAATAAAACGCCTTACTATACATGGTCGTTTTTTATCAAAAAAAAAAAACGCCTTACTATACATGGTCGTTTTTTCCCAAAAATAAAACGCCTTACTATACATGGTCGTTTTTTCCCAAAAATAAAACGCCTTACTATACATGGTCGTTTTTTCAAAAAATAAAACGCCTTACTATACATGGTCGTTTTTTTTTCAAAAAATAAAACGCCTTACTATACATGGTCGTTTTTTTTTTTAAATAAAACGCCTTACTATACATGGTCGTTTTTTTTTCCAAAAATAAAACGCCTTACTATACATGGTCGTTTTTTCAAAAAATAAAACGCCTTACTATACATGGTCGTTTTTTTTTCAAAAATAAAACGCCTTACTATACATGGTCGTTTTTTTTTGAAAAATAAAACGCCTTACTATACATGGTCGTTTTTTTTTCAAAAATAAAACGCCTTACTATACATGGTCGTTTTTTCAAAAAATAAAACGCCTTACTATACATGGTCGTTTTTTCAAAAAATAAAACGCCTTAGTATACATGGTTGTTTTTTTTCCAAAAATAAAACGCCTTACTATACATGGTCGTTTTTTTTTCCAAAAATAAAACGCCTTACTATACATGGTCGTTTTTTTTTCCAAAAATAAAACGCCTTACTATACATGGTCGTTTTTTCAAAAAATAAAACGCCTTACTATACATGGTCGTTTTTTTTTCAAAAATAAAACGCCTTACTATACATGGTCGTTTTTTCAAAAAATAAAACGCCTTACTATACATGGTCGTTTTTTCAAAAAATAAAACGCCTTACTATACATGGTCGTTTTTTTTCCAAAAATAAAACGCCTTACTATACATGGTCGTTTTTTTTCCAAAAATAAAACGCCTTACTATACATGGTCGTTTTTTTTCCAAAAATAAAACGCCTTACTATACATGGTCGTTTTTTCAAAAAATAAAACGCCTTACTATACATGGTCGTTTAAAAAAAAAAAAAAAAAACGCCTTACTATACATGGTCGTTTTTTTTTCCCAAAATAAAACGCCTTACTATACATGGTCGTTTAAAAAAAAAAATAAAACGCCTTACTATACATGGTCGTTTTTTTTTCAAAAAATAAAACGCCTTACTATACATTGTCGTTTTTTTTCCAAAAATAAAACGCCTTACTATACATTGTCGTTTTTTTTCCAAAAATAAAACGCCTTACTATACATGGTCGTTTTTTTTTACCAAAATAAAACGCCTTACTATACATGGTCGTTTTAAAAAAAAAATAAAACGCCTTACTATACATGGTCGTTTTTTTTCAAAAAATAAAACGCCTTACTATACATGGTCGTTTTTTTTTCAAAAAATAAAACGCTTTACTATACATGGTCGTTTTTTTTCCAAAGATAAAACGCCTTACTATACATGGTCGTTTTTTTTCCCAAAAATAAAACGCTTTACTATACATGGTCGTTTTTTTTCCAAAGATAAAACGCCTTACTATACATGGTCGTTTTTTTCCCCAAACTAAAACGCCTTACTATACATGGTCGTTTTTCCAAAAAATAAAACGCCTTACTATACATGGTCTTTTTTTTTTTTTTTTAAATAAAACGCCTAACTATACATGGTCGTTTTTTCAAAAAATAAAACGCCTTACTATACATGGTCGTTTAAAAAAAAACAAAAAAAAACGCCTTACTATACATGGTCGTTTTTTTTCCCAAAATAAAACGCCTTACTATACATGGTCGTTTAAAAAAAAAATAAAACGCCTTACTATACATGGTCGTTTTTTTTCAAAAAATAAAACGCCTTACTATACATTGTCGTTTTTTTTCCAAAAATAAAACACCTTACTATACATTGTCGTTTTTTTTCCAAAAATAAAACGCCTTACTATACATGGTCGTTTTTTTTCCAAAAATAAAACGCCTTACTATACATGGTCGTTTTTTTCCCCAAAATAAAACGCCTTACTATACATGGTCGTTTTTAAAAAAAATAAAACGCCTTACTATACATGGTCGTTTTTTTTCAAAAAATAAAACGCTTTACTATACATGGTCGTTTTTTTTTCAAAAAATAAAACGCCTTAGTATACATTGTCGTTTTTTTTTTCCAAAAATAAAACGCCTTACTATACATGGTCGTTTTTTTTTCAAAAAATAAAACGCCTTACTATACATGGTCGTTTTTTTCCAAAAATAAAACGCCTTACTATACATGGTCGTTTTTTCCCCCAAAATAAAACGCCTTACTATACATGGTCGTTTTTTCAAAAAATAAAACGCCTTACTTTACTGGTCGTTTTTTTTCCAAAAATAAAACGCCTTACTATACATGGTCGTTTTTTTTTCCAAAAATAAAACGCCTTACAATACATGGTCGTTTTTTCCCAAAAATAAAACGCCTTACTATACATGGTCGTTTTTTCAAAAAATAAAACGCCTTACTATACATGGTCGTTTTTTCCAAAAATAAAACGCCTTACTATACATGGTCGTTTTTTTTCAAAAAATAAAACGCCTTACTATACATGGTCGTTTTTTCCCAAAAATAAAACGCCTTACTATACATGGTCGTTTTTTCAAAAAATAAAACGCCTTACTATACATGGTCGTTTTTTCAAAAAATAAAACGCCTTACTATACATGGTTGTTTTTTTTCCAAAAATAAAACGCCTTACTATACATGGTTGTTTTTTTTCCAAAAATAAAACGCCTTACTGTACATGGTCGTTTTTTCAAAAAATAAAACGCCTTACTATAAATGGTTGTTTTTTTTCCAAAAATAAAACGCCTTACTATACATGGTCGTTTTTTCAAAAAATAAAACGCCTTACTATACATGGTTGTTTTTTTTCCAAAAATAAAACGCCTTACTATACATGGTTGTTTTTTTTCCAAAAATAAAACGCCTTTCTTTACATGGTCGTTTTTTTCCCAAAAATAAAACGCCTTACTATACATGGTTGTTTTTTTTCCAAAAATAAAACGCCTTACTATACATGGTCGTTTTTTTTTCAAAAAATAAAACGCCTTACTATACATGGTCGTTTTTTATCCAAAAAAAAAACGCCTTACTATACATGGTCGTTTTTTCCCAAAAATAAAACGCCTTACTATACATGGTCGTTTTTCCCCAAAAATAAAACGCCTTACTATACATGGTCGTTTTTTCAAAAAATAAAACGCCTTACTATACATGGTCGTTTTTTTTTTCAAAAAATAAAACGCCTTACTATACATGGTCGTTTTTTTTTTTAAATAAAACGCCTTACTATACATGGTCGTTTTTTTTTCCAAAAATAAAACGCCTTACTATACATGGTCGTTTTTTTTTTTTAAATAAAACGCCTTACTATACATGGTCGTTTTTTTTTCCAAAAATAAAACGCCTTACTATACATGGTCGTTTTTCCCCAAAAATAAAACGCCTTACTATACATGGTCGTTTTTTCAAAAAATAAAACGCCTTACTATACATGGTCGTTTTTTCCAAAAATAAAACGCCTTACTATACATGGTCGTTTTTTTTCAAAAAATAAAACGCCTTACTATACATGGTCGTTTTTTCCCAAAAATAAAACGCCTTACTATACATGGTCGTTTTTTCAAAAAATAAAACGCCTTACTATACATGGTCGTTTTTTCAAAAAATAAAACGCCTTACTATACATGGTTGTTTTTTTTCCAAAAATAAAACGCCTTACTATACATGGTTGTTTTTTTTCCAAAAATAAAACGCCTTACTATACATGGTCGTTTTTTCAAAAAATAAAACGCCTTACTATACATGGTTGTTTTTTTTCCAAAAATAAAACGCCTTACTATACATGGTTGTTTTTTTTCCAAAAATAAAACGCCTTTCTTTACATGGTCGTTTTTTTCCCAAAAATAAAACGCCTTACTATACATGGTTGTTTTTTTTCCAAAAATAAAACGCCTTACTATACATGGTCGTTTTTTTTTCAAAAAATAAAACGCCTTACTATACATGGTCGTTTTTTATCCAAAAAAAAAACGCCTTACTATACATGGTCGTTTTTCCCCAAAAATAAAACGCCTTACTATACATGGTCGTTTTTTCCCAAAAATAAAACGCCTTACTATACATGGTCGTTTTTTCAAAAAATAAAACGCCTTACTATACATGGTCGTTTTTTTTTCAAAAAATAAAACGCCTTACTATACATGGTCGTTTTTTTTTTTTAAATAAAACGCCTTACTATACATGGTCGTTTTTTTTTCCAAAAATAAAACGCCTTACTATACATGGTCGTTTTTTTTTTAAAATAAAACGCCTTACTATACATGGTCGTTTTTTTTTCCAAAAATAAAACGCCTTACTATACATGGTCGTTTTTTCAAAAAATAAAACGCCTTACTATACATGGTCGTTTTTTTTTCAAAAATAAAACGCCTTACTATACATGGTCGTTTTTTTTTTCAAAAATAAAACGCCTTACTATACATGGTCGTTTTTTCAAAAAATAAAACGCCTTACTATACATGGTCGTTTTTTCAAAAAATAAAACGCCTTAGTATACATGGTTGTTTTTTTTCCAAAAATAAAACGCCTTACTATACATGGTCGTTTTTTTTTCAAAAAATAAAACGCCTTACTATACATGGTCGTTTTTTTTTCCAAAAATAAAACGCCTTACTATACATGGTCGTTTTTTCAAAAAATAAAACGCCTTACTATACATGGTCGTTTTTTTTTCAAAAATAAAACGCCTTACTATACATGGTCGTTTTTTTCCCCCAAAAATAAAATGACTTAGTATACATGGTCGTTTTTTCAAAAAATAAAACGCCTTACTATACATGGTCGTTTTTTCAAAAAATAAAACGCCTTACTATACATGGTCGTTTTTTCAAAAAATAAAACGCCTTACTATACATGGTCGTTTTTTTTCCAAAAATAAAACGCCTTACTATACATGGTCGTTTTTTTTCCAAAAATAAAACGCCTTACTATACATGGTCGTTTTTTTTCCAAAAATAAAACGCCTTACTATACATGGTCGTTTTTAAAAAAAATAAAACGCCTTACTATACATGGTCGTTTTTTTCCCCAAAATAAAACGCCTTACTATACATGGTCGTTTTTTCAAAAAATTAAAACGCCTTACTATACATGGTCGTTTTTTTTCAAAAAATAAAACGCCTTACTATACATTGTCGTTTTTTTTCCAAAAATAAAACGCCTTACTATACATGGTCGTTTTTTTAAAAAAAAATAAAACGCCTTACTATACATGGTCGTTTTTTTCCAAAAATAAAACGCCTTACTATACATGGTCGTTTTTTTTTCCAAAAATAAAACGCCTTACTATACATTGTCGTTTTTTTTCCAAAAATAAAACGCCTTACTATACATGGTCGTTTTTTTTCCAAAAATAAAACGCCTTACTATACATGGTCGTTTTTTTTCCAAAAATAAAACGCCTTACTATACATGGTCGTTTTTTTTTCCAAAAATAAAACGCCTTACTATACATTGTCGTTTTTTTTCCAAAAATAAAACGCCTTACGAAACATGGTCGTTTTTTTTCCAAAAATAAAACGCCTTACTATACATGGTCGTTTTTTTTCCAAAATAAAACGCCTTACTATACATGGTCGTTTTGTTTTCTCCAAAAATAAAACGCTTTACTATACATGGTCGGTTTTTTTCCAAAGATAAAACGCCTTACTATACATGGTCGTTTTTCCCAAAAATAAAACGCCTTACTATACATGGTCTTTTTTTTTTTTTTAAATAAAACGCCTAACTATACATGGTCGTTTTTTCAAAAAATAAAACGCCTTACTATACATGGTCGTTTTTTTTCAAAAAATAAAACGCCTTACTATACATGGTCGTTTTTTCCCAAAAATAAAACGCCTTACTATACATGGTCGGTTTTTTTCAAAAAATAAAACGCCTTACTATACATGGTCGTTTTTTTTCCCAAAATAAAACGCCTTACTATACATGGTCGTTTTAAAAAAAAATAAAACGCCTTACTATACATGGTCGTTTTTTTTTCAAAAATAAAACGCCTTACTATACATGGTCGTTTTTTTTCCAAAAATAAAACGCCTTACTATACATGGTCGTTTTAAAAAAAAATAAAACGCCTTACTACACATGGTCGTTTTTTTTTCAAAAATAAAACGCCTTACTATACATGGTCGTTTTTTTTCCAAAAATAAAACGCCTTACTATACATGGTCGTTTTTTTTTCAAAAAATAAAACGCCTTACTATACATGGTCGTTTTTTCCAAAAATAAAACGCCTGACTATACATGGTCGTTTTTTTTCCAAAAATAAAACGCCTTACTATACATGGTCGCTTTTTTTCCAAAAATAAAACGCCTTACTATACATGGTCGTTTTTTTTTTTTCAAAAATAAAACGCCTTACTATACATGTTCGTTTTTTTCCCAAAAATAAAACGCCTTACTATACATGGTCGTTTTTTCAAAAAATAAAACGCCTTACTATACATGGTCGTTTTTTTTCAAAAAATAAAACGCCTTACTATACATGGTCGTTTTTTCCCAAAAATAAAACGCCTTACTATACATGGTCGTTTTTTCAAAAAATAAAACGCCTTACTATACATGGTCGTTTTTTTTCCCAAAATAAAACGCCTTACTATACATGGTCGTTTTAAAAAAAAATAAAACGCCTTACTATACATGGTCGTTTTTTTTTCAAAAATAAAACGCCTTACTATACATGGTCGTTTTTTTTCCAAAAATAAAACGCCTTACTATACATGGTCGTTTTTTTTTCAAAAAATAAAACGCCTTACTATACATGGTCGTTTTTTCCAAAAATAAAACGCCTGACTATACATGGTCGTTTTTTTTCCAAAAATAAAACGCCTTACTATACATGGTCGCTTTTTTTCCAAAAATAAAACGCCTTACTATACATGGTCGTTTTTTTTTTTCAAAAATAAAACGCCTTACTATACATGTTCGTTTTTTTCCCAAAAATAAAACGCCTTACTATACATGGTCGTTTTTTCAAAAAATAAAACGCCTTACTATACATGGTCGTTTTTTCAAAAAAATAAAACGCCTACATGGTTTTTTTTCTTCCAAAAATAAAACGCCTTACTATACATGGTCGTTTTTTCAAAAAATAAAACGCCTTACTATACATGGTCGTTTTTTTTCAAAAAATAAAACGCCTTACTATACATTGTCGTTTTTTTTCCAAAAATAAAACGCCTTACTATACATGGTCGTTTTTTTAAAAAAAAATAAAACGCCTTACTATACATGGTCGTTTTTTTCCAAAAATAAAACGCCTTACTATACATGGTCGTTTTTTTTTCCAAAAATAAAACGCCTTACTATACATTGTCGTTTTTTTTCCAAAAATAAAACGCCTTACTATACATGGTCGTTTTTTTTCCAAAAATAAAACGCCTTACTATACATGGTCGTTTTTTTTCCAAAAATAAAACGCCTTACTATACATGGTCGTTTTTTTTTCCAAAAATAAAACGCCTTACTATACATTGTCGTTTTTTTTCCAAAAATAAAACGCCTTACTATACATGGTCGTTTTTTTTCCAAAAATAAAACGCCTTACTATACATGGTCGTTTTTTTTCCAAAATAAAACGCCTTACTATACATGGTCGTTTTTTTTTCTCCAAAAATAAAACGCTTTACTATACATGGTCGTTTTTTTTCCAAAGATAAAACGCCTTACTATACATGGTCGTTTTTCCCAAAAATAAAACGCCTTACTATACATGGTCTTTTTTTTTTTTTTTAAATAAAACGCCTAACTATACATGGTCGGTTTTTTTCAAAAAATAAAACGCCTTACTATACATGGTCGTTTTTTTTCCCAAAATAAAACGCCTTACTATACATGGTCGTTTTAAAAAAAAATAAAACGCCTTACTATACATGGTCGTTTTTTTTTCAAAAATAAAACGCCTTACTATACATGGTCGTTTTTTTTCCAAAAATAAAACGCCTTACTATACATGGTCGTTTTTTTTTCCAAAAATAAAACGCCTTACTATACATGGTCGTTTTTTCCAAAAATAAAACGCCTGACTATACATGGTCGTTTTTTTTCCAAAAATAAAACGCCTTACTATACATGGTCGCTTTTTTTCCAAAAATAAAACGCCTTACTATACATGGTCGTTTTTTTTTTTCAAAAATAAAACGCCTTACTATACATGTTCGTTTTTTTCCCAAAAATAAAACGCCTTACTATACATGGTCGTTTTTTCAAAAAATAAAACGCCTTACTATACATGGTCGTTTTTTTTCAAAAAATAAAACGCCTTACTATACATGGTCGTTTTTTCCCAAAAATAAAACACCTTACTATACATGGTCGGTTTTTTTCAAAAAATAAAACGCCTTACTATACATGGTCGTTTTTTTTCCCAAAATAAAACGCCTTACTATACATGGTCGTTTAAAAAAAAAATAAAACGCCTTACTATACATGGTCGTTTTTTTTTCAAAAATAAAACGCCTTACTATACATGGTCGTTTTTTTTCCAAAAATAAAACGCCTTACTATACATGGTCGTTTTTTTTCCAAAATAAAACGCCTTACTATACATGGTCGTTTTTTTTTCCAAAAATAAAACGCTTTACTATACATGGTCGTTTTTTTTCCAAAATAAAACGCCTTACTATACATGGTCGTTTTTCCCATAAATAAAACGCCTTACTATACATGGTCTTTTTTTTTTTTTTTAATAAAACGCCTAACTATACATGGTCGTTTTTTCAAAAAATAAAACGCCTTACTATACATGGTCGTTTTTTTTCAAAAAATAAAACGCCTTACTATACATGGTCGTTTTTTCCCAAAAATAAAACGCCTTACTATACATGGTCGTTTTTTTTCAAAAAATAAAACGCCTTACTATACATGGTCGTTTTTTTCCCCAAAATAAAACGCCTTACATGGTCGTTTTTAAAAAAAATAAAACGCCTTACTATACATGGTCGTTTTTTTTTCAAAAATAAAACGCCTTACTATACATGGTCGTTTTTTTTCCAAAAATAAAACGCCTTACTATACATGGTCGTTTTTTTTTCAAAAAATAAAACGCCTTACTATACATGGTCGTTTTTTCCAAAAATAAAACGCCTGACTATACATGGTCGTTTTTTTTCCAAAAATAAAACACCTTACTATACATGGTCGCTTTTTTTCCAAAAATAAAACGCCTTACTATACATGGTCGTTTTTTTTTCAAAAATAAAACGCCTTACTATACATGTTCGTTTTTTTCCCAAAAATAAAACGCCTTACTATACATGGTCGTTTTTTCAAAAAATAAAACGCCTTACTATACATGGTCGTTTTTTCAAAAAAATAAAACACCTACATGGTTTTTTTTTTTCCAAAAATAAAACGCCTTACTATACATGGTCATTTTAAAAAAAAATAAAACGCCTTACTATACATGGTCATTTTTTTTCCAAAAATAAAACGCCTTACTATACATTGTCGTTTTTTTTCAAAAAATAAAACGCCTTACTATACATGGTCGTTTTTTTTTCCAAAAATAAAACGCCTTACTATACATGGTCGTTTTTTTTCCAAAAATAAAACGCCTTACTATACATGGTCGTTTTTTTCACCAAAAATAAAACGCCTTACTATACATGATCGTTTTTTCAAAAAATAAAACGCCTTACTATACATGTTCGTTTTTTTCCCCAAAATAAAACGCCTTACAATACATGGTCGTTTTTTTCCCAAAAATAAAACGCCTTACTATACATGGTCGTTTTTTTTCAAAAAATAAAACGCCTTACTATACATGGTCGTTTTTTTTCCAAAAATAAAACGCCTTACTATACATGGTCGTTTTTTTTCCAAAAATAAAACGCCTTACTATACATGGTCGTTTTTTTTCCAAAATAAAACGCGTTACTATACATGGTCATTTTTTTTCCTAAAATAAAACGCCTTACTATACATGGTCGTTTTTTTCACCAAAAATAAAACGCCTTACTATACATGATCGTTTTTTCAAAAAATAAAACGCCTTACTATACATGTTCGTTTTTTTCCCCAAAATAAAACGCCTTATAATACATGGTCGTTTTTTTTTCCAAAAATAAAACGCCTTACAATACATGGTCGTTTTTTCCCAAAAATAAAACGCCTTACTATACATGGTCGTTTTTTCAAAAAATAAAACGCCTTACTATACATGGTCGTTTTTTCCAAAAATAAAACGCCTTACTATACATGGTCGTTTTTTTTCAAAAAATAAAACGCCTTACTATACATGGTCGTTTTTTCCCAAAAATAAAACGCCTTACTATACATGGTCGTTTTTTCAAAAAATAAAACGCCTTACTATACATGGTCGTTTTTTCAAAAAATAAAACGCCTTACTATACATGGTTGTTTTTTTTCCAAAAATAAAACGCCTTACTATACATGGTTGTTTTTTTTCCAAAAATAAAACGCCTTACTGTACATGGTCGTTTTTTCAAAAAATAAAACGCCTTACTATAAATGGTTGTTTTTTTTCCAAAAATAAAACGCCTTACTATACATGGTCGTTTTTTCAAAAAATAAAACGCCTTACTATACATGGTTGTTTTTTTTCCAAAAATAAAACGCCTTACTATACATGGTTGTTTTTTTTCCAAAAATAAAACGCCTTTCTTTACATGGTCGTTTTTTTCCCAAAAATAAAACGCCTTACTATACATGGTTGTTTTTTTTCCAAAAATAAAACGCCTTACTATACATGGTCGTTTTTTTTTCAAAAAATAAAACGCCTTACTATACATGGTCGTTTTTTATCCAAAAAAAAAACGCCTTACTATACATGGTCGTTTTTTCCCAAAAATAAAACGCCTTACTATACATGGTCGTTTTTCCCCAAAAATAAAACGCCTTACTATACATGGTCGTTTTTTCAAAAAATAAAACGCCTTACTATACATGGTCGTTTTTTTTTTCAAAAAATAAAACGCCTTACTATACATGGTCGTTTTTTTTTTTAAATAAAACGCCTTACTATACATGGTCGTTTTTTTTTCCAAAAATAAAACGCCTTACTATACATGGTCGTTTTTTTTTTTTAAATAAAACGCCTTACTATACATGGTCGTTTTTTTTTCCAAAAATAAAACGCCTTACTATACATGGTCGTTTTTCCCCAAAAATAAAACGCCTTACTATACATGGTCGTTTTTTCAAAAAATAAAACGCCTTACTATACATGGTCGTTTTTTCCAAAAATAAAACGCCTTACTATACATGGTCGTTTTTTTTCAAAAAATAAAACGCCTTACTATACATGGTCGTTTTTTCCCAAAAATAAAACGCCTTACTATACATGGTCGTTTTTTCAAAAAATAAAACGCCTTACTATACATGGTCGTTTTTTCAAAAAATAAAACGCCTTACTATACATGGTTGTTTTTTTTCCAAAAATAAAACGCCTTACTATACATGGTTGTTTTTTTTCCAAAAATAAAACGCCTTACTATACATGGTCGTTTTTTCAAAAAATAAAACGCCTTACTATACATGGTTGTTTTTTTTCCAAAAATAAAACGCCTTACTATACATGGTTGTTTTTTTTCCAAAAATAAAACGCCTTTCTTTACATGGTCGTTTTTTTCCCAAAAATAAAACGCCTTACTATACATGGTTGTTTTTTTTCCAAAAATAAAACGCCTTACTATACATGGTCGTTTTTTTTTCAAAAAATAAAACGCCTTACTATACATGGTCGTTTTTTATCCAAAAAAAAAACGCCTTACTATACATGGTCGTTTTTCCCCAAAAATAAAACGCCTTACTATACATGGTCGTTTTTTCCCAAAAATAAAACGCCTTACTATACATGGTCGTTTTTTCAAAAAATAAAACGCCTTACTATACATGGTCGTTTTTTTTTCAAAAAATAAAACGCCTTACTATACATGGTCGTTTTTTTTTTTTAAATAAAACGCCTTACTATACATGGTCGTTTTTTTTTCCAAAAATAAAACGCCTTACTATACATGGTCGTTTTTTTTTTAAAATAAAACGCCTTACTATACATGGTCGTTTTTTTTTCCAAAAATAAAACGCCTTACTATACATGGTCGTTTTTTCAAAAAATAAAACGCCTTACTATACATGGTCGTTTTTTTTTCAAAAATAAAACGCCTTACTATACATGGTCGTTTTTTTTTTCAAAAATAAAACGCCTTACTATACATGGTCGTTTTTTCAAAAAATAAAACGCCTTACTATACATGGTCGTTTTTTCAAAAAATAAAACGCCTTAGTATACATGGTTGTTTTTTTTCCAAAAATAAAACGCCTTACTATACATGGTCGTTTTTTTTTCAAAAAATAAAACGCCTTACTATACATGGTCGTTTTTTTTTCCAAAAATAAAACGCCTTACTATACATGGTCGTTTTTTCAAAAAATAAAACGCCTTACTATACATGGTCGTTTTTTTTTCAAAAATAAAACGCCTTACTATACATGGTCGTTTTTTTCCCCCAAAAATAAAATGACTTAGTATACATGGTCGTTTTTTCAAAAAATAAAACGCCTTACTATACATGGTCGTTTTTTCAAAAAATAAAACGCCTTACTATACATGGTCGTTTTTTCAAAAAATAAAACGCCTTACTATACATGGTCGTTTTTTTTCCAAAAATAAAACGCCTTACTATACATGGTCGTTTTTTTTCCAAAAATAAAACGCCTTACTATACATGGTCGTTTTTTTTCCAAAAATAAAACGCCTTACTATACATGGTCGTTTTTAAAAAAAATAAAACGCCTTACTATACATGGTCGTTTTTTTCCCCAAAATAAAACGCCTTACTATACATGGTCGTTTTTTCAAAAAATTAAAACGCCTTACTATACATGGTCGTTTTTTTTCAAAAAATAAAACGCCTTACTATACATTGTCGTTTTTTTTCCAAAAATAAAACGCCTTACTATACATGGTCGTTTTTTTAAAAAAAAATAAAACGCCTTACTATACATGGTCGTTTTTTTCCAAAAATAAAACGCCTTACTATACATGGTCGTTTTTTTTTCCAAAAATAAAACGCCTTACTATACATTGTCGTTTTTTTTCCAAAAATAAAACGCCTTACTATACATGGTCGTTTTTTTTCCAAAAATAAAACGCCTTACTATACATGGTCGTTTTTTTTCCAAAAATAAAACGCCTTACTATACATGGTCGTTTTTTTTTCCAAAAATAAAACGCCTTACTATACATTGTCGTTTTTTTTCCAAAAATAAAACGCCTTACGAAACATGGTCGTTTTTTTTCCAAAAATAAAACGCCTTACTATACATGGTCGTTTTTTTTCCAAAATAAAACGCCTTACTATACATGGTCGTTTTGTTTTCTCCAAAAATAAAACGCTTTACTATACATGGTCGGTTTTTTTCCAAAGATAAAACGCCTTACTATACATGGTCGTTTTTCCCAAAAATAAAACGCCTTACTATACATGGTCTTTTTTTTTTTTTTAAATAAAACGCCTAACTATACATGGTCGTTTTTTCAAAAAATAAAACGCCTTACTATACATGGTCGTTTTTTTTCAAAAAATAAAACGCCTTACTATACATGGTCGTTTTTTCCCAAAAATAAAACGCCTTACTATACATGGTCGGTTTTTTTCAAAAAATAAAACGCCTTACTATACATGGTCGTTTTTTTTCCCAAAATAAAACGCCTTACTATACATGGTCGTTTTAAAAAAAAATAAAACGCCTTACTATACATGGTCGTTTTTTTTTCAAAAATAAAACGCCTTACTATACATGGTCGTTTTTTTTCCAAAAATAAAACGCCTTACTATACATGGTCGTTTTAAAAAAAAATAAAACGCCTTACTACACATGGTCGTTTTTTTTTCAAAAATAAAACGCCTTACTATACATGGTCGTTTTTTTTCCAAAAATAAAACGCCTTACTATACATGGTCGTTTTTTTTTCAAAAAATAAAACGCCTTACTATACATGGTCGTTTTTTCCAAAAATAAAACGCCTGACTATACATGGTCGTTTTTTTTCCAAAAATAAAACGCCTTACTATACATGGTCGCTTTTTTTCCAAAAATAAAACGCCTTACTATACATGGTCGTTTTTTTTTTTTCAAAAATAAAACGCCTTACTATACATGTTCGTTTTTTTCCCAAAAATAAAACGCCTTACTATACATGGTCGTTTTTTCAAAAAATAAAACGCCTTACTATACATGGTCGTTTTTTTTCAAAAAATAAAACGCCTTACTATACATGGTCGTTTTTTCCCAAAAATAAAACGCCTTACTATACATGGTCGTTTTTTCAAAAAATAAAACGCCTTACTATACATGGTCGTTTTTTTTCCCAAAATAAAACGCCTTACTATACATGGTCGTTTTAAAAAAAAATAAAACGCCTTACTATACATGGTCGTTTTTTTTTCAAAAATAAAACGCCTTACTATACATGGTCGTTTTTTTTCCAAAAATAAAACGCCTTACTATACATGGTCGTTTTTTTTTCAAAAAATAAAACGCCTTACTATACATGGTCGTTTTTTCCAAAAATAAAACGCCTGACTATACATGGTCGTTTTTTTTCCAAAAATAAAACGCCTTACTATACATGGTCGCTTTTTTTCCAAAAATAAAACGCCTTACTATACATGGTCGTTTTTTTTTTTCAAAAATAAAACGCCTTACTATACATGTTCGTTTTTTTCCCAAAAATAAAACGCCTTACTATACATGGTCGTTTTTTCAAAAAATAAAACGCCTTACTATACATGGTCGTTTTTTCAAAAAAATAAAACGCCTACATGGTTTTTTTTCTTCCAAAAATAAAACGCCTTACTATACATGGTCGTTTTTTCAAAAAATAAAACGCCTTACTATACATGGTCGTTTTTTTTCAAAAAATAAAACGCCTTACTATACATTGTCGTTTTTTTTCCAAAAATAAAACGCCTTACTATACATGGTCGTTTTTTTAAAAAAAAATAAAACGCCTTACTATACATGGTCGTTTTTTTCCAAAAATAAAACGCCTTACTATACATGGTCGTTTTTTTTTCCAAAAATAAAACGCCTTACTATACATTGTCGTTTTTTTTCCAAAAATAAAACGCCTTACTATACATGGTCGTTTTTTTTCCAAAAATAAAACGCCTTACTATACATGGTCGTTTTTTTTCCAAAAATAAAACGCCTTACTATACATGGTCGTTTTTTTTTCCAAAAATAAAACGCCTTACTATACATTGTCGTTTTTTTTCCAAAAATAAAACGCCTTACTATACATGGTCGTTTTTTTTCCAAAAATAAAACGCCTTACTATACATGGTCGTTTTTTTTCCAAAATAAAACGCCTTACTATACATGGTCGTTTTTTTTTCTCCAAAAATAAAACGCTTTACTATACATGGTCGTTTTTTTTCCAAAGATAAAACGCCTTACTATACATGGTCGTTTTTCCCAAAAATAAAACGCCTTACTATACATGGTCTTTTTTTTTTTTTTTAAATAAAACGCCTAACTATACATGGTCGGTTTTTTTCAAAAAATAAAACGCCTTACTATACATGGTCGTTTTTTTTCCCAAAATAAAACGCCTTACTATACATGGTCGTTTTAAAAAAAAATAAAACGCCTTACTATACATGGTCGTTTTTTTTTCAAAAATAAAACGCCTTACTATACATGGTCGTTTTTTTTCCAAAAATAAAACGCCTTACTATACATGGTCGTTTTTTTTTCCAAAAATAAAACGCCTTACTATACATGGTCGTTTTTTCCAAAAATAAAACGCCTGACTATACATGGTCGTTTTTTTTCCAAAAATAAAACGCCTTACTATACATGGTCGCTTTTTTTCCAAAAATAAAACGCCTTACTATACATGGTCGTTTTTTTTTTTCAAAAATAAAACGCCTTACTATACATGTTCGTTTTTTTCCCAAAAATAAAACGCCTTACTATACATGGTCGTTTTTTCAAAAAATAAAACGCCTTACTATACATGGTCGTTTTTTTTCAAAAAATAAAACGCCTTACTATACATGGTCGTTTTTTCCCAAAAATAAAACACCTTACTATACATGGTCGGTTTTTTTCAAAAAATAAAACGCCTTACTATACATGGTCGTTTTTTTTCCCAAAATAAAACGCCTTACTATACATGGTCGTTTAAAAAAAAAATAAAACGCCTTACTATACATGGTCGTTTTTTTTTCAAAAATAAAACGCCTTACTATACATGGTCGTTTTTTTTCCAAAAATAAAACGCCTTACTATACATGGTCGTTTTTTTTCCAAAATAAAACGCCTTACTATACATGGTCGTTTTTTTTTCCAAAAATAAAACGCTTTACTATACATGGTCGTTTTTTTTCCAAAATAAAACGCCTTACTATACATGGTCGTTTTTCCCATAAATAAAACGCCTTACTATACATGGTCTTTTTTTTTTTTTTTAATAAAACGCCTAACTATACATGGTCGTTTTTTCAAAAAATAAAACGCCTTACTATACATGGTCGTTTTTTTTCAAAAAATAAAACGCCTTACTATACATGGTCGTTTTTTCCCAAAAATAAAACGCCTTACTATACATGGTCGTTTTTTTTCAAAAAATAAAACGCCTTACTATACATGGTCGTTTTTTTCCCCAAAATAAAACGCCTTACATGGTCGTTTTTAAAAAAAATAAAACGCCTTACTATACATGGTCGTTTTTTTTTCAAAAATAAAACGCCTTACTATACATGGTCGTTTTTTTTCCAAAAATAAAACGCCTTACTATACATGGTCGTTTTTTTTTCAAAAAATAAAACGCCTTACTATACATGGTCGTTTTTTCCAAAAATAAAACGCCTGACTATACATGGTCGTTTTTTTTCCAAAAATAAAACACCTTACTATACATGGTCGCTTTTTTTCCAAAAATAAAACGCCTTACTATACATGGTCGTTTTTTTTTCAAAAATAAAACGCCTTACTATACATGTTCGTTTTTTTCCCAAAAATAAAACGCCTTACTATACATGGTCGTTTTTTCAAAAAATAAAACGCCTTACTATACATGGTCGTTTTTTCAAAAAAATAAAACACCTACATGGTTTTTTTTTTTCCAAAAATAAAACGCCTTACTATACATGGTCATTTTAAAAAAAAATAAAACGCCTTACTATACATGGTCATTTTTTTTCCAAAAATAAAACGCCTTACTATACATTGTCGTTTTTTTTCAAAAAATAAAACGCCTTACTATACATGGTCGTTTTTTTTTCCAAAAATAAAACGCCTTACTATACATGGTCGTTTTTTTTCCAAAAATAAAACGCCTTACTATACATGGTCGTTTTTTTCACCAAAAATAAAACGCCTTACTATACATGATCGTTTTTTCAAAAAATAAAACGCCTTACTATACATGTTCGTTTTTTTCCCCAAAATAAAACGCCTTACAATACATGGTCGTTTTTTTCCCAAAAATAAAACGCCTTACTATACATGGTCGTTTTTTTTCAAAAAATAAAACGCCTTACTATACATGGTCGTTTTTTTTCCAAAAATAAAACGCCTTACTATACATGGTCGTTTTTTTTCCAAAAATAAAACGCCTTACTATACATGGTCGTTTTTTTTCCAAAATAAAACGCGTTACTATACATGGTCATTTTTTTTCCTAAAATAAAACGCCTTACTATACATGGTCGTTTTTTTCACCAAAAATAAAACGCCTTACTATACATGATCGTTTTTTCAAAAAATAAAACGCCTTACTATACATGTTCGTTTTTTTCCCCAAAATAAAACGCCTTATAATACATGGTCGTTTTTTTTTCCAAAAATAAAACGCCTTACTATACATGGTCGTTTTTTTTTCCAAAAATAAAACGCCTTACTATACATGGTCATTTTTTCCAAAAATAAAACGCCTTACTATACATGGTCGGTTTTCCCAAAAATAAAACGCCTTACTATACATGGTCATTTTTTCCAAAGATAAAACGCCTTACTATACATGGTCGTTTTTCCCAAAAATAAAACGCCTTACTATACATGGTCTTTTTTTTTTTTTTTAAATAAAACGCCTAACTATACATGGTCGGTTTTTTTCAAAAAATAAAACGCCTTACTATACATGGTCGTTTTTTTTCCCAAAATAAAACGCCTTACTATACATGGTCGTTTTAAAAAAAAATAAAACGCCTTACTATACATGGTCGTTTTTTTTTCAAAAATAAAACGCCTTACTATACATGGTCGTTTTTTTTCCAAAAATAAAACGCCTTACTATACATGGTCGTTTTTTTTTCCAAAAATAAAACGCCTTACTATACATGGTCGTTTTTTCCAAAAATAAAACGCCTGACTATACATGGTCGTTTTTTTTCCAAAAATAAAACGCCGTACTATACATGGTCGCTTTTTTTCCAAAAATAAAACGCCTTACTATACATGGTCGTTTTTTTTTTTCAAAAATAAAACGCCTTACTATACATGTTCGTTTTTTTCCCAAAAATAAAACGCCTTACTATACATGGTCGTTTTTTCAAAAAATAAAACGCCTTACTATACATGGTCGTTTTTTTTCAAAAAATAAAACGCCTTACTATACATGGTCGTTTTTTCCCAAAAATAAAACACCTTACTATACATGGTCGGTTTTTTTCAAAAAATAAAACGCCTTACTATACATGGTCGTTTTTTTTCCCAAAATAAAACGCCTTACTATACATGGTCGTTTTAAAAAAAAATAAAACGCCTTACTATACATGGTCGTTTTTTTTTCAAAAATAAAACGCCTTACTATACATGGTCGTTTTTTTTCCAAAAATAAAACGCCTTACTATACATGGTCGTTTTTTTTCCAAAATAAAACGCCTTACTATACATGGTCGTTTTTTTTTCCAAAAATAAAACGCTTTACTATACATGGTCGTTTTTTTTCCAAAATAAAACGCCTTACTATACATGGTCGTTTTTCCCATAAATAAAACGCCTTACTATACATGGTCTTTTTTTTTTTTTTTAATAAAACGCCTAACTATACATGGTCGTTTTTTCAAAAAATAAAACGCCTTACTATACATGGTCGTTTTTTTTCAAAAAATAAAACGCCTTACTATACATGGTCGTTTTTTCCCAAAAATAAAACGCCTTACTATACATGGTCGTTTTTTTTCAAAAAATAAAACGCCTTACTATACATGGTCGTTTTTTTTCCCAAAATAAAACGCCTTACATGGTCGTTTTTAAAAAAAATAAAACGCCTTACTATACATGGTCGTTTTTTTTTCAAAAATAAAACGCCTTACTATACATGGTCGTTTTTTTTCCAAAAATAAAACGCCTTACTATACATGGTCGTTTTTTTTTCAAAAAATAAAACGCCTTACTATACATGGTCGTTTTTTCCAAAAATAAAACGCCTGACTATACATGGTCGTTTTTTTTCCAAAAATAAAACACCTTACTATACATGGTCGCTTTTTTTCCAAAAATAAAACGCCTTACTATACATGGTCGTTTTTTTTTCAAAAATAAAACGCCTTACTATACATGTTCGTTTTTTTCCCAAAAATAAAACGCCTTACTATACATGGTCGTTTTTTCAAAAAATAAAACGCCTTACTATACATGGTCGTTTTTTCAAAAAAATAAAACACCTACATGGTTTTTTTTTTTCCAAAAATAAAACGCCTTACTATACATGGTCATTTTAAAAAAAAATAAAACGCCTTACTATACATGGTCATTTTTTTTCCAAAAATAAAACGCCTTACTATACATTGTCGTTTTTTTTCAAAAAATAAAACGCCTTACTATACATGGTCGTTTTTTTTTCCAAAAATAAAACGCCTTACTATACATGGTCGTTTTTTTTCCAAAAATAAAACGCCTTACTATACATGGTCGTTTTTTTCACCAAAAATAAAACGCCTTACTATACATGATCGTTTTTTCAAAAAATAAAACGCCTTACTATACATGTTCGTTTTTTTCCCCAAAATAAAACGCCTTACAATACATGGTCGTTTTTTTCCCAAAAATAAAACGCCTTACTATACATGGTCGTTTTTTTTCAAAAAATAAAACGCCTTACTATACATGGTCGTTTTTTTTCCAAAAATAAAACGCCTTACTATACATGGTCGTTTTTTTTCCAAAAATAAAACGCCTTACTATACATGGTCGTTTTTTTTCCAAAATAAAACGCGTTACTATACATGGTCATTTTTTTTCCTAAAATAAAACGCCTTACTATACATGGTCGTTTTTTTCACCAAAAATAAAACGCCTTACTATACATGATCGTTTTTTCAAAAAATAAAACGCCTTACTATACATGTTCGTTTTTTTCCCCAAAATAAAACGCCTTATAATACATGGTCGTTTTTTTTTCCAAAAATAAAACGCCTTACTATACATGGTCGTTTTTTTTTCCAAAAATAAAACGCCTTACTATACATGGTCATTTTTTCCAAAAATAAAACGCCTTACTATACATGGTCGGTTTTCCCAAAAATAAAACGCCTTACTATACATGGTCATTTTTTCCAAAAATAAAACGCCTTACTATACATGGTCGGTTTTCCCAAAAATAAAACGCCTTACTATACATGGTCGCTTTTTTTCCAAAAATAAAACGCCTTACTATACATGGTCGTTTTTTTTCCAAAAATAAAACGCCTTACTATACATGGTCGCTTTTTTTCCAAAAATAAAACGCCTTACTATACATGGTCGTTTTTTTTTTTCAAAAATAAAACGCCTTACTATACATGTTCGTTTTTTTCCCAAAAATAAAACGCCTTACTATACATGGTCGTTTTTTCAAAAAATAAAACGCCTTACTATACATGGTCGTTTTTTTTCAAAAAATAAAACGCCTTACTATACATGGTCGTTTTTTCCCAAAAATAAAACGCCTTACTATACATGGTCGGTTTTTTTCAAAAAATAAAACGCCTTACTATACATGGTCGTTTTTTTTCCCAAAATAAAACGCCTTACTATACATGGTCGTTTTAAAAAAAAATAAAACGCCTTACTATACATGGTCGTTTTTTTTTCAAAAATAAAACGCCTTACTATACATGGTCGTTTTTTTTCCAAAAATAAAACGCCTTACTATACATGGTCGTTTTTTTTCCAAAATAAAACGCCTTACTATACATGGTCGTTTTTTTTTCCAAAAATAAAACGCTTTACTATACATGGTCGTTTTTTTTCCAAAATAAAACGCCTTACTATACATGGTCGTTTTTCCCATAAATAAAACGCCTTACTATACATGGTCTTTTTTTTTTTTTTAATAAAACGCCTAACTATACATGGTCGTTTTTTCAAAAAATAAAACGCCTTACTATACATGGTCGTTTTTTTTCAAAAAATAAAACGCCTTACTATACATGGTCGTTTTTTCCCAAAAATAAAACGCCTTACTATACATGGTCGGTTTTTTTCAAAAAATAAAACGCCTTACTATACATGGTCGTTTTTTTTCCCAAAATAAAACGCCTTACATGGTCGTTTTAAAAAAAAATAAAACGCCTTACTATACATGGTCGTTTTTTTTTTTAAAAATAAAACGCCTTACTATACATGGTCGTTTTTTTTCCAAAAATAAAACGCCTTACTATACATGGTCGTTTTTTTTTCAAAAAATAAAACGCCTTACTATACATGGTCGTTTTTTCCAAAAATAAAACGCCTGACTATACATGGTCGTTTTTTTTCCAAAAATAAAACGCCTTACTATACATGGTCGCTTTTTTTCCAAAAATAAAACGCCTTACTATACATGGTCGTTTTTTTTTCAAAAATAAAACGCCTTACTATACATGGTCGTTTTTTTCCAAAAATAAAACGCCTTACTATACATTGTCGTTTTTTTTTCAAAAAATAAAACGCCTTACTATACATGGTCGTTTTTTTCCCCAAAATAAAACGGCTTACTATACATGGTCATTTTTTTTCAAAAAATAAAATGCCTTACTATACATGGTCATTTAAAAAAAAAATAAAACGCCTTACTATACATGGTCATTTTTTTTCCAAAAATAAAACGCCTTACTATACATTGTCGTTTTTTTTCAAAAAATAAAACGCCTTACTATACATGGTCGTTTTTTTTCCAAAAATAAAACGCCTTACTATACATGGTCGTTTTTTTTCCAAAAATAAAACGCCTTACTATACATGGTCGTTTTTTTCACCAAAAATAAAACGCCTTACTATACATGGTCGTTTTTTTTTTAAAAATAAAACGCCTTACTATACATGGTCGTTTTTTTTCCAAAAATAAAACGCCTTACTATACATGGTCGTTTTTTTTCCAAAAATAAAACGCCTTACTATACATGGTCGTTTTGTTTTCTCCAAAAATAAAACGCTTTACTATACATGGTCGGTTTTTTTCCAAAGATAAAACGCCTTACTATACATGGTCGTTTTTCCCAAAAATAAAACGCCTTACTATACATGGTCTTTTTTTTTTTTTTAAATAAAACGCCTTACTATACATGGTCGTTTTTTCAAAAAATAAAACGCCTTACTATACATGGTCAAAAATAAAACGCCTTACTATACATGTTCGTTTTTTTCCCAAAAATAAAACGCCTTACTATACATGGTCGTTTTTTCAAAAAATAAAACGCCTTACTATACATGGTCGTTTTTTTTCAAAAAATAAAACGCCTTACTATACATGGTCGTTTTTTCCCAAAAATAAAACGCCTTACTATACATGGTCGGTTTTTTTCAAAAAATAAAACGCCTTACTATACATGGTCGTTTTTTTTCCCAAAATAAAACGCCTTACTATACATGGTCGTTTTAAAAAAAAATAAAACGCCTTACTATACATGGTCGTTTTTTCCAAAAATAAAACGCCTGACTATACATGGTCGTTTTTTTTCCAAAAATAAAACGCCTTACTATACATTGTCGTTTTTTTTTTTTCAAAAATAAAACGCCTGACTATACATGGTCGCTTTTTTCAAAAATAAAACGCCTTACTATACATGTTCGTTTTTTTCCCAAAAATAAAACGCCTTACTATACATGGTCGTTTTTTCAAAAAATAAAACGCCTTACTATACATGGTCGTTTTTTTTCAAAAAATAAAACGCCTTACTATACATGGTCGTTTTTTCCCAAAAATAAAACGCCTTACTATACATGGTCGGTTTTTTTCAAAAAATAAAACGCCTTACTATACATGGTCGTTTTTTTTCCCAAAATAAAACGCCTTACTATACATGGTCGTTTTAAAAAAAAATAAAACGCCTTACTATACATGGTCGTTTTTTTTTCAAAAATAAAACGCCTTACTATACATGGTCGTTTTTTTTCCAAAAATAAAACGCCTTACTATACATGGTCGTTTTTTTTTCAAAAAATAAAACGCCTTACTATACATGGTCGTTTTTTCCAAAAATAAAACGCCTGACTATACATGGTCGTTTTTTTTCCAAAAATAAAACGCCTTACTATACATTGTCGTTTTTTTTTTTTCAAAAATAAAACGCCTGACTATACATGGTCGCTTTTTTTCCAAAAATAAAACGCCTTACTATACATGGTCGTTTTTTTTTTTTCAAAAATAAAACGCCTTACTATACATGTTCGTTTTTTTCCCAAAAATAAAACGCCTTACTATACATGGTCGTTTTTTCAAAAAATAAAACGCCTTACTATACATGGTCGTTTTTTTTCAAAAAATAAAACGCCTTACTATACATGGTCGTTTTTTCCCAAAAATAAAACGCCTTACTATACATGGTCGGTTTTTTTCAAAAAATAAAACGCCTTACTATACATGGTCGTTTTTTTTCCCAAAATAAAACGCCTTACTATACATGGTCGTTTTAAAAAAAAATAAAACGCCTTACTATACATGGTCGTTTTTTTTTCAAAAATAAAACGCCTTACTATACATGGTCGTTTTTTTTCCAAAAATAAAACGCCTTACTATACATGGTCGTTTTTTTTTCAAAAAATAAAACGCCTTACTATACATGGTCGTTTTTTCCAAAAATAAAACGCCTGACTATACATGGTCGTTTTTTTTCCAAAAATAAAACGCCTTACTATACATGGTCGCTTTTTTTCCAAAAATAAAACGCCTTACTATACATGGTCGTTTTTTTTTTTCAAAAATAAAACGCCTTACTATACATGTTCGTTTTTTTCCCAAAAATAAAACGCCTTACTATACATGGTCGTTTTTTCAAAAAATAAAACGCCTTACTATACATGGTCGTTTTTTCAAAAAAATAAAACGCCTACATGGTTTTTTTTCTTCCAAAAATAAAACGCCTTACTATACATGGTCGTTTTTTCAAAAAATAAAACGCCTTACTATACATGGTCGTTTTTTTTCAAAAAATAAAACGCCTTACTATACATTGTCGTTTTTTTTCCAAAAATAAAACGCCTTACTATACATGGTCGTTTTTTTAAAAAAAAATAAAACGCCTTACTATACATGGTCGTTTTTTTCCAAAAATAAAACGCCTTACTATACATGGTCGTTTTTTTTTCCAAAAATAAAACGCCTTACTATACATTGTCGTTTTTTTTCCAAAAATAAAACGCCTTACTATACATGGTCGTTTTTTTTCCAAAAATAAAACGCCTTACTATACATGGTCGTTTTTTCCAAAAATAAAACGCCTGACTATACATGGTCGTTTTTTTTCCAAAAATAAAACGCCTTACTATACATGGTCGCTTTTTTTCCAAAAATAAAACGCCTTACTATACATGGTCGTTTTTTTTTCAAAAATAAAACGCCTTACTATACATTGTCGTTTTTTTTTCAAAAAATAAAACGCCTTACTATACATGGTCGTTTTTTTTCCCAAAATAAAACGGCTTACTATACATGGTCATTTTTTTTCAAAAAATAAAATGCCTTACTATACATGGTCATTTTAAAAAAAAATAAAACGCCTTACTATACATGGTCATTTTTTTTCCAAAAATAAAACGCCTTACTATACATTGTCGTTTTTTTTCAAAAAATAAAACGCCTTACTATACATGGTCGTTTTTTTTCCAAAAATAAAACGCCTTACTATACATGGTCGTTTTTTTTCCAAAAATAAAACGCCTTACTATACATGGTCGTTTTTTTCACCAAAAATAAAACGCCTTACTATACATGGTCGTTTTTTTTTTAAAAATAAAACGCCTTACTATACATGGTCGTTTTTTTTCCAAAAATAAAACGCCTTACTATACATGGTCGTTTTTTTTCCAAAAATAAAACGCCTTACTATACATGGTCGTTTTGTTTTCTCCAAAAATAAAACGCTTTACTATACATGGTCGGTTTTTTTCCAAAGATAAAACGCCTTACTATACATGGTCGTTTTTCCCAAAAATAAAACGCCTTACTATACATGGTCTTTTTTTTTTTTTTAAATAAAACGCCTAACTATACATGGTCGTTTTTTCAAAAAATAAAACGCCTTACTATACATGGTCGTTTTTTTTCAAAAAATAAAACGCCTTACTATACATGGTCGTTTTTTCCCAAAAATAAAACGCCTTACTATACATGGTCGGTTTTTTTCAAAAAATAAAACGCCTTACTATACATGGTCGTTTTTTTTCCCAAAATAAAACGCCTTACTATACATGGTCGTTTTAAAAAAAAATAAAACGCCTTACTATACATGGTCGTTTTTTTTTCAAAAATAAAACGCCTTACTATACATGGTCGTTTTTTTTCCAAAAATAAAACGCCTTACTATACATGGTCGTTTTAAAAAAAAATAAAACGCCTTACTACACATGGTCGTTTTTTTTTCAAAAATAAAACGCCTTACTATACATGGTCGTTTTTTTTCCAAAAATAAAACGCCTTACTATACATGGTCGTTTTTTTTTCAAAAAATAAAACGCCTTACTATACATGGTCGTTTTTTCCAAAAATAAAACGCCTGACTATACATGGTCGTTTTTTTTCCAAAAATAAAACGCCTTACTATACATTGTCGTTTTTTTTTTTCAAAAATAAAACGCCTGACTATACATGGTCGCTTTTTTTCCAAAAATAAAACGCCTTACTATACATGGTCGTTTTTTTTTTTTCAAAAATAAAACGCCTTACTATACATGTTCGTTTTTTTCCCAAAAATAAAACGCCTTACTATACATGGTCGTTTTTTCAAAAAATAAAACGCCTTACTATACATGGTCGTTTTTTTTCAAAAAATAAAACGCCTTACTATACATGGTCGTTTTTTCCCAAAAATAAAACGCCTTACTATACATGGTCGGTTTTTTTCAAAAAATAAAACGCCTTACTATACATGGTCGTTTTTTTTCCCAAAATAAAACGCCTTACTATACATGGTCGTTTTAAAAAAAAATAAAACGCCTTACTATACATGGTCGTTTTTTTTTCAAAAATAAAACGCCTTACTATACATGGTCGTTTTTTTTCCAAAAATAAAACGCCTTACTATACATGGTCGTTTTTTTTTCAAAAAATAAAACGCCTTACTATACATGGTCGTTTTTTCCAAAAATAAAACGCCTGACTATACATGGTCGTTTTTTTTCCAAAAATAAAACGCCTTACTATACATTGTCGTTTTTTTTTTTTCAAAAATAAAACGCCTGACTATACATGGTCGCTTTTTTCAAAAATAAAACGCCTTACTATACATGTTCGTTTTTTTCCCAAAAATAAAACGCCTTACTATACATGGTCGTTTTTTCAAAAAATAAAACGCCTTACTATACATGGTCGTTTTTTCAAAAAAATAAAACGCCTACATGGTTTTTTTTCTTCCAAAAATAAAACGCCTTACTATACATGGTCGTTTTTTCAAAAAATAAAACGCCTTACTATACATGGTCGTTTTTTTTTCAAAAAATAAAACGCCTTACTATACATGGTCGTTTTTTCCAAAAATAAAACGCCTGACTATACATGGTCGTTTTTTTTCCAAAAATAAAACGCCTTACTATACATTGTCGTTTTTTTTTTTTCAAAAATAAAACGCCTGACTATACATGGTCGCTTTTTTCAAAAATAAAACGCCTTACTATACATGTTCGTTTTTTTCCCAAAAATAAAACGCCTTACTATACATGGTCGTTTTTTCAAAAAATAAAACGCCTTACTATACATGGTCGTTTTTTCAAAAAAATAAAACGCCTACATGGTTTTTTTTCTTCCAAAAATAAAACGCCTTACTATACATGGTCGTTTTTTCAAAAAATAAAACGCCTTACTATACATGGTCGTTTTTTTTCAAAAAATAAAACGCCTTACTATACATTGTCGTTTTTTTTCCAAAAATAAAACGCCTTACTATACATGGTCGTTTTTTAAAAAAAAAATAAAACGCCTTACTATACATGGTCGTTTTTTTCCAAAAATAAAACGCCTTACTATACATGGTCGTTTTTTTTTCCAAAAATAAAACGCCTTACTATACATTGTCGTTTTTTTTCCAAAAATAAAACGCCTTACTATACATGGTCGTTTTTTTTCCAAAAATAAAACGCCTTACTATACATGGTCGTTTTTTTTCCAAAAATAAAACGCCTTACTATACATGGTCGTTTTTTTTTCCAAAAATAAAACGCCTTACTATACATTGTCGTTTTTTTTCCAAAAATAAAACGCCTTACTATACATGGTCGTTTTTTTTCCAAAAATAAAACGCCTTACTATACATGGTCGTTTTTTTTCCAAAATAAAACGCCTTACTATACATGGTCGTTTTTTTTTCTCCAAAAATAAAACGCTTTACTATACATGGTCGTTTTTTTTCCAAAGATAAAACGCCTTACTATACATGGTCGTTTTTCCCAAAAATAAAACGCCTTACTATACATGGTCTTTTTTTTTTTTTTAAATAAAACGCCTAACTATACATGGTCGGTTTTTTTCAAAAAATAAAACGCCTTACTATACATGGTCGTTTTTTTTCCCAAAATAAAACGCCTTACTATACATGGTCGTTTTAAAAAAAAATAAAACGCCTTACTATACATGGTCGTTTTTTTTTCAAAAATAAAACGCCTTACTATACATGGTCGTTTTTTTTCCAAAAATAAAACGCCTTACTATACATGGTCGTTTTTTTTTCCAAAAATAAAACGCCTTACTATACATGGTCGTTTTTTCCAAAAATAAAACGCCTGACTATACATGGTCGTTTTTTTTCCAAAAATAAAACGCCTTACTATACATGGTCGCTTTTTTTCCAAAAATAAAACGCCTTACTATACATGGTCGTTTTTTTTTTTCAAAAATAAAACGCCTTACTATACATGTTCGTTTTTTTCCCAAAAATAAAACGCCTTACTATACATGGTCGTTTTTTCAAAAAATAAAACGCCTTACTATACATGGTCGTTTTTTTTCAAAAAATAAAACGCCTTACTATACATGGTCGTTTTTTCCCAAAAATAAAACGCCTTACTATACATGGTCGTTTTTTTTCAAAAAATAAAACGCCTTACTATACATGGTCGTTTTTTTTCCCAAAATAAAACGCCTTACTATACATGGTCGTTTTAAAAAAAAATAAAACGCCTTACTATACATGGTCGTTTTTTTTTCAAAAATAAAACGCCTTACTATACATGGTCGTTTTTTTTCCAAAAATAAAACGCCTTACTATACATGGTCGTTTTTTTTCCAAAATAAAACGCCTTACTATACATGGTCGTTTTTTTTTCCAAAAATAAAACGCTTTACTATACATGGTCGTTTTTTTTCCAAAATAAAACGCCTTACTATACATGGTCGTTTTTCCCATAAATAAAACGCCTTACTATACATGGTCTTTTTTTTTTTTTTTAATAAAACGCCTAACTATACATGGTCGTTTTTTCAAAAAATAAAACGCCTTACTATACATGGTCGTTTTTTTTCAAAAAAATAAAACGCCTTACTATACATGGTCGTTTTTTCCCAAAAATAAAACGCCTTACTATACATGGTCGTTTTTTTTCAAAAAATAAAACGCCTTACTATACATGGTCGTTTTTTTTCCCAAAATAAAACGCCTTACATGGTCGTTTTTAAAAAAAATAAAACGCCTTACTATACATGGTCGTTTTTTTTTCAAAAATAAAACGCCTTACTATACATGGTCGTTTTTTTTCCAAAAATAAAACGCCTTACTATACATGGTCGTTTTTTTTTCAAAAAATAAAACGCCTTACTATACATGGTCGTTTTTTCCAAAAATAAAACGCCTGACTATACATGGTCGTTTTTTTTCCAAAAATAAAACACCTTACTATACATGGTCGCTTTTTTTCCAAAAATAAAACGCCTTACTATACATGGTCGTTTTTTTTTCAAAAATAAAACGCCTTACTATACATGTTCGTTTTTTTCCCAAAAATAAAACGCCTTACTATACATGGTCGTTTTTTCAAAAAATAAAACGCCTTACTATACATGGTCGTTTTTTCAAAAAAATAAAACACCTACATGTTTTTTTTTTTTCCAAAAATAAAACGCCTTACTATACATGGTCATTTTAAAAAAAAATAAAACGCCTTACTATACATGGTCATTTTTTTTCCAAAAATAAAACGCCTTACTATACATTGTCGTTTTTTTTCAAAAAATAAAACGCCTTACTATACATGGTCGTTTTTTTTTCCAAAAATAAAACGCCTTACTATACATGGTCGTTTTTTTTCCAAAAATAAAACGCCTTACTATACATGGTCGTTTTTTTCACCAAAAATAAAACGCCTTACTATACATGATCGTTTTTTCAAAAAATAAAACGCCTTACTATACATGTTCGTTTTTTTCCCCAAAATAAAACGCCTTACAATACATGGTCGTTTTTTTCCCAAAAATAAAACGCCTTACTATACATGGTCGTTTTTTTTCAAAAAATAAAACGCCTTACTATACATGGTCGTTTTTTTTCCAAAAATAAAACGCCTTACTATACATGGTCGTTTTTTTTCCAAAAATAAAACGCCTTACTATACATGGTCGTTTTTTTTCCAAAATAAAACGCGTTACTATACATGGTCGTTTTTTTTCCAAAAATAAAACGCCTTACTATACATGGTCGTTTTTTTTCCAAAATAAAACGCGTTACTATACATGGTCATTTTTTTTCCTAAAATAAAACGCCTTACTATACATGGTCGTTTTTTTCACCAAAAATAAAACGCCTTACTATACATGATCGTTTTTTCAAAAAATAAAACGCCTTACTATACATGTTCGTTTTTTTCCCCAAAATAAAACGCCTTATAATACATGGTCGTTTTTTTTTCCAAAAATAAAACGCCTTACTATACATGGTCGTTTTTTTTTCCAAAAATAAAACGCCTTACTATACATGGTCATTTTTTCCAAAAATAAAACGCCTTACTATACATGGTCGGTTTTCCCAAAAATAAAACGCCTTACTATACATGGTCATTTTTTCCAAAAATAAAACGCCTTACTATACATGGTCGGTTTTCCCAAAAATAAAACGCCTTACTATACATGGTCGCTTTTTTTCCAAAAATAAAACGCCTTACTATACATGGTCGTTTTTTTTCCAAAAATAAAACGCCTTACTATACATGGTCGCTTTTTTTCCAAAAATAAAACGCCTTACTATACATGGTCGTTTTTTTTTTTCAAAAATAAAACGCCTTACTATACATGTTCGTTTTTTTCCCAAAAATAAAACGCCTTACTATACATGGTCGTTTTTTCAAAAAATAAAACGCCTTACTATACATGGTCGTTTTTTTTCAAAAAATAAAACGCCTTACTATACATGGTCGTTTTTTCCCAAAAATAAAACGCCTTACTATACATGGTCGGTTTTTTTCAAAAAATAAAACGCCTTACTATACATGGTCGTTTTTTTTCCCAAAATAAAACGCCTTACTATACATGGTCGTTTTAAAAAAAAATAAAACGCCTTACTATACATGGTCGTTTTTTTTTCAAAAATAAAACGCCTTACTATACATGGTCGTTTTTTTTCCAAAAATAAAACGCCTTACTATACATGGTCGTTTTTTTTCCAAAATAAAACGCCTTACTACACATGGTCGTTTTTTTTTCAAAAATAAAACGCCTTACTATACATGGTCGTTTTTTTTCCAAAAATAAAACGCCTTACTATACATGGTCGTTTTTTTTTCAAAAAATAAAACGCCTTACTATACATGGTCGTTTTTTCCAAAAATAAAACGCCTGACTATACATGGTCGTTTTTTTTCCAAAAATAAAACGCCTTACTATACATTGTCGTTTTTTTTTTTTCAAAAATAAAACGCCTGACTATACATGGTCGCTTTTTTTCCAAAAATAAAACGCCTTACTATACATGGTCGTTTTTTTTTTTTCAAAAATAAAACGCCTTACTATACATGTTCGTTTTTTTCCCAAAAATAAAACGCCTTACTATACATGGTCGTTTTTTCAAAAAATAAAACGCCTTACTATACATGGTCGTTTTTTTTCAAAAAATAAAACGCCTTACTATACATGGTCGTTTTTTCCCAAAAATAAAACGCCTTACTATACATGGTCGGTTTTTTTCAAAAAATAAAACGCCTTACTATACATGGTCGTTTTTTTTCCCAAAATAAAACGCCTTACTATACATGGTCGTTTTAAAAAAAAATAAAACGCCTTACTATACATGGTCGTTTTTTTTTCAAAAATAAAACGCCTTACTATACATGGTCGTTTTTTTTCCAAAAATAAAACGCCTTACTATACATGGTCGTTTTTTTTTCAAAAAATAAAACGCCTTACTATACATGGTCGTTTTTTCCAAAAATAAAACGCCTGACTATACATGGTCGTTTTTTTTCCAAAAATAAAACGCCTTACTATACATGGTCGCTTTTTTTCCAAAAATAAAACGCCTTACTATACATGGTCGTTTTTTTTTTTCAAAAATAAAACGCCTTACTATACATGTTCGTTTTTTTCCCAAAAATAAAACGCCTTACTATACATGGTCGTTTTTTCAAAAAATAAAACGCCTTACTATACATGGTCGTTTTTTCAAAAAAATAAAACGCCTACATGGTTTTTTTTCTTCCAAAAATAAAACGCCTTACTATACATGGTCGTTTTTTCAAAAAATAAAACGCCTTACTATACATGGTCGTTTTTTTTCAAAAAATAAAACGCCTTACTATACATTGTCGTTTTTTTTCCAAAAATAAAACGCCTTACTATACATGGTCGTTTTTTAAAAAAAAAATAAAACGCCTTACTATACATGGTCGTTTTTTTCCAAAAATAAAACGCCTTACTATACATGGTCGTTTTTTTTTCCAAAAATAAAACGCCTTACTATACATTGTCGTTTTTTTTCCAAAAATAAAACGCCTTACTATACATGGTCGTTTTTTTTCCAAAAATAAAACGCCTTACTATACATGGTCGTTTTTTTTCCAAAAATAAAACGCCTTACTATACATGGTCGTTTTTTTTTCCAAAAATAAAACGCCTTACTATACATTGTCGTTTTTTTTCCAAAAATAAAACGCCTTACTATACATGGTCGTTTTTTTTCCAAAAATAAAACGCCTTACTATACATGGTCGTTTTTTTTCCAAAATAAAACGCCTTACTATACATGGTCGTTTTTTTTTCTCCAAAAATAAAACGCTTTACTATACATGGTCGTTTTTTTTCCAAAGATAAAACGCCTTACTATACATGGTCGTTTTTCCCAAAAATAAAACGCCTTACTATACATGGTCTTTTTTTTTTTTTTAAATAAAACGCCTAACTATACATGGTCGGTTTTTTTCAAAAAATAAAACGCCTTACTATACATGGTCGTTTTTTTTCCCAAAATAAAACGCCTTACTATACATGGTCGTTTTAAAAAAAAATAAAACGCCTTACTATACATGGTCGTTTTTTTTTCAAAAATAAAACGCCTTACTATACATGGTCGTTTTTTTTCCAAAAATAAAACGCCTTACTATACATGGTCGTTTTTTTTTCAAAAAATAAAACGCCTTACTATACATGGTCGTTTTTTCCAAAAATAAAACGCCTGACTATACATGGTCGTTTTTTTTCCAAAAATAAAACGCCTTACTATACATGGTCGCTTTTTTTCCAAAAATAAAACGCCTTACTATACATGGTCGTTTTTTTTTTTCAAAAATAAAACGCCTTACTATACATGTTCGTTTTTTTCCCAAAAATAAAACGCCTTACTATACATGGTCGTTTTTTCAAAAAATAAAACGCCTTACTATACATGGTCGTTTTTTTTCAAAAAATAAAACGCCTTACTATACATGGTCGTTTTTTCCCAAAAATAAAACGCCTTACTATACATGGTCGTTTTTTTTCAAAAAATAAAACGCCTTACTATACATGGTCGTTTTTTTTCCCAAAATAAAACGCCTTACTATACATGGTCGTTTTAAAAAAAAATAAAACGCCTTACTATACATGGTCGTTTTTTTTTCAAAAATAAAACGCCTTACTATACATGGTCGTTTTTTTTCCAAAAATAAAACGCCTTACTATACATGGTCGTTTTTTTTCCAAAATAAAACGCCTTACTATACATGGTCGTTTTTTTTTCCAAAAATAAAACGCTTTACTATACATGGTCGTTTTTTTTCCAAAATAAAACGCCTTACTATACATGGTCGTTTTTCCCATAAATAAAACGCCTTACTATACATGGTCTTTTTTTTTTTTTTTAATAAAACGCCTAACTATACATGGTCGTTTTTTCAAAAAATAAAACGCCTTACTATACATGGTCGTTTTTTTTCAAAAAAATAAAACGCCTTACTATACATGGTCGTTTTTTCCCAAAAATAAAACGCCTTACTATACATGGTCGTTTTTTTTCAAAAAATAAAACGCCTTACTATACATGGTCGTTTTTTTTCCCAAAATAAAACGCCTTACATGGTCGTTTTTAAAAAAAATAAAACGCCTTACTATACATGGTCGTTTTTTTTTCAAAAATAAAACGCCTTACTATACATGGTCGTTTTTTTTCCAAAAATAAAACGCCTTACTATACATGGTCGTTTTTTTTTCAAAAAATAAAACGCCTTACTATACATGGTCGTTTTTTCCAAAAATAAAACGCCTGACTATACATGGTCGTTTTTTTTCCAAAAATAAAACACCTTACTATACATGGTCGCTTTTTTTCCAAAAATAAAACGCCTTACTATACATGGTCGTTTTTTTTTCAAAAATAAAACGCCTTACTATACATGTTCGTTTTTTTCCCAAAAATAAAACGCCTTACTATACATGGTCGTTTTTTCAAAAAATAAAACGCCTTACTATACATGGTCGTTTTTTCAAAAAAATAAAACACCTACATGGTTTTTTTTTTTCCAAAAATAAAACGCCTTACTATACATGGTCATTTTAAAAAAAAATAAAACGCCTTACTATACATGGTCATTTTTTTTCCAAAAATAAAACGCCTTACTATACATTGTCGTTTTTTTTCAAAAAATAAAACGCCTTACTATACATGGTCGTTTTTTTTTCCAAAAATAAAACGCCTTACTATACATGGTCGTTTTTTTTCCAAAAATAAAACGCCTTACTATACATGGTCGTTTTTTTCACCAAAAATAAAACGCCTTACTATACATGATCGTTTTTTCAAAAAATAAAACGCCTTACTATACATGTTCGTTTTTTTCCCCAAAATAAAACGCCTTACAATACATGGTCGTTTTTTTCCCAAAAATAAAACGCCTTACTATACATGGTCGTTTTTTTTCAAAAAATAAAACGCCTTACTATACATGGTCGTTTTTTTTCCAAAAATAAAACGCCTTACTATACATGGTCGTTTTTTTTCCAAAAATAAAACGCCTTACTATACATGGTCGTTTTTTTTCCAAAATAAAACGCGTTACTATACATGGTCATTTTTTTTCCTAAAATAAAACGCCTTACTATACATGGTCGTTTTTTTTTCCAAAAATAAAACGCCTTACTATACATGGTCGTTTTTTTTTCCAAAAATAAAACGCCTTACTATACATGGTCATTTTTTCCAAAAATAAAACGCCTTACTATACATGGTCGGTTTTCCCAAAAATAAAACGCCTTACTATACATGGTCATTTTTTCCAAAAATAAAACGCCTTACTATACATGGTCGGTTTTCCCAAAAATAAAACGCCTTACTATACATGGTCGCTTTTTTTCCAAAAATAAAACGCCTTACTATACATGGTCGTTTTTTTTCCAAAAATAAAACGCCTTACTATACATGGTCGCTTTTTTTCCAAAAATAAAACGCCTTACTATACATGGTCGTTTTTTTTTTTCAAAAATAAAACGCCTTACTATACATGTTCGTTTTTTTCCCAAAAATAAAACGCCTTACTATACATGGTCGTTTTTTCAAAAAATAAAACGCCTTACTATACATGGTTGTTTTTTTTCAAAAAATAAAACGCCTTACTATACATGGTCGTTTTTTCCCAAAAATAAAACGCCTTACTATACATGGTCGGTTTTTTTCAAAAAATAAAACGCCTTACTATACATGGTCGTTTTTTTTCCCAAAATAAAACGCCTTACTATACATGGTCGTTTTAAAAAAAAATAAAACGCCTTACTATACATGGTCGTTTTTTTTTCAAAAATAAAACGCCTTACTATACATGGTCGTTTTTTTTCCAAAAATAAAACGCCTTACTATACATGGTCGTTTTTTTTCCAAAATAAAACGCCTTACTATACATGGTCGTTTTTTTTTCCAAAAATAAAACGCTTTACTATACATGGTCGTTTTTTTTCCAAAATAAAACGCCTTACTATACATGGTCGTTTTTCCCATAAATAAAACGCCTTACTATACATGGTCTTTTTTTTTTTTTTAATAAAACGCCTAACTATACATGGTCGTTTTTTCAAAAAATAAAACGCCTTACTATACATGGTCGTTTTTTTTCAAAAAATAAAACGCCTTACTATACATGGTCGTTTTTTCCCAAAAATAAAACGCCTTACTATACATGGTCGGTTTTTTTCAAAAAATAAAACGCCTTACTATACATGGTCGTTTTTTTTCCCAAAATAAAACGCCTTACATGGTCGTTTTAAAAAAAAATAAAACGCCTTACTATACATGGTCGTTTTTTTTTTAAAAATAAAACGCCTTACTATACATGGTCGTTTTTTTTCCAAAAATAAAACGCCTTACTATACATGGTCGTTTTTTTTTCAAAAAATAAAACGCCTTACTATACATGGTCGTTTTTTCCAAAAATAAAACGCCTGACTATACATGGTCGTTTTTTTTCCAAAAATAAAACGCCTTAATATACATGGTCGTTTTTAAAAAAAATAAAACGCCTTACTATACATGGTCGTTTTTTTTCCAAAAATAAAACGCCTTAATATACATGGTCGTTTTTTTTTTAGAAAAAATAAAACACCTTACTATACTATGGTCGTTTAAAAATAAATAAATAAAACGCCTTACTATACGTGGCCTTTTTATTTTTATTTTTTTTATAAAACGCCTTACGCAGACCAAGAGAAGCTTATCCATGCTTTTATCTCCAGCAGACTAGATTATTTTAACGGTCTTCTGACTGGACTCTCTCAAAAGAACATGAGACAATTGCAGCTCATTCAGAACGCTGCAGCTCGAGTTCTGACCAAAACAAAAAGATCAGAACATATTACTCCAGTACTTAAGGATTTACACTGGCTCCCAGTCAGCTGTAGAATCGATTTTAAAGTTCTGCTACTCGTCTATAATCACTAAATGGTTTGGGTCCTGAATATATCCAAGAAATGCTGATGGAGTACAAACCCAGCAGGGCTCTGAAATCTTCAGACTTGGGCCAACTAGTGGAACCCAGAGTTCGAAGCAAACATGGTGAAGCTGCATTTAGCTGTTATGCTGCACACAGATGGAATAGGCTGCCAACAGAAGTGAAGTCAGCCCCGAGTGTAAATGCTTTTAAATCCAGGTTAAAAACTTTTTTCTTTTCCGTTTGATTAGGGACTTTTAAACAGCTTTAATTAAGTGTTTTTATTATTTTAAACTTCCTTATGTTATATGTTTTAAAGTTTTAAAGTGTTTCCGGTGGAGCTCCACTATCCCATGGTCCGAAGCCAGACTCCTCTCAACTTTTGAGCACCATAATTTGGACGAGGAGAATATTCAAATGCTTAATTTCGCAACAACCTCTTAAATTAGCACAATTGTGATAACCAATTTCAAGCTATTTATTAGACAATGGTTAAATTATGTGACAGGTTTAGCTACACGTACACAAGATGGTCTTTGGTCATGGCAAAAGTTTTCAAAAATGGGCGATTTCTTTCATTTGAACATTAAAAAGTGTTACATTGCACATATTGTCAGTAGAATTTCAGCTTAGTGAGTAGGCTGATTTCTGAAATCCGTGTTAAAAATAGTACATATATACCCAGAAGCTGATGTGTGAAAATAAAGACTGGAATTGTTTCACGCAGTAGAAAAGGACACTTATAAAAATATTCTTCCCCGTCTACTGTGCAATCGTACTTAAAATGTTTGCCATGAATTACCTGAATCTGCAAATGTTTTGGCGGTGGTATATGTGTATTGTACTGTACATTTCATGTGTGAGGAAGTACTGCATTCATGCTGTCCAATCAGAACGTAGGAAACGAACACTCCACCCAATTAAAACAAAGGAAAACAGCACACTGTCCAAACAAAAGCATCGGAATCAAAAGCAAGGACCAGTGCGTTCATCAGGCTATCAATGAACAATTGATTCATCTGTGCACAGACATCTGGTGGAAACCCAACTGCAACTAGAAACCCTCTTTTTGTTTTTCGTTTTTTTGTTTTTTGTACACAATCACACACACAATAAGAAAATAGATTGGTCATACACACTCACAAGCGCCTGTCTTGTCGTTCTTTTCATTAGTACCACATGTTTAAAAAAAAAAAAAAAAAGATGGAAAAAAAGTGCAAACTTCTCAGACACAAAATGGCACGATAGCAAAGACGTACAAAAAAAAAAAAAAGTACATAAATGCAACTTTATCCATTTGATTGGATTGGAACCAATTTCAAATTATTTCAAAAAGTGTATTGGGATCATGCTGAAAAGAAGAAAATTGTACCTACAAAGTACTTTGAGAAAGTTTTTTTTTAAATTTTTTTTAAAATTGTAATCTTATGAGAATGACGTCCTATTTTTTAGGTTGAGGTTAGACTCTCATAAGAAGGGAGAGAGAATTAAAGCTGTTTTTTTTTTCCCCAGCAAAAGTTTTACTTTTTTTCAATTGAAAAATACCTGCCGGGTTGTTCGAAAAATGAAACGGTATATTTAAAAATACTAATAAAGTCTGTGTCTCTCTCTCTCTCTCTCTCTCTCTATATATATATATATATATATATATATATATATATATATATATATATATACACATATATATATATATATAGTCTGATTCCACATTACTTACAGTATTTGCAGAATTCAACATTTAATATCAACTTTTCCCCATTCATTTTCAATGGGACAGTCATTTAACTTTTTCTAAGTCTCACTTTCCACGCCCACTTCCATACATATAACTTATCATTATTACCAGGTGTCCGATACTGCTCGGTGGCACAGTTGGTAAAGCGCATTGTCCAGTAACCAGGAGGTTATAATTTCATAATTTATCTCTCAATTTACTTCATAAGCATTCCACATGCATTCAACTCTTAGCATTAAGCTATTAGCATTCAGATTTCTACAGAAATTGCACTGAGTCTAGTTACTATTACAATAGTAATAGTCACCATTCCCCTTAAAAATTGGACTTCATTCTCAAAGTATTGTAAGTTTTATAGCGAAAATGTGGCTTTTTAATTTATCGTAACATTTACTACCTTATTTTGTAGCGTAATTATTATTGTTCAGCATTACCAGAGTAAAAACTAAACAAAACAAAAAAAAATCAAATGAAATCATGGTTCTCTGGACTTGGGTGTGATAGATGATGTCGGCTGTGCAGGTTAATTATGCAGATAACCGCTGGAGAGACATTAAAAAGCAGTTGGGGGTGGTGATTTAAAAAAAACACACAAAACAAAACGTGAAAACATGCAGTGCAAAGAAAAAGCTAATAAAGTCAGAACCGGATGGACATTCAAAGCCTATTATTGTAGAACCCCAGCAACAATAAAGAGTCAACTCATTCACACATTGTTGTTGAAAACACGTCTCTATGGTGTCACTCCCTCCTGATGCAGTCAAGGCAGCCATGTTGTCCTTCCGTGGCATCCGCCTCCTCAGTTGCTCGGCAAAACGAGTCCGTTCTCCGGATCCGGGATGGCCCCGGTGCATGACGACGTTGGCCCCGGAATTTGGCCCTCAGCATTGCTCGGACACGATGAAACCTTCCTTCTCGTGGCCCGCCGGCTCCACCTCGGCGTAGGACGGGTGGCCCGAGCCGCGGCGGAACTTCATGGCCGGCCACCTGCTCGGCCGTCTCTGAGGAGACATCAAATTATGACGATGACTAATTCTGGCCGCAGTTCTGGATAGAAAATATCGATTTCTTTCGTCACCTCGATGAGGAAGAGGCTGGCGGCCGACGTCGGGTGATGGTAGATGTAGACGGTGACCATCACGCCCGCCACCATGATGAGCATCACCAGCAGGACGCCCAGGATCAAACCCGTATGCAGGGGGTGCGCGCCCGTCGTGCGGTCCGCCATGCTGTCTGCTGGCATCACTGCAAACACGCCAAACAGGAGTCATTGCAACTGCAAGGAGTGTGAGGCGATTAAAATGTTCAATTTAAAAAAAAATATTAATTAATTAAATAAATACAATATAAAATTACATTAAATAAAAAATATATACAAAAAAAAAAAAATGAATACAATAAAAAAATAAAAATAAAAACAAAAAATACATTGAAAAAAATTAAATAAAATGTCGTAATTAATTCCCTAACTTCAATACCTAACTCACAATTAATAAAAAAATAAAAAATAAAATAATAATATAAAAAAAATATATAAAAAGAAAAAAGAAAAACATAAACCAAATAAATAAATACGATAAAAATACATAAATAAATAAAATGTCGTAATTGCATAACTTCAACACCTAACTCACAATTAATTAATAAATAAAATAAAAAATTAAATAAAATAAAAAATTAAATGAAAAATATATACATAAAAATAAAAAAATAAAATAAATAAATACAATAAAAAAATAAGAATAACAAAAAATTAATAAAAAATAAATAAATAAAATGTAATTAATTGCATAACTTCAATACTTAACTCACAATTAATGACAAATTTTATATCCGTTCTAAATGTACAATAAAATAAAATGTACAATACATGTTTTTTTTTGTTTTTTTAATAAGTTTCATACGCTTATATAAAGGTGGAAAAAAGTTAAACTAATAGAAATTTGGCTGCATCTTTTAGTCACTGATACAGCAATTTCATAATGATTCATAAAATTGAGTTAAAAGATATACTGGACAGTAATAAGTAAATAAAAAAAAAAACATGCTTTTAATGTAAAAAAAAACCAAATGTAAATGCAAAAAGAAAATATATGATGAATGAAAAAGCATTTCTAATAAAGTAAAAATCATACCAAAACAAAAAAAACAAACGAAAAAATATATATAATTGACGGGAATTTTTTTTTTTTTTTTAACGAAACATCTGCGATAAACGAGGGAACACTGTACTGTAAAAAAAAAAAAAACGACTTTGATATTGATTTGTGTCTAGATCATTTTTCTGCCACTAGATGGCATAATTGTATTTGTAATACGTTGGCGACAGCTCAATGCATTTTTATTTTCATAATAAGAGCTACCTAATCTTGAACATAAAGTAACTTGTGAAATTCTGCTCATTTTTTAAAATTGTAAATTATAACCCCAGTCTCCACAAATATATGCATTATTATTACATTTGTCTGGAATTAATTGTGTGTTGAAAAAAACTATTAGGGTTAAATTAACTAAAAATTTACACTAATTTTGACACCCCTAATTGGTAGTAGCAAAAGTAGAAGAATTGCTAATTCATTTCATACAACTTTATTTGAAACAGAGAAAAATAAGTATGAACAAAATAGGTTGTGGTGCTGTTCTCCTGTCAGCCAGCTGGGGGCACTCGGTGTCCAACCTTACTTGTCTTGTCAGGCTCAGATAAGATCAAGCTGGATTTTCACCATAATAAACATGAAAATTAATTGACCTCATTAAAAATAAGAAATTCAAAGTAATTTGCAACGATTGAATGGAAACGTTGTGGTGGTTTGATGTCCTTTGGGATACTTTTTTTTTTTTCAAAAGGTCACATAGAGGATGCTTGGCTTAACGCAAACGGGCTCTCGTTAGCGATTCATGAGCTGCAGCGCTTCCGCACGTGTAAGCAAGAACGAATGTCAAGTCAAGTCAAGGTCAACGCTATACATTCCACACAAGAGGAGGATGAGGAGGTGGGGCTCTCCTGGATGCTGACAAAGATCTAAAGTCAGCCTTGCCCCGCTTTTGAAATTCCCTCATGGAAACAGCATTCAGGATTGTGACTGTTTAGCGAGCACACCTTGAAAAAGCAAAACATGTTGGAAGCAATCAGTATGGAATATTTCTCCTCCTGTTGTGCTTTTAATTAGCAGCTACAGTATAGCCTCCACGGAGATCGCCATTAAATCAGCCGGTTTCATTGATTTCCGGCCCACTTAACAATCAAAGCTGTACAACAGGCTCTTGAATTGCATTCACATTTAAAAGCGATGCTACAGGCTGTTAGCAGCCGGGCGGGGCTGATGGGGATTCCGACGACGGAGCAGCTGTCCAACCTGCAGGAGGTAAATGTGCTCTGCTTCCTTTAAACGAGCAGATTGATACTGGTTCCCATTGCGGGATCTTGACATCTGTGAAGACGAATGCCAAGCAGCGCTAAATGGGTCCTCTCTTCCTTATTACAAAGTAACATGTTGGAACGTATTCACAGCGTGTCTCTTTTTATACATTTTGTTGTGCTGAATCCAAAAAATAGAGAGAGAAAATAAATAATAAATACTTTCTACATTTTGTGCAGAATTAACGAACATTTAACACCCCCCCCACACACACACACACACACACACATTTTGTTTTGCTGAATTAAAAAAATAAAAATTCCCACACATTTTGGTGTTCTGGAAAAAAAATAAATAAATCACAAATTTTGTTGTGCTGAATAAAAAAAAAAAAACATTTCCCACAATATATATTTTTGCACAGTTTGTTGTGCTGAAAAAAAATCCCCACATTTTGTTCTGAATTTAAAAATCTTTTTTTTTTCACATTTTGTTGTGCCGGATTACAAATATATAGATATATTTTTCCGTATTTTGTTGAGCTGAATTAAAAAAAATACATTTTTAAAATATATTTTATTCCCCACATTTTGCTGTGCTGAATAGAAAAAAATATATAGATTCTTCCACATTTTGTTTTGCTGAATTAAACAATTTTTTTCCACACATTTTGTTGTTCTGAATTAAAAAAAAATCCACATTTTGTAGTGCTGAATAAAAAAAAATTATATATATATATATATATATATATATATATATATATATATGTTTTAAAAATATTTTATTTCCCAAATTTTGTTGTTCAGAATCAAAAAATACTTTCCCCCACATTTTGTTGTGCTGAATTAAAATATTATATATATATATATTTTTTTTTTCCTCCACATTTTATTGTGCTGAATAAAAAAAATATAGATGTATTTTTCCACATATTGTTGATCTTAATTAATAAAAAAATCTTTTAGAAAATCCTTAAGATTTTACACACAATCTCATAATGTCTACAACTTTTTAAAACAAGTAAAAAAAATAAAATCTAATGAGACGCCAAAGAATGAATATATTCACAAAAATTAATTGCTGTGAACACTTTCCAGATGCACCGCATTTCCTGAGACACATCATTTGTGCTTGTAAAGCGTCAAAGATGTCCTCTTAAAATGCTTGCAGATTAATTTCGCCCTGATGTGAGTCTCATGCGGCCTTGAGCCTGAAGACACAGTAAATGGCGGTGGACTCAAATGAATCCAATAAAAGCAGTGCAGTGTTGTGCGGCGGCGCCGCCATGTTTTAAAGATGAGCCTTCTTTAAATGTGGCCGATGGGATTCCAAGAACGACTCAAACTGAGCAGTCTGAAGGTCATAACTGCGGCATACGTGGCGCTGATTACTTCGATTTACAAAGTACTCAAGTACTTGTAGTACCACTTGGAATATTGTTCCTAGCTACTTGTGTATTGAGTGATAATGTCGGAAAAGGCTTCTCAGCAGCCGGCGTCGCATCCTCCAAGAAAAAAAACCCTGCTGACTCGGGTAAAAAAAAAAACAAAAAAAACGAAGCATCCATAAACACTGCGGTGACAACATGAAGCACATACCTTGATTTTCTCTGAGATGCAGCGCAATCTTGGTATCATCTGCGAGGGCACAAACAAATCAGTCAGACAACATAATCAATATTTCTCTCTGTAGTTTGTTTTTCCAACGAATGGCTCCCCCAAGGTAATAATTCACACTTGATTAAAAATGTATTCTTCAACTATAAAGGTCCAACATGTATAATTCAGGGTATTATGTTAAATGTACGTGTGAAGTATGGAAATGTGGCGCGACCCACTTCTTCACGCAGACACTTAAACACACATAAGGATTCACCCGTATGCAAATGAAGCGCCACCAGACGTGTTTCGCTCAACAAATTAATTCAAAAGGATCGCTCATGTAAATTTCCAGACACGCTTTGGTGCATCTGAAGTTAGAAAATGAGACGGGCTCATGTAAACAAGCAGCTAGTTAAAGCCAATCCAAAGCTCGATTAAGCGAGCATGAATATGGATAATGGACGTCTGTGGAACGGGACAGAAGCCACTCGGGGAAAAAACAAATAATTCTGTTAATTTCGAAAAAAAAATTGTACTAATGTCTGGTGAGAGGATAGGCATTACGAGATCAACAACCTAAGTTATGGTTGTGATTATCGGGGTTGATTAAACACAGAAGATAATCTTTCATGAATGACTACAGCAATCAGTCCACAATTACTCTTGATATGCTGAAAATCAGAGGATTTGGACAATTAAAATAAAAAAAAAGGCTCCAAACGATAACGGGATTCTTAAAATTGTTGTCGATTAATTTTATAACAGCTTACTAGTCAATTAATCGATTAATTTTGACAGCTCTAATCGGGGTATTGCTTCTGATGACCTGTCTCAAACCATCCCCCACATTTTAACAGTTACTTCCAAGTAGGGCTGTGTAATTAATCATAATTAAATTATAATTTCAATTATTTGTATAATTATTTTTATAGCTTATTTTTATAAATACACTCCATAATTACAAAATCAGCATAATTGTAAAAAATATTATTCATACTAATTTTTGACTTGTTGATTTATACATTTGCACATTTAAAAAGAAAAATAATAATAATAACTAGTTTAATAAATTTTGTTTCATCCAAAAGGAACTTGTATAATTATAGTTTTTCAAATAATTTTATTTGTTTTAATATATTTGATTTGTTTTTTTTGCACCTTTAAAAACAAAACAAAACAAAAACAAAAAGAAAAAAAAAATAGTTTGATACATTTTGTCATCCAAAAGGAACTTGTATAATTATAGTGTTTCGAATAATTTTATTTTACTTAATATATTTGATTTGTTTTTTGGTTTTTATTTGTATTTTTTTATGTTTTTATCGTTCTGCACAGTGCACATGCTGTACTCCAACTTCAAGTTGTTTTTGCCAACATAAATAAATAAATGAATGAATAAATAAATAAATAAATAAATATTATTACGAATACATATTATTATAAATTCTGTTTGGTCCATACGGAACTTACATAATGATAGATAATGTTTTAATTGGTCTTAATATTTTTAAATGCTTGAACATTTTCTTTTGTACCAAAAACGAAATCATCGTTTGAATAATTGTTTTTTCAATTATTGCCAAAATAATTTTAATTATCATTTTTATTATTTTTGAGCAACTCTACTTCCAAGTACTGAAAGGTCAGCAGGATTATTGACCCAACTTTAACTTCTACGGACACCGAAAAAAAAAAAGAAAAGAACAAACTTTGGAGGACACCTTGTCCATTTTACTAACATCAGCAAAAGAATGTGCCTTTCACACTGGATTTGCATGAGAGAGAACCTCCCGCCGGGGTGCGGCGGATCATCACACTTAACGCCGCAATATCAAAGCGTGACCCCCGTAAACCTTTCACTCAAAACTCTCTCAGAGGGACATGCGAGAGTTTTAAGGGGAGAAGATGTGAGACAAAAGACACACAGCAGATTACCCAAATGGAGCTTGTGTGCAAAACATGACTAGCAATAAGGAGGATGTCCGGTAATCATAACAAGGCAAATGCACCTTCAGTTGGAGCGCTGGTTGGGGGCTGTGCAGTGGACGGTGGGGCATCTTTGCTTCTGGGCGTGGTCTTGGCGCCAACAGATGTGGTGAAGGGGTACAGATACGTGGTGTCAATCATGTCGCACATTTTGTCCTTTGTCTGCAAACACATTAGACAAGAATTACTAGGATTTTACCAGGTGCTTTTCCTGACAGTCAGGGTATCAAAGATTGCTTGATTATTGTTGTTAAAGTGGAAGACAACCTTAAACATTTCTTGACAAGAATATGTGAGACTAACATGACATTCCGTATATTCATTTGTGGAATATGAGTTATGAAGCAAAATCCAGCCATTTTTATTCAACTCAGGGGCGGCCATTTTGACGCTTGCTGTCGACTGAAGATGACATCACAGTTGCTCAGGCAACCTGTTTTCTGAAGCTGAGCTGTGATTGGTTGTTGAGCAACAATGACGGTCATCTTCGGTCGACAGCAAGTGGCAAAATGGCTGGATTTTTCTTCCATAACTCATATTCCACTAACACAAAATTAACCAGAATACATATTTAGACTAGTGGGGCTGCATGGAACATTATTGTCAAAAAAAAAATAAAAAATAGGGTTGACTCCTTCTTTTACTCCTTGACCGCCAAAAACGTTTAATAACAATTAGTAAATTCATGATGTATGCTGCCATAAACGTTAAATGACGACAACTATTATTTTTTTTTTTAATCAATGGGCAGTGCAATGTCTAAGTGCACCGCTGCCTGGTCAATGGGTTGTGGAATCAAAAACACTAACTATGGCCAGCAGATGGCAGCATTCGATTTTCATTGGGCTGCCGGTGTATGAAATTACAATGAAACATGACAAAATCTGAGCAAATATAAGTGGTCAAGAAAATGGATGGATTGATGTAAATGATCAAAGCCTTTGTCATGTTAAAGTTTTTTTTGTGGCAATAAAAGAGTTAACTATTAGTATATTGCAAGTATTGTCTCTGGCTAACTTCTTATGATTCTTGATGATGAATTTTGTTTAAAATATTGATCCCATTCTCTGACCTCATCTGGGCAGCTGTTGTCCACCCAGTCCTGCCGATGGCGGTCAAATCCACTGGAACATCTAAGTGAAGAGGACAAGCTATCAGTGAAAATGAGTCGATTTCAGAGATTTAAAGGCCATACTTGAAGCAAGCAGTTGAAAATGAACCTGGATGTGTTTGCATTTTTTTTTTAAATCAAATAATCCTCTCTTTTCTTCCAGTCTTCCCTCTGCGAGGAGGAAGCGCAGCAGGCCATGGAGGTCGGGATAAAGGTGGTCTCGGGTGGATTTGCGTGACTTTGACTTCAAAAAAAGCTTCAAAAGTCAGACGGTATTGGAGGCGGCAGCTTCAAATCCTCCAGTAGTTCAAATATAATTCCCCCCCGTGGTGAATTGAACCCTGCTGACATCCCATCCCCCCCCCCCCCCCAGCTCCACAATGCAGTCCAATAGAACTTTCGCATTTCATTCCCTTCGTCGCCATATTATGATGGAAGAAGTTTCCTACTGCTTTTTTCCCCACACCCCTCCCAATTCTGAACATAATCAACCTCATCAGATCAACCAGGCGAGACAGATTCCTCGCCTTAATCCCACCACTTTTCCGCCGCAGACTGTGCGATGGCATGAAATGGAGCGCAGCAGGTGTGGTGCGAGCAGCCTTTTGTTACGTCTGAACGGCAGCGCCAAAAAATGGGCCAATATCAATAACTCATTTGGGACCAGAGTGTGCAGCAGCTTACGTGAAGAAAGCACGATTTTCGTGTTTTGTTTTAAATATACAGTAGCTGCAATGTTAAAGGTGCATTGTGCCGTTTAAAATAGTAATGTTAAAGCTTTTTCTACGTCATACATGCTCCACACCAATGCTCAGATGAGTACAAAGAGCCCTGACTGTTTTACTCTGAATGCATCTATCAGCTTTTATCTTCCCTTTATAGTAGAGTCCACAGTTTCTTTGGTGAGGGGAGGGGCGGAGTTTTTTTCACCTCATCTGACGTCATGTCTTCGTTTGTCAACTGTGGCTCTTGCGTTAAGATCGGATACGTACTCACGTGTACCATCAAGGAGCCTAACACAGATGCTGCAGTTACACTTTGGGCCAGAGGTGGCAGTCGTGAGTAAAAAAGTGACAAACTGCACAATGATCCTTTAAAAAAATTGTAATATTACAGAATTGTAGTTTTTATTATAGTTTTTCGTTATCTTAAAAATGTAATATAATTATAAAAATAAACTGATTTGACATGGCAGCTGTAAAATATCATGAAATCAATGTAACTGTAAAAACACATTTCTTTTACAAAAAGCTCCATTAAAAATACATATATTGATTGTTAAAATACGTTCACAAATGTATCGTAATTTCACAAATATTTATCTGTTATTTAATGGAATAAAATGTAAAAATTTAACTTTAAAACACTAAAAAAAAAATATATATTTTTTTATATTTACTGAGAAATTAACTGCAAAAATTTGCAAATTTACCATAATTTCTTTGTCAATTTGACAAAAAATTTTTTAAGTGAAAATAACTACAAAAAGCACAGTAATGTGCTAGATGGGAGCGTTCATTGTATTAACATTTATTTTGAAAGGATATCTAATGAGAAATAAAAGGTAAAGGGGAGAGCTTGAGAAGGTATAAATAATACGCCATGTTTTGAAAGATTAATCATCACATTATTTTTTTTGTCATATACTGTTATATTCCATGCAAACTTGTTAAAATTACAGTTAAATACTGATCTTTAGTTATCAAAAAAGAAAGTTTTCACGAGAAAGTCATTTTCTGTTATTTTAGAGAATTTTTCTGGCGCCACAGTTGCCGGAAAATTACAGTTGTGTTTTTTTTTTTGAGATTTTTTGTTTTTATTTACAGCATATCTTTTCTCAATTTGAATTTTAAATGAATCTTTGGCATATTTCAGTGATTTTTTTTTTTAAGTCAATGTTTTTCTGTTCGTTCAATTTAAGTATGTTGGCCCGCACATTGGCCCCACTGAAGGCACCTGGCCTATTTTTTCATGGCGTTGCTCCAGCCTTGGCCGGCGCGAGTCATGTGCCTCTTAAAAAAATGTCAGCGCCTCACATTATCCGCGCATCCGAGGAGGCCGGGCGTACTTTTTAATTAGCGCAACCTGCAAGGAAAGCAAGCATACGGATACAAAAGGGCGAACCATGCCGAGTTTTCGTTTTAAGCACACTTGGGTAGCTAATTAAAATGCGGCTTAATGAGATGGCAGCTACAGGCAAAACAGCATCCGTCCACGAATTAGCCACGTTATTTATTTTATTTTTTTTTACATAAATGACTTTGCCTCTGTTTAAAAAGCCAGGCCCGAGGTGAGTCCTAACTAACGAAACTCGTGGGAGCCGCTCACGTAATCAAAAATAAAAAGATGAATATTTCACACGGAAGCCATTCAAAGTGCACGAGACGGATAGAAACAATCAATTGACTTCTGAACTGTTTCTCAGCTGTTCCATTTGATTGTTTTCTCCGTCAAGGGGAACTTTTTCCGAGCGAGCAAAACAAAACTTGTCCCGCTTCAGCCGCCAGGAAACACCTACGCCTCTTGAGCAGTTGTAATATTGACTTTTGAGGTTTTGAGTGGTGCGGAATGGGGGGGAAAAAAATGGCAACGAAAAAATGTCGTCACATAGCATTCCGTGGCGGAGGTAATCATCGTGTGCTCACCACTTCACTGTGTGTTATCAAAGCAGGTCGGAAATTTGGGAGCGTCTCAGAGGTCCATTTGAGCATGAACGAATTTTAATGCAGATGAAATAAGCAGTGGGGTGCATCATAATTTGATCCCCTGCTGAATGTGGAAGTTTGCTCACGTTGTAATTGTCATTTTATTGATAAAAATAGAGAGAATATCAGAATTACGAAATAATCCCATAAAGCTCCGCCAAATTTACTGACGCTGAGGCCAGTGAGCATTTAAATGATTTAAGGAAGACTTGGGAGAAAGTGCTGCGGTCAGTTGTAACCAAAATCTGTGCCGGACATTGCAAATCTTTGACATTTGAATAATTTGGGGAAAGAGGAATGCCAGACCTTTATACGGTCTGGAGGAAATAATTTCTTTTCCAGATCATTAGCAGGATGTACAACCAGTTTGATTTGTGGACGGTGTGCTAGTCTGCAAAAGTGCACGTGCCGTATGTATTTACACAAAAGAGCCATAAAGAGCAAGTAAAACATCCATATTAATAAAAGGGCAATCCAGTCAATGCGCTTTGTTTAACATCCTGCCTGAGGAGATCATCCATCACGGAATATTACGTTTATTATTTTCACTTTCAAGGACATCACATGTTTAAAAAGTTAAATAAATATTAGCCATTCAACTATTTTAATAGCGCTTCTCTTTATTAGGGTGAACTTAACATGCGTGTTTTAGAAACGCGGTACCTTGATTCGAACCTTAACCACAAAATAGTGAGACACCCTTAGGTTACCGTGCTGCTCAATGATCATATTTGTAATCGTTTTAATTAGGCGTGTTAAAATTATTGCGTCAATTTTGAGTTAATTTAAAGTTCCTTTAACGTCACGATTTTTTTTTAATGTGCGATTAATGACTGCCCCTTACTTGGAAGGCCTGTACTGGGGGAATTCCAGTCGCAACGCAAATTTTGCAGTAATAATTTTAACTAGACAAAAGTGACATTTCTACAGAAATTCCGTGGGAATGCTGAAAGCTGAAAGGTAATAAAATATTTCCCAGACGAGATTTGAACCAACGCACTTACATGTCTCCGTAACGCCAGGCGAGTAGAACTGATATAAATTTTGCAATTAATCATGAGTTAACTATTGAAGTCATGCGATTAATTATGATAAAAAATCTTAATCGCCCCAAGTTATATTCCCTGTTTCAATCGAATTGGCCAAATTTCTTTCCATCTTTCCAAACAAAACCTGTAGCTCAACCAACCAACCTGTTGAGTCGATGGCACCAGCTGCAGTTGAAGTTAACCTGGGAGGCGACGCACGTTCCGCAAGTGGTGAACTGAAGACACGCTGGAATAGAAGAAACATTCTCTCAAATCCAAGACATGGACAGATAAGACCAAGTGGTCAGGGCTATAGAAATAGACTTGACTTGACTTGATTTGACTTGACTGTCTCTTACTGGGCAACGGTGTGAATTCCACGGCGGAGGAGTTGGTGATCCTCGTTTTAGTCAGTTCCACACGGTGGTACTCGTAGATGGTCCGCCGTCTCACGTCTACATTTTGGAGAAAGACGAGGCAGGAAGTGAGAGAGGAAAAAGGGGGTAAAAAAAAAGAAAAGAAAAGTGGGACAAACAACCCCCGAAGAAAGAGGAAAAGACAGCATGAAGCAGAATGAGGTCAAATGGGGGAGGCCCACTTTTTGCACTTTATGTCTCCCTCTCGCTTTGCTAAGCGTCGCCAACTGGAGGCGGCAATTTTCTGCCGGATAAATCAGAGGCTGTTGACGGGCATTCGCACTAACAGCGAGGAGTCATAAGTCAAAAATGGTGGAATGCATGCGATCCATCACCGACGCTCATTGCTTTGTGGCCCTAATAACTCACAATCTCAGGACGGTGTATAACGGGAGTCCCCCTTATTTTTTTATTTTTTTTACTAGCCTTGCATTTTCACGACGGGTATTAACTTAAGAGGAGACAGATGGAATCGATCCTTTATGTTAAAATGCTCAAAGCCCTGGAGAACCCTTTTAGGGGATTGATTCTATTGCCTTTAACTCATTTTGCTCCCAAAGACGTATTTATACGTTTTTTGTATTTTTTTTTTATGCTAGAGCATACAAAAGGCTTTCATGCAGCCTCTGAACTGAAGAGAACGCTTGAATCAAAAGTAGTTATTACAAAAACGGCCAGCAGTTGGCAGCAGAGTATAAGAGATCAACCGGGGCCATGTTGCAAAAAACACTTTTCCCCACTGTTTTAAACAGATTGGTGAATAATGATTAAACTTAGCTATATTCTATGCTAATTGCTGCAAAACGGAAACATAAAAATATTTTTTTTTTCCTAATGAAAGAAGAGATGCTAAGCCTTCTTTTGGTAGATTCCATGTTTTTACAACAAATAGAACACAATATTCTGTGGGCCTTTGCAAAATCAGTCAAAATCCAGTAAAACAGCTGGGAGTGAATGAGTTAAAAAGGTATCAGGAGTTAAAGGTAGGCCACACATTGCCAGTTACTGAAAGCGGTTAGCAGAGAAATGGCTGAATTTTGTTGACATAACCAAAATTTGTACGCGTAAACTGGGACGGGCTATCACTCAGACGTTGCGGTAGTTGCGGCAAAACGAAGTTTTCCGTCACACATCGATGATAAGTGCAAAGCATTCAATCCTGCTGTCGCGAAAAGGGTTGTAACTAATTACAAATAGATTTTCTATAGTATCTATTTATTTTATTTTGCTGTGAATTATGTAGAAATACTGCAGAAGCAGGTGTAGAAAAATACATTTTGAAAAATATTGTGTAATATTGCATTTTTGAGACGTTATTCTGTATTTTTGGAGATAACACTTGGCAGACAATTTGCACAGTCTAATGAGACCATCCAATAAAAGAATTGTATCGGAAATGTTTCAACTAGTCTCGATAAGTTTTCTATATAAAGAAGTACAAAAAATGACATCAGGCACGACTCCATGGGCCGTTATTCTGAACAACAGCGAATTTAGTTGCTTGCCCATGCTCAATTCAATGTGCTTGTGGGTATTTTATTGAGAAAACATTTTAGCCTGTTTCTAAATACTTGTTACACCCTCACACAAATGGATTGTTAAAACAATTACCCCAACCGTGAATGTGCAGAAAGTGGAAAATGTTGTTTTTGATGTTTTAGTCTGAAGCAAATGGCAACAACCGCAAGCATTGACAAATAGAAAACACAAACATGCTTTGAAAAGCATCTGTCCTCATTGCCGCAGCACTTCAAAATGGCAGCTGAATGATGGTAAGTGTCGTCTTTTTATATAAAACAGAAACTCTAGTGGCTCAACACTTCACCCTGTCTGCTCGCATTTATAATTTCGACTTTTTTTTAATGCTTTTCATCTCTTTAAATGAATCAGCTTCCGCTTGGCATCGTTTTTCTTTGCTTGACGAAACTGATTCTGGCTCCAAATTTCTTTCCACAACACCAAAGTGACGCCGGTTACTAGATGTTAAAAAGCAATCCCACAAAGTGTGATCGATCGAATACTCACTGGGTATCTGCTGTATTTTGTGGACCACCACAAAAGCGTCCGAGAGGCCCACCTTCACCGGGTGGTTGACCGGACTGATCTGCGACAGTTCGACGGGGATCTGCAAGACAAGGAAAGGCAAATGAAACAGCAGGAATGAGTGCGCCGTGGCCTTTTTGTCCCACTTTTGTTCCTGTTATTTCTATTTCTTAAGTCAAGTCAAGTCAAGTCAAGTCAAGTCTACCAAACTTAAGTATGCATCACACACTAGAAAGACGTACTGGATCCTTTTTTTTTTTTTTTTTTTTAATCCCCTTTTATTTATTTAACTATTTTAATCTATATTGTTTTGTAGCTTTGTTTTGATTTATTTATTTTTTCTATCGTGTTTAACTGTTTTCTTTTAGTGTTTAAATGTTTTTATTTGGTAGTTATTAAACTTTTAACTCCAGTGTTTTCTCATGGGGGAGCCTCCACAGTGAGAGGGATGGCTGGTCTTCATCCATCTCACTGTGGATGAACTCCTCCTGGGTGCCTTTCCTTACAGGGTACTTCTGTGCCCCGCCATGTTGTGGTTTTCATGTGTTTGTTGGATTTTGGGTGTGTCTGTGGGTAAGGGGGGGGGATTTAAAAAAAAAAAATGTTTTATTGTATTATGGATGTCCAGCACTTTGAGTTGCATTTTGAATGTATGAAAGGTGCTATATAAATAAAGTTGATTGATTGATTGATTAAGTTAGACAAACACAGACCTTCGTAGACGACTGAAGCTAACTGGATGTACCTCTTTGTAAGCAAAGACGATGCGACCGGTATCGTGCAACGTGGCCTGGAACGTGAAGCTACCCAGGTTGTAGTTGTCCTGCAGGTGGACGTGGTCCCACTGCACCACTAGAGCCGTACCTGAAGGGGTCAATAACACACACCCGGTGCTCATAAAGCTTCACATGCAGTGGAAAAATCATGTTTTTTTTGTTTTTTTTCCCCTGGCAGACAACCTCGGGCCTCTGCTGCAAGTTTGAGCTGATTGACATTAAAAAAAAAAAAAAAAAAAAAAAAGCATATGAGCTGATATGAAAGCATCGCACCGGTGCAATAAAAACAGCAAGCCGGGGGAGAGCGAATGAAGGCAGGGCGGTTATGATGATGGATTATATAGCTCTGGCACGTTTGAAATCAGACCAAATGACATGAATGATTTTTTCTTATGTCGGGAAAAGAACAACTAATATCTCCACTGACACACTCGCATCAGACTAAATCTTGGAACAATTATTATAATTTGAGTAGATTGCCTCTTTTAACACGGATGACATGATAATCTGATGCTGGTTAAGTTCCATACACACATAACACAATATTAACAGACCTCCAACAAAGCCAAATATGTCTGACTGAAAATTCATGATGTTCCGTGGTGACACAGTTTCATTCCAATGTGCTAACTGCCACATCGAGCAGTTTTTGACACACTAACAAGCCAACTAAACAGACAGACACTGACGAAACAGCAGCACAAATCATTCAATGAACTAACCAACTTAACTAACAAGCAAAGTAATCATTTAGTCAACCAAAAGTGATCAAGTGACAAGCAAGCAAACCAACAAAGAAAACTAACTACCGATCAACGTAATGAATTAGATAATAATCTAATTTAGTCACTAACACCAACCAACCAACTGATGGATTGACTAACTAGCTTACAAAGCCAGCAAACAAGCGAATTAACCAACCAACCAACCAACCAACAGTTGAACAAATGAACTAACAAACTGATTGACTTACACATAGACAAACTAGCCAGCTAACGAACAAAATAACATATGCACTAAATAACAATCGTGATCAAACAGACCTCCCAGATTCCTGCTTAGTGAATGTAATAAAACTTCATATACCATAAGTGACTCACTGTAAATAAGAAGTCCAATAATTTGGCCATTAGTAGCAGGCTCATGAGGGATTTAGTAGGAGCCCTCAGGCATTATCTTTGACGCTATTTAGTTTTACTGCAAACTGTGGACAACCTATTGATGTGACAGCCATTCTCCCCACGGAGCGAGCGCCAAGGTTTGCCAACACTCTCATCATTTTTTACAGCTGGAGGGCTTCTATCTAACGTAAAAGCAAGCTTTCCGCTGACAGCTCCGGAGAGACAGGAAAGCCGGTAATGATTTACATGTGCGGAACGGGGGACTGCGAGCCCTGAAGGACGAGGTCAAGATGGTTAAAAAACGGGCTCCAATGTGGCGCCGGTTGTTTGCACCTCCACGACGAGGAAGAGGCCTGTCAGCGACTTAGATCTGATCCAGGTCCCGTTCGGCAGGGGAGGGCCGCCGTTCAAACTGGGCCGAGGGGAGGGGGATGAGAGAGCACATGTTGGCCTTGTTTCTATTTCCACTTACCAGCTCAGCAGGCTGCGCAAGCTCCAAACAAACAAAAGCGAATCCACAAACTACAAATTGCACTACCGCAACCTCATTTTAGTTAAATTATCCATGGCCAAGGCTTTAGTGTTTAAATGACATCAGCTTACTAAGCAGACACAAATCCCCCTCACACTTTCATCTACTTCATGATTCTTTTACAAATCACTTCAATATCTTTGTACTGTATAAACTATGCCTTATCACTTATTTTTCTCATGCCACTTATCCATCAGCCTTCACCCACAACATTTTTCGTACTATGCACCTACTTCAACATCATGACAGAGTGCAACAAAGATTAACCCTAACCCAACCCATACACTCTTGAATTAAACTCAGATGAGTTTAATTATGTTGCTAATAATACATACACAAGTAGAATGAACTAACTAACTAACTAACTGATGGAACTAAAACTGACTAACTGATGTGTGTTAGTCTACGATTAGCTGGCAACCAGTCCAGGGTGTACCCTGCCTACTGCCCAAAGCCAGCTGAGATAGGCTCCAGCACCCCCCGCGACCCTTGTAAGGACTAAGCGGTCAAGAAAATTGATGAATGGATGGATGGATGGATGTGTGTAAGTATGAACTAAGTAGTAACTAACTAATGAACTTACAAACTAAGTAACTAACAGACAAGCAGAAAGATCAACTAACTAGTCAATGAACATCATACTAACTAACTAACTAACTAACAGATGGTACTAAAACTGACTAAGTGATGTGTGTACGTATGAACTAAGTAGTAACTAATGAACTTACAAACTAAGTAACTAACAAACAAGCAGAAAGATCAACTAACTAGTCAATTAACATCATACTAACTAACTAACTAACTAACTAATAGACAGATGGTACTAAAACTGACTAAGTGATGTGTGTAAGTATGAACTAAGTAGTAACTAATGAACTTACAAACTAAGTAACTAACAAGCAGGCAGATTAACTAACTAACCAATGAACATGATACTAGTAACCACCCAACCAACCAACCAACCAACCAACCAAGTAAGTAAGTCTAGCTGGCGATCTCAACAAACTAAGTAAGGAACTAACTAACTAATTAACTAACTAGCAAAGAAACTAGCAAAAGATGCTTAATAAATTAACTAATTAACAAACAAACAAATGGACAAACTAATTGCAAATAAATGAAGTACCTACTGTAGCTTGCTAGTAAATAACCAACTGCTTTACTATTTTATGAAATAAATATATTCTTCTTCATATCATAAACTGCTAACTTTAACCAAAAATAAGACCAGCAGTTTGTGGCTGGTCTCAGGGCTAATCCCAACTCTTTCCCTCGGTTTTGCACGTTCACGTCTCGTGTCTGTCACTAACAGACCGTGAAACTCTTCTTCGATACTGGCGGCGCTCTGAGAATGGATTAGTGTGGTTCTAGTCGGGTGAGATCCGCTTTGAAGGTCACACAGACTGGCCTGGGATGAGATGACGACGAATGTGATGGATAAAAAAAAAAAAAAAAATCCTGATGGCATTCATTCAGCCAGCGTGAGTGAAAATTTATGAGAGCATTACGGGGGTCGAGAAGGTTTCACACCTTCCCATAAAGAAGAGCTGTTTGTTTAAAACTCGATGAGGCAACATATCACAGTAAAACAGCAATACAGAAGAAGAAAAATAAAACAATGTTGCTACCGTTGTCAAAGTAGATGACGGTTGAGTTTCTGGACACGCTGGGGTCAAAGTTGGCCATAAGGGGGGCTATGTACTGCGTGGCTGTTAGCATCCGGTGCACCACGTCGCCCGTGTAGATGAACCCTGAGGGAGATCAAGCACATGGCAATTAGTACAGTTTTGCGCCTAAAAAGACACAAGAGCATGTCTTCAAGCTGCTTTGGTGATGGTTTTAATTAGCGGTAGCATCCTCTATCAGAAACTGAAGAGGCAAATCGCAAGGGGCCTTGAGCAAATGTACGCCGAGTGACTCATCTATCACATGAGGTCACGGGCAACAGGAATACGAGCTGCAAAACAAACACATGGCAACTTTGGTTGGCGTCCTCTGAGCAAACAGATTTCTCCTCACACGTGCCTCGAGCTCGACACCAACCAGATCTTTACCGCTTAGCGGCCTGTAAACACGCTTATTAATTATCCAGCACAAGGGAGAAACCACCCATTAGTCATCATAAGGGAGCGGCAACGAAAGTTTGAAGGGTCACTTTTGGCTGCAAGTCTTTTGGGACTCTGTGGATTATTTGTAGTACTGTAGTTCTAAATACTGTATTTCTATTTCGTCTGCACACTCGGTGTATCATGGATACAGGCAATTAGCAGAGAGATTATATAACCTATTTTTGGTTGAGAGGAGGAATCTCATTGCGACTACGTAACTAATTATTTTCGTCAACTAAAATTGGATTAAATCAGATGACTAAATTCTGACTAAAACTTCAATTCATTTTAGTCAAAAGACTATATAACTAAAAATAGATTAACACTGCCTACAAACACATCTATCACAGCAAGAAGAGGGAGCAGAACATGCCGTGAGGGGAATCAATCTTTCCCTTAAGACCTCCCTGTAAAGAATTCTCCATATTGAGCACTGTCAGCACAAAGGACACGAGAGGGAGGGTTGGAGAGTGAGAACCATGTGACTTCATTTAGTGGTGTCAAACTCCACCGACTCGCTTACATTTGTATTCCCACCCCCCTGAAAAAAAGTTGTGTATTTAACATTTCTGCAAATCACACAAACGAACAGCGACAAACGCGGCTTCTGGAAAAGAAATCCAGCCGTTGAATGCAAATGAAAGCAGACGGCGAGATCATTGGAGCATTTCTATCCAAGCAGCCGAGCATAAATCAAGGAAGAAGTGCAAAAGCTGCACATTTGAGGAATCGAGATTCTGATTTCATCGCCAGGATTCAGTTAGGAACCTCAGCAATAATCCCAACTATGCGCCGTTTAGGACGTCAGTAGAGTTTAGCCAAGTGCCACTAGCAGGATACATTTCCATTCACTTGCTCTCAATCCAATATGTTCCCTCTACACTATGAAAACCATATTAAACGTTGAGATTCTTAAATTCTACAAGCTGTGTGTCCAAGAGATTTATTTCACATCAGCTACACCTGCAATCTATCCGCTCATCCATCTTGTATTTCGATTGCTGACCAGTGGTGCGTGAATGTGTGAATATGACGGATTGTAAAGAATTCTGAGCATCATGTGGTGTCGACAGCATGATATAAGTTCCGTCCATTTACCATTTAGAGAGCTTCAGAAACACCACCGTAGTGGAAAGGGAGGAAAAAAATGGAGCAATAGAGATCCGGACGTTGACGTCGCGCGACCCAAAATGGGTGTTAGCACTTAGCGCAGCCATTTTGGTGGCATAGAAAAGTTTGCCACTTTGAGTAAACGGCAAACGCCACACTTGAATAATGATTGACAGCTGTTGTGGACCAGCTGCCATGACGAGAAGAGGCAAAAAAAAAAGAAAAAAAAAAAAAAAAAAAAGGATCAGCATGCTCCAGGCTACCAGAAGAGGAACCAATGCTAGCCAATGTTGCACTTTGTACATAGTGGCTGAATCAGCAGATGCTAACTGTTAGCACACACAAAATGTGGGGGAAATTGTCATGTTTCAGTTTGTCTTGGGTTTTGTTTTATTTTGGTGAGTGTGTTGTGTTTGTCTGGTGTTCTTGTGTGTTTCCCCTGTGTCGTTATGTCTGAGTATGTCCACCTGTGTGTCATTCCCCTTCCCAGTGTGTGTTGACCTAATTAGTGCCTTCTGCCTGCTGTGTTTCCCAGGTGTGTCTTGTTAGTGTCTCATTAGTGTTATATTTAGTCAGTGGGGTTTGTTCACACGTCGAGGGAGCATTGTCTTGTCTTGTCTTGTCTTGGTGCTTTGTTGTTTTTGGGTCAAGTTCCGCTACGTTCTGGTCAAGTTCCTCTACGTTCTGGTCAGGTTTCTCTACGTTTTGGTCAAGTGTTCTCTCAAGTATTCTCTCGTCCACGTTTACTCAAGTCTCCCCGTCGACTCCTCTCTCACTTCATGCCAAATAAAGTGTTCCTCTCTCACACCATGCCTGCTAAGTTGCGAACGTACCTAAATAACACTGCAAGACTTGCGTGAAACTGCTAACTTCGATGGCATTTTGACGTGTTCTGAGAACTAGTCACATCACATGACGTCCGGATCGGATCTCTATTTAAGAACAGTAATTTCATCCCATGTGGTCAAAGAAATGTAAAACATTAAAAAATAGTATGTATAGTACGGTAATTGTGGTATTTTACGGCCAAGGGCACGGAACGAATTCAATTCATAAGTCAAGGTACAACTGTATGTAGTTTTTATGATGTTTTTGTTTGGTGGTTGTGTCGTTAGATTTTGCTAATATGTGCCTTGGCTCAGTAAAGGTTGGGAAAAGCTTTAAAGCAACCACCGGAGTGACACTCTTTTCAACCCTTTTCACTTGATAGTAGTGTAACCAGCCCCAAAGTGCATGCGTGTGTGTGTGTGTTTGTGTAGAGTGTCAGGGGGGATCGAAGATTTGGAAATTAGAAGACACTATGCGAAGCAATCGGCATTTTTCCACCAGTCTTTCTTGACGGCAAAAACCACAACTGCCCAGCCAAGCTATTATCACATCAAAGACGACTCTTGGCCAAATATTCCGAAGATGCTCCGTTACATGTGAGTGGAATAAAAAAAAAAAATGTAAATCAAATCCCACGCATCTCTTATCGTGATCACCACTCGCTGTTTTCTTCCCCGGTGGCAATGTCAAGGTGGCGTTTTGAAAACGGCATTTGGGTGGTGGCGAGTCGATAAGAAAGGATTCCTCCAGACAAAGATGGAGGAAGGAGAGAGGAAGAGAAGGATGTGCAAGCAACTATCTTCTGCCTGCAAGCCCTCTCAGGCTTTGACTTCTCATTTCCGTTTCTCCGTTTCAGTTTAGCGTCTGTCACCAATGGGTGTACATATTCATTAATGTATTCTTCATTCGTCAAAATGGGAAATTATGAGAAACCTGCTTGTTGGTAGTTTTGTACATTAGCAGTTCAAAGACTGAGGCTTTAAACTGACTCTGAAACAAATTTTACGTTTAAGAATGCAAGTCAATGTATTTACTAAACGATTTTGGTTCAAGGCTGTTTTGGCAAACTCTTTATTTTTGGTGTTGCTTTAATACATTTGAAAAGCACTTGTGTTGACCTGGTAATGGCTGCGCACTACTGTGATTATTTCAAAGGCTACAAGGTGATGAGGTCTTTCTGGCTCTAAAATGGCGTATTATTATTATTATGGGCCACTTAATGTGCTCTATCAATTAGAGATGTGTGCACATGTCCGCTGGAAAGCACTTAATGGACTGTATGTGTTTTCTATCAATTAGTAATGGAAGACAGCTTGAGTAAACACAAAAAAAACCTCTTGGCCATGCGTGCGATCACTCTGCGGCGACCCCGAGCAGATGCGATCGACGCCGAGTATCGGGCAGAGAAGAACAAAAAGCGCTTGTGTAAACACCAATAAAGTGAAGCTCCAGTCGAGCGGGCGCGCTAATTCCCGCTTGATGTTTTCTTTGGACGTTCCCGAAAAAGCAGTCCTCAGGACGGTGCGCGTAAACACAGCTTGTGGGGGTGAGAATTATTCGTCTCTCCTATGAACTTTTGGCTTCATCCTGTCCTATTTTCTAAACTCTTTCCCGTCGTTTCAGCTCATATCCGTCATCTGTACGTCCCTCAAATATCTGGTAAGAACCGTGCTGGACATCATCAGTTAGTACACCAAACCTACACAGATATGAAGTTTTCAATTCACAAATTGATCTACTGTATTATTATTACTATTTTCTTCTTCTTCTTCATTTATGATATTTTTATCAAGTGGTTTATTATTATTATTATTATTATTATTATTATTATTACTTGCCCTGCGATTGGCTGGCAACCAGTCCAGGGTGTGCCCCGCCTACTGCCCAAAGCCAGCTGAGATAGGCTCCAGCCCCCCCCGCGACCCTTGTGAGGATTAAGCGGTCAAGAAAATGGATGGATGGATGGACATTATTATTACTACTATTTATTTATGATTACTATTTATTTATTATTACAATTCATTATTATTATTATTATTATTATATTTTTACAAGTGTATTATTATTATTATTATTATTATGTATTTATTTATTTATTATTACAATTTATTATTATTATTATTATTATTATTTCTATTTTTTACATTTTTATAAGTGTATTATTATTATTATTATTATTATGTATTTATTTATATATTATTTATTCTTATTTATTATATTTTTTATCAAGTGGTTTATTATTAATATAATTATAATAATAATTATTATTATTATTATGTATTTATTATTTATTCTTATTTAATATATTTTTTATCAAGTGGTTTATTGTTATTATTATTATTATTATTATGTATTTATTATTTATTCTTATTTATTATATTTTTTATCAAGTGGTTTATTATTATTCTTATTATTATTATTGTTATTATTGTTGTTGTTGTTCTCATTATTATTATTATTATTATTATTATGTATTTATTCATTGATTGATGAATTATTCCTATTTATTATATTTTTTATCAAGTGGTTTATTATTATTATTATTATTATTATTATTATTACTACCTATTTCAATAACTGTTTATTTATTTATTTATTTAATTTTTTTTTTTTTTTTTTATGGAAACTATTAGCGGGTCTTTAGTTGGCAAAAGACCTGTGAGAAAAATCCTATTTAGTGTTACATTCCAAAACTGTCATGGCTAACTTCTGCCTATCATGTTTATTAGGGCGGTTTCGGCTACTTTCCTAAGTCTTTACGAACGGGGAAAAAAAATTGTTCCCAGGCGGCCGTGTCAACCCTTAGCCTGAGACACACATACACACCCGCCTTCTGATACCGCCGCCGCCTTATCAATGACGGCGAAGCCACTTGGCAGAAACACTCTCGCTTCCAGTCCAAACCCACCGCCTGCTTTTCCCCTCCAGTTCAGTTTGTCACGTAGGTGGTGGGGAGTTTGTTTTTTATCCTCTGTTCCGAGCAGACGTTCCCGCCGAGGTGAGAACTGCAAATGGTCAATGTGTCAGAACAACTACTTGGAGCCTTTTGAGGCCCAAATCTTTTCAGATTTACTCTTCAACTTGTCAGAAACGCCTTTGCTGTTGGATGCTTTTCAGCGCTTAAGGGGCTATGATGTCGCCGTACCGCAGCCGCGCACTAAAAAAAACACAATAATGGCACGCTCAGGCACTCATATACGCAACGCTGTACATTTCATAAATGCCTCGGCAGCTTATGAATCCCGACCGCGTTCCGCCGCCAAACCACATCGCAGTAAAATGTGTCTGCGCGCACCCGGCTAGCATCGACAGCATATCCAATAACAATATTTAATAGTGAACTACTGACTTATGTTGACTTACCGCCAGTTGCCACGGTGATCTCACGCAGAAAATGTCCATAGAAAGGGAAATCGAAGGACAGGTTGACTCTCTGCGAGGAAAAAAAGCAGACAAGAAGAAAAGCCAAATAAAATGCTTCAGATCGGAATCAGTGGATAAAAAGCTTATGTTTATTAGACATGAATGTGCCAATGCAACTGAGCGTAAAAGTTTAGATATAATAAACCTATCACCAAAATAATATATACACACCTGTGTCTGTCCAAACACCAATAAAGACTTTAAAAGCACGCAACTATCGTATTTTGCTATTTCTCTTTGTTAGCATAAGGCTAAATGGACTTAAATAAATGCGTAGTTCTTTTTATTTTAGTTTAGTTTGAATGTAAATGTCAACTAGTGCTGTCACTAATGAATATTTTTTTAATCAATTAATTAATCAATTAATTTAATCAACGAATGGGATTCATTTTTATTTTGCATTACCCTGATTACTGTTTATTAACCAGTGATTGGTGTTTATTTTGTACTTGTATTCGTATAGTGATTAAAAAAAAAAAAGAGGGATTGATGTTGAACTATGTGTAAAATGTCTGATTTTGATTAAATACAGAAGATAATCGGTCTTCTTTCATGAGATCAGTGAACAATTACAGTTGATATGCTGAAATCAGAGGATTTGGAAAATTTTAAAATAAAAAGTGCTCCAAACGATTACTCGATTATGAACTCATTTGCTCCCAAAAACGTATAAATACGTTCTATTTTAAACATTACCATGTTCCCACAGACGTATTTATACGTTTTTTTATTTTTATTTATTATTATTATTATTATTTAAATGCTAGAGCATACAGAAGACTTTGATGCAGCCTCTGTACTGAAAAGAATGGTTGAAGCAATGGTAGTTTTTACAAAAACGGCCAACAGGTGGCAGCAGAGTATAAGAGATCAACCAGGGCCATGTTACAAAAAGCTCTTTTACCCACAGTTTTAAACCGATTTGTGAATAATGATAAAACTTAGCTATATTCTAATTCTAATTGCTGCGATGAAACGATGAAAGAAGAGACGCTAGTCTTTCTTTTTGTAGGTTCCGTGTTTTTAGAGCAATAGATTCTGTGGGCCTAGCAAAATCAGTCATAACTTGCCAATTAATCGATTAATTTTGACAGCGCTAATGTCAACTCACGAGTGGCAATAAACAACCTTGAATCGTCGGATATGTGTCACATGAAAAGTGCATGAAAACGGAATTACAGCTCTAAAGCCTGCCTTAGAAACCCGATTAATTGGAAATGCAACACTGCTGGCGAAATGGAGGCACGTATAGTTTCACTTCATCTCAAGACCCCGGGGCCAGATGCACTTATCGATTTTCCCCCAGGACAAAAGCCAAAGTCAGACCCCACTTTGCTCTCGGGAAGAGAATCCGCTCAAAGTCAGGCCCCATTGTACCGAGGCGAGGCTCAATCCATCACCACTTGAAAGGAAAACGAGTCGAATGAACAATGCAGAAAACTCTTTCATGGCTTTTTGTACTTGAATATCACTGGGAAGCATTTCAGCATGTCCAGTATTATTATTTTTTTTTTTGGTGATGAAATCCGATCAAACAGTTCACCCTTCCATCGAGTCCATACGGCAACTTGTGAGTGACTCGAGTTTCCATCAATATTTGACTAGGGAAATTTGATATTAGCGTTCCACCACAAACACCAAATTGCGTTAATGATGACTTCTTTCATTTGATAAATGTAAATCATAGTTGAACTGCAGGCCACACATGGAAAGTACGACTGAAACTGATGATTATTTCCAGCTAGTTTGATACTTTATTGACTAATTGAGACTTCTCCCAAAGCCCAAATGTCCTCAAATATTTTTTTTTTCCTGTCCATGACCCAAATGTATCTGGATAATATCAAAACTGTCGGAAAATTAATTAGCAGCTGACTCGTTTATGTAACGTGTCGTTGGGCGACTTACCGCTGCTTGTCTGTGCGTGTTGGACAGAATCCCGTGAATCTTCACTTTCTCCTTGTCCATCTGCTCGATGTTTACCCACAATCCCTTGCTGCTCGGATCCGTCGGGCTGTACATTTTGGATGTGTAGTAGTTGTGATCCGTGTCCTCCTAAAACAACACAAGATAATGACCCGGCTTGTGTGTGCAATAGAAACACCAAATTAGAAATACATAGCAACCAACATTTTCATTTTTTGTTTGCATTTTTGTTGTTTTTTATTGGGATACAATATACGCCTCAATTGGTTTAGACGGCGACATCTGTTGGAGGAGCGCCAGATGGAGAACTCACCATAAAACATAAATCTCTGATTTTATTGCGAGTCGTCTGCCTACACGCAATGACGTAATCGAAAATTATACTCCATTTAATATTATCTGTCTGTCGAGTTAAAAGGAGACAAATGGAAAATTCTTTTTTTTAATGGTTATTTTACAATTTTGAAAAGGATGAATGAATTGACCTTTACTCCTCCTCAGACCATCTCCAAAAACATCCGGTGCTTATCGTCTGGATGCTACGACTGGAAAAAGTGCTGACTCAGGCTGCCTCCCGGGGGGGGGGGGTTCTTCTGACTTGATTTGTCTGCGCTCGCGCTGATGAAAGGCGCCTGGCTGTGTTGGCTTAAATCAAATCACTGAGAGGAACGCGTTCGGAATGAGATATTTCTCATATTCCAAGGCTAATATTATGTCGAGGCGCGTAAAGGGAAGATAAATCACTGACTTATCTAAAGCAAGTTTTTTTTTTTTTGCTTTAATTAACGTTTGTCTACTGGGCTTTTATACGTTCGTTATCTTTGAACAAACACCATCCTTGTGTCAAAATATCAACGACGCTGTGGTTGTTCTGATAAATGACATCCCGCTTAAAAGTCCAGTCCCTGAAACACAATCTTTTTAACAAGGTTTTTGTGCTAAAAAGGCGCAGCTGTGAGGCGTCTTATTAGACCTGCAAGCTAGGAAGCCCCGTGACAAAAGCACGTCTTCCTAATTCTGTGCAGGATACAATAAAAGTGTGGGAGTTTTTACAAGCACTGCTCCGATGTTTCTCTGATGAGAGACAATCCCGAAATGGCAGCCGGATTTTTAAGGGCTTTTTAGACCGGCTTGATTTGTGACTTGCTTTGCCAAAAGGGATCTTGAAATTGTTTTGTTTCTGGCGGGCATGTCTATCGTGTGTGGGGACATACAAAAGTCTCAAGAACCTGAAGAGATACACGACATCTGACATATTCATTTGAATTTGAACTGATACGCTCTAAAAACAGTTGGGTCAAAAATAACCCAAATTGGGTCAAAAACGTTTTTGTTGATTTATTTAAACCAAAATGAATAACCTATCTTTCAATTTTTTTTTTAACAAAATCATTTTTGGGGGACTAACCCACCATTTAAGGTTGTGCATGACAAACAAAAATTTGAGTAAAAAAACCAAACAAAAAAAAAAAAACCCAAACTGGTTTATTTATTTAAACCAAAATGTTGTGTCAAATGGATAACCCAGAAAAAAACCAATTTTGGGGGAATCGACCAAATTTTGGGGGTTATTTATTTATTTGTAAACCAAAAAGTTGGTCAAATGAGTAACCCACTAAACAGCTTTTGGGGTTTGTTTGTTTGTTTTTTAGACCAACACGTTTTTGGTTGTGCATGACAAAAATTTGGGTAAAAAAAAAATAAACCAAAAATGAACAAAAAATTGGGTAAAAAATAACCCCAAAACCCAATTTGGTTTATTTATTTAAAACAAAATATTGGTTCAAATGGATGACCCAGAAAACAACCCATTTTGGGGGATCAACCAAATTTTTTGGGTTATTTACTTTGTAAACCAAAAAATTGGTTAAATGAGTAACCTACTAAACACCTTTTTGGGGTTTGTTTGTTTGTTTGTTTGTTTGTTTGTTTTTTAGACCAACACAACGTTTTGGGTTGTGCGTGACAAAAATTTGGGTGAAAAAAAAAATTGGTTTATTTATTTAAACCAAAATGTTGGGTCAAATGGATAACCCAGAAAACAACCCAGTTTTGGGGGCCCGACCCAATGTTTTGGATTATTTATTTACTTCTTTAGACAATTTTTTTTTTTTTTTTTTTTTTTTTGAGACCAACCCAACTTTTTGGGTTACACAGTTAAAGAAAAAAGTTGGATCAAAAGAATAACCCATAACCCAATTTTTGGGGGTTGTTTTGTCTGTTATTAATTTGACCCAACTTTTTAGTTGAAATGACTAACCCAAACATTTGGGTCTGTCTCTTTTTGACCAAATTTGGGTTATGTTTGACCCAACTGTATTCACAGTGTACTACAAAAGCGAAATGGTTGTCTCTCCATCAACAAGTAATGCATGCAACCCAAACTAACTCCACTTTATCTGCCAGTTGCACCTTGCATTTGCCGGCCTGTTTTACAGCTGAAGTGCGCCGAAGGTAAAAGAGCAGCATTGGCAATCCGAGCAATGGGAATTCCCCCCCCTCGCCTCAAAAGAGCCTCTGTGCGAGTGGCCGCAGACATGAAATCTCGCCACCGTAAAGCTCCCCCCCACCCATTACCGCACATTAGAACGAGCCACACAATCAGATCCCTGGTCGGACCCCACATACTCCCGTTTGCTTTCCCTGGCAAACTGTCACGTCTGACATCGGTTAAAGCCTCAAGACAGGCCGCACGCAGTGTAAATATGAGCAGCAGGGTGTGAAAATGAGGCCGCGGAATGCACGCGAGTGCGCACAGGGAGGAGTATGTCTGTCCGGGCCCTCTTAAAGCGGTGCCGACCGACATGTCGCATACGATGCCGTATTTGGAAAGGAGAAGGGTGTTGAATGTAATGCCCAGCAGGGAGCGGCCCGCGGCATGCGCTCGGCTCATCGGCCCGTTTGTGTGTTTACGCCGCTTGCAGGGGTGACGGACAGATGCGAGCGGCTTTTTCAAACCGTTTACCAGGCCCGACCGAGGTCAGCACCCCGCATCGGATCGTTCAGTATGGACACTAGCAGATGTGAAGAGATGGCCGGTCAGCCCAAGTTTGTTCAGATTATACTCAATGTTATATTTAGTCGGGGTGTAACGTTACGCCCCAAATCCCGCTTCAGTACTCGTCTACCAAATGTTCCATAAAAATTTTTTTAATGAGTACATGGACCATTTCACCCCTAATATTTACACATCATGGTGAGAGATTTTTGTTGTTGTTTTTTAACTCTGATTTAATGTGGAAAAAAGACTTATTTAGATTAAAATGCCTTCTGTTCAGGACTGGCATTGCGAAACTGCACATTTCAACGGAATTATTAGTTTCTTCTTTAATGATTTCAAACTTGCTACAGACACACATAATCACAGAAACTAGTCCATAATTTACTAGGGATGTAACGATATCCAAACATCATGATACGATATCATCACGATATGAAGTTCACGATACGATAATTATCACGATATTGTGGGGGAGTTGGCGATATTTAAAAAAGATCACAATATTGTAAAAAAAAAGAGCTCATACTAAAAAACAAACAAAAAAACCCCACAATATTATGCTTTTGTACATAACAGCAATGCATATAAACCACCTACAATCTCTAATAACAATATTGAGGCAATTACTTGATAATGTAAGCAAATTAGGTTCCCCTTCATCTGAGAATTAGCATAGATTTTGAACATTGAAGGCCAAAACATCCCTAATGAAAATTAAATTGCACTAATAAACTAGCCACTAGAGGGTGCTACAACTGCACAAATGGAAATTGACCTGACTTTTTTAACAAATGTGTTCCTTTTAGGTATTGTGAACATGACGACCACGATATTGTGGCAGTTTTAATATCACGATATTGCCCTTATCGTGACATCCCTATAATTTACCATCTGTTTATATGTATTTATGTATTTTTTGTTAGTTTGCCTAATTTCGGGATCTCTCACACTACAAAAATATGTTACGTTAAAACTCAGCATGGAATATTGTAGAGCTTTCAAAATTAATCGATTAATTGACACGTAATCGATGATCAAAGTAATCAGCAACTACTTTTTCAATTTTTCATCGAAAACTGTCGAAACGATCTGATTTTAGCATCTCAACAGTAATTAATCACTGATTTCTGTAGTCTTTCATGGGAATATTATGGGGAAAATATCTTCTGTGTTTAGTAAAAATAAGACAAAAACAATGACGAAAAGGTTGACAAATACATTAATCCTTGCCCTTTTTTGTTTGATCACTATAGGAATATGAAATAAACAATCACTGGTGAAAAACAGTAATCAAGGGGAGAAAAAATGCTTTTATAAAACACTAATACAAAATAAAAATGTATCAGATTGTTCGATTAATCGATAGAATAATCAATTGTAAAAATAATCTATAGTGACAGCACTAGAATATTGGAATGTTACTCTCAGCGCATCTGAACACGGACGCTATCAGTCTCCAATTGCATCCTGCCGACTCAGGCTCACAATTGATCCTTCTTGCGCTATTCCTCTAATGTCCGCCATCTCGCCATCGGTTTCCATGGGGGTTAATGAGCTGGAGAGTGAGTGATTCACAGCCTCCGGGGCGCCACGCCGTCTGCTCCCACGGTGCCACCGCTGTTATAAACGCGCATTTCCAGGTGAGAGGGATCCGAAAGCTGGCCGGGTGGCACCAGTTAGCCCAAACACAACCTCCCACCGTAGCGCATAAAAAAGATGGAGGGATTTCTTCAGTGCTGTAAAGTGGCTATAAAGGTGATGCAGGGGAGAAGTGGAATAAGTGATTGTTAACCGTGATGCAGCAGATCCAAACAAACTTGAACTCGGTGTTGGGCGCCGTCTGGTGTAAACCTGTCAGGCCTTCATCCCGCCAGTTGCTTGAAAGTGACTCTGGATCTGTTTGTAATTTCCTATATATTTAGTTTAAATTGTAAATATAACACACAAACTATTGTAAAATTGTAAAAGCCAGTATATTTTACTATATCTTATCGTTTTCTTGAAATTTATTGTTCACATGAATTTAAAAATATTTTCTTACATTAAAGAAAGACCCGACTTATTGCACTTTTAAGACAATTCAGAATCTTTTTCATTTATATTTATAATTAAAAAATATTTTCATCTCAACCTTGCTGATGTCAATATTTGTGTAACACTTAAGTGATTATAACACATTTTGCTTTCATTAACTCATTTGCTCCCAAAAACGTATAAATACGTTCTATTTTAAATATTACCATGCTCCCAAAGACGTATTTATGTTTTTTTTGTTTTGTTTTTTTAATGCTAGAGCATACATAAGGCTTTGCTGCAGACTGTGAACTGAATAAAATGCTTGAAGCAATGATAGTTATTACAAAAACGACCAGCAGGTGGCAGCAGAGTATAAGAGATCAACCAGGGCCATGTTGAAAACTTAGCTATATTCTAATTACTGCAAAACGGGAACAGATATAACTATACTTTTTTTTTCTTTATGAAAGAAGTGAATCTAATACTTCTTTTGGTCGGTTCCATGTTTTTATAGCAATAGAATACAATATTCTGCGGGTCTTGCAAAATCTGTCAAAATCCAGTAAAACAGCCGGGAGCGATGGGGTTGTTTCAGTGAAAATGGCTGCGAGTGAATGAGTTAATTAGCTAAATCGTTTAACGAATTACTGCCTCTGCAAAATTTCATTAGGAATTTAATGTTTGTGGAATTTTCAACATGTCCTTGACATTTAAGAAGAACTGATTTTCCACAATTAATCAATATCGGATTGAATTGAAATGAATTGAATCTGAAAAAAAAAATCAAAATCGATCGAGGAAATTAGAAACGATACCCAGCCCTACCCGCTTCCGTCACCAAAATATGCCAATCACGTTACAACTCGATGATGAAGTGTGCGATCAAGTGTTTTGCACTACTTTCCCATTTCTTTTAAGTAGAGGACGTGTTTTTACAGTGTGTACAGTATAAATGTGTTTCAATGACGGAGTTTACATGTGCATGTGTTGCGTTTGGTCCTTTACAGCTGACGATCAAAGTTCCCTCTCCCTCCCTCAGTGGGAGACACGGGCTTGTGAACCCATCAAGATTAGAAACCGTTGAAAAAAAGAAGAAAAAAAACCCCCAACGCATAACGAGCTGCCTCGACCCCCCTGAGGGAGGCCGGCGTCATTACAGGCAGAAGGCGTGGATGCCGCGCGCAGACTGTGGCGCCACAGCGGAGCGTACATGGCACCTTTCATTTACATCGGCTCATAAAACAGACCCCAACCATTCATCTCAAGTAGCTTCACCAGCTTCTTGCGCCTCACTGGGCTCATTTCCTGCTCTGCTGTCTGCTTCCAATTTGGAAACCCACCCCCCTTTGCATAAAGTGGGTGAACAAATGAGGCTCTCTAATCTTAATTTGGTATAAAATATTAATCCATGCACTTCATTTGCAAACATTTAATCGTCTGGAGCGATTCATAGCTGCTGAGAGGACTTTATGGGTTAATTTTCAATATAAGAGCTCCGCACTAGGCAGTGAGGTTTTTAATGGAAGTTGCTCGACTCCATAGAAACAGTTAGATTGGATGTTATCTTAATTGTAAACACATGGCATATGTTTTTGCTACCCCCTATCATGCGAGGATCAGACCTTCATATATTTAAAGTGGAAGTCAATCTTAAACATTTCTTGACAATAATATGTTATATGTGACCTTACTAGTCTAAACATGACATTCAAATTTATATGACATTTGTGTAATGTGAATTATGCAGCAAAATCCAGCCGTTTTTATCCATCTCAGGGGGCGGCCATTTTGCCACTCGCTGTCGACTGAAAATGACATCACAGTCGCTCAGCTCAGGTAACAACCAATCACAGCTCACCTGTTTTCTGAAGCTGAGCTGTGATTGGTTGTTAGAGACCTGAGCAACTGTGATGTCATTTTCACTTGACAACAAGTTGCAAAATGGCCGCCTTCTGATAGTGATAAAAACTGCTGGATTTTGCTGTTTATATTCCAAATATATAACACAATATCATCCAGAATACTATATTTTGACTCGTGGGTTCCACAGAACATATTATTGTCATAAAAATTTGTTTGGGTTGACTTCTCCTTTAATCCTATAAAACCTGACGCATGAAATATATGAGAGAAAATTCTGATTCTTTGTAAATAGAGTATTTATTGGTCCTTTTGAACAAACAAATTGAAAATCAACTTCCACGTGTGACTTTTGATTTGTATCATATTTGATACATCTGGTCACAATGCTTTAAATTCACACATTTATTACTGCCAAAAATATAACAAACAAGAGATGTCAAACATATTAGCAGTTCCAAAAATCAGAAAGAACATTTCCCACTATTAATAAGTATTTATTTAAGTGTTTAAACTTTCTCAATTGGGGCGATTTTGCAAGTCAGCTGTGTGATACTGCCCTCTAATGGATTATCCGTGCAATGCATGTGTCAGATCATATACGTCAGGGTGTTAATAAAAACAAAACAAAACATTATACTCATGAAATAGAGGGCTCAAAATGTCTTATATTAAATATGTTTGGCTTTATATGGTTAAATCATATTTTTTTAGAACGATCCTCATAGGAATAGCATAAAATCAAATAGATGCGAACACAGCCACCCACCTCAATTTGTGAACTGTTGCCAACGTCCTCGGCTGACATCAGGCCCGGGATGCGCTCGGCCTCCGCCTCCTCCTGCGTCGCCGCCTCCTCCTCCTCCTCGCGTTCCTGCTCCTGACTGGCCCTGTTACTGTCCATGTTCCGCGGGCTGTTCGGAAGCCATCGCCTCCAGCGGCGTGCGTGCGTCTTCATGTCCACGACCACGTCCTCGTTCGCCACTTGTCCACCGTAAGAGTAAGAAACCCCTGAAGAGCAGAAAAAAACATTTTCAATTCATTTTGATGGAATGAAGTCAAGTTTATTTTGTCAGGAGAAAAAAAAGACATGATTTTTTTTTGGGCATCTGCGCTGGCGTGCACTGCTAACACGACCACCGCGGCTGCTAACTGAGAACTAGTTGGCAAAAGCACAGTCAGTGTTGCCAACTTTTTCCGATCCCTCCAGCGTCAAAAAAAAGAAAAAAGAAAAAGAAAAGGCGACTTTAATTTCCTCTAAGAAACAGGCAACATGAGTGGAATCATTTTCACGTTGTTTTCCATATGACGAGAAAAAAGCTCCGTGGAAGGCAATCAGGGTGTCAACCGAGCTGAACATTGCCAAAGACACGGGCGGCCATTTACAGCATGTGTTGCAAAACCAGAAATTTATCCACGTTGGAAACTTTGGCCCAAGGCTTGTTCTCCCAAACCAAAAATATTTTGCCGAGTTTGCCATACAACTAACTCTTCATGAAACAAAGAAAAAGAGTGTGTTCGATTTGGAAATGTTACATGCATGCATGCAGGGATGTCAGATGAATGTGAGACTCGACAATCAAATCAGAGATTTTAATTGGCCCAAAGCTAAGGAAGGGAGGAGTAATTGGTTTCGTAGATTTATTTTACTGGTGTGCTGTGCCATATGTATGAGTTATGAGTTATGTATGAGTTTTTTAATCATAATTAATAGCATGACTTCAATAGTTAACTCACAATTAATCGCAAAGTTGATATCTGTTTTAAATGTACATTAAAATGTACAATAAAATATTTTTTAAATATATAAAAATAAAATATAAAAAATAAATAATAAAAAATAAAACAAATAAATAAAATAAAATACTAAATACTTAAATAAAATACGTTTTCATACTCAACATAAAAGTGGAGAAAAAATGATAACTAATAGGAATATGGCTGTATCTTTGAGTCATTGATTGAGTAATTTAATAAAAAAAAAATTGAGTTAAAATTAAAAATATGTACTGCACTGTAAAAAAATGAATGTGACATTGATTTGTATTGAGGTCATTTTTCTGCCACTTGATGGCATAAATGCATTTATAAGACATTGGTGACAACTCAGTGCATTTTACTTTTCATATTAAGAGCTATCTAATTTTGAAAATGAAGTAACTTTTTTTTCTGCACATTTTTTAAAATTGTAAAATACAACTTGACTCCAGTCTCGACAAATATATGCATTATTTTTAAATTTATTACTGCTAAATTTTGACATGGACATGTCCGCTGCGTTGCGACTGGAATTCCCGCAGTACAGACTTTCCAAGTAAGGGGTGGTTAATTAATTAAATTAATTAATTAGGTAGGTTAATTGATTAGTATATTACTTAATTAAGCAATTGTTTAAAAAAATTAAATAAAGAATTATAAATTAAGTCAAAATTAACGCACTAATTTTGAAAAAAAAAAAAAAAAGAAAAAAGTTATGACTGATGGACCATCGGGGGGTCGATTTGAGAGCCACTGCTTGCAGGGTCACGCTAATGATAAACACCGTGCACAAGTAACACCGATCAGCTGTTCACAATGATACGTATAGCTTGAGGCCGATAGAGAACATATGAATGAGAGACAGTGATGACTGATGAACAAACTCCAGCCAGGACCACAGACTTTATCATAAATCCTGGCACATATAGCGGCACAGAGATTAAGGCGATATGACAAAACAATTATGACAAGACGACGAAATGAAAGGTAAGTTGCCCTGTCATTAAATCATAGATTTTCCCATATCCGTAAACGATAAATCCCTCAATGGAAGCCAGCCCGGAGACTTTAATGTGCTTTACATATGCATTACAACATCCATATGTCTCCATGCATGTCATGCACCGCAAAGTGCTGTTATATGTTAAAACCAGCCCAAAGTGATAACTCATTAGAAGTGTTTTGTCAAGCAAAATTCTGACGCAAGACCGTACTGCCAATGCTTCATTAAATAACATCTGTAAAGTGCTACTTGACAATACACTAAAAGTATATTGTGTCTTTTTTAAAAAGATTAAAGTGGTCAGCATGTTTGCATCATGTTATAGGCATATTAATAGTTTCACCATGAATATACAACAAACTATGATCCCCAAAACACATTTGTATCATTTCTACCCAATCTTAACTAATCTGAAAAAAGGAAAACCTGCTAAGCCTGGTGGTCTGGAACGGACTGGGAACAACATTTGGCCCAACCTGAACGGCAAATAACAAGAAAGGCCTGGCGGGCCGCCAGGAAAAAAAAGCGCTAGGGGAAACCCTGATATGATTTGACAAGGATTTTCGGTAATTTCTGCTAACAACTCAGGAACAGAGATGCATCACTTCAGCAAACTTCCTTGATCATAATTACTACTTTCCTATTAGCCAGGGATTTGGTGGCATGTAAGGACATTCCAGAAAGGGCAGGATCGGTTCACGTAAACATTTAGTGTGTCACGTTTTCATAAATTTCACACTCCTTAGAAACGAAAAATGGCCTGGGCAAAAATAGCCGGTCTGTTTTAAAAGATCATCGTCACTTCATCAGTGTAGGATGGAAAGCTGGCAAACAGCAGGTACTAAAAAAAAAAACGTCATTATACCGTAGCAAAATGACAACATTTTTCCCAGTAAGTCACTCAGAGTGGTCCCCTATGACTCACCCTTGACAAAAAAAAAAAAAAAGGACAAACCTGCTTCTCTTTTCTTTGATTTACTCACATTTTCGATTATGACAGCGTTTGTGTCATTTGTCATGCTTGTAAGACCACCGAAGGACACGGAAAACGAACCCCCTGCAGGGGATAAAGTGCCGCCTCGGTGTGGGGGACTATTCCTCAGCTGGAGCGTGAAAGCAAATCTTTCCCCTTCTTTACGTCTCCTTTCAGGGCCCCCGCATAGCTTCGCAACCTTGTTGGCCGGACCCTCGCCTGTCAACGCCACTGATTCACGCCACACGGCGGCCCACCGTAATTTTCTTGCACCTAAAACCTTTCAAGGACATTTAGCAGGTCATAAAATTGCAGAATGGAGGTCCTGCCTGCCCCCTTTTTTTTTTTTCTGTGCTCGTTTCCCACCTGACTCACCGCCGCTGGCGGGAAGCTGACACGCAAGAAGGAAGAAAGGAATGCTGTTGCTGCATTGCATCGAAAAGAGCTTTTCTCAGCAGCACAAATACAAATGACGCTGATGTAAGTGTTGCTTGAGCCCATTCTTTTTCTTTGCCTCTTTTGCTTCTCCTCACTGTAAATTCTGATACTTTGAGATGAAATTCTAGTCATCTACTTTCCAAAAGTAAACAGGCAAGACTTATCAAGTGATGGTCTGAAACTTGACATTTTAGCCAGGCAAGTCCTAAAATTGACACCTGAATTCTTACTCGTCAAAACATGTGACCATCCCCAGGAGTCTTAAGAACATCACTGACATGTGGCTAAGTGTGAGACAGTTACACTTCCTGTCCATTTTCACTCCATTTAACTAACAAGTTCCATGTGGGAACTGGGTACAACTCTGCATCAGACCAAATACACGCACTGTTACGTTCCTAGTACTTAAACAGGAGAGCTTTTAAGTGCATTTATGAAGTGAGCGGAGACGCTGCTGACGGACAACTGTCACAAAGGTGAGCTTTTATAACGTGCTGTAGCTCGCTTTTATAACACATCACACACATAAAAGTCTACTCCATCATTAGGCGAGCACATAAAGGGAAAGTTAAAGAGCAGGTGCGGAGTGAGGCGGCACCTGCACAAAGCCCAAAATGTCTGCACATCGACAGTAGTCATTCAAAGCATTGTCTTAAAAAAAATCTTGTGTGACTCTTTTGTTGTCTTACAGAAAACAAATCTTAATCGTAATTAATCAAATGACTTCAATAGTTAACTCACGATTAATCGCAAATTTAATCTGTTCTAAATGTGCAATAAAATATTTTTTCCAAGTGTTCATACTCTTGACTCTTTGACCGCCAAAAACGTTCAATAACGACGAGTAAAATTACGATTTATGCCGCCATAAACGTTAAATGACGTCAACTACGTTTTTTTTTGTTTTTTTTCTTCTCTCATCAATGGGCAGTACAACGTCTTACGTGCAGCGCTGCCTGGTCAATGGGTTGTGGAATCAAAAACACTAACTATGGCCAGCAGAGGGCAGCATTGTATCTGTTTTCGTGAATGATCAAACAGTTTTTTTGATAACGCGTGACAGTAAAAGAGTTAATAATTCATTCATAAAATCGAGTTAAAATAAAAAAAGATGTACTGTAAAAACCACTGTGATATTTATTTGTGTTGGTCATTTTTCTGCCACGAGATGGCATAATGGGGTATATGCCACAGAAGAGGCGGGACTGTTTTTGCACATCAGCTTTGGTTCCGGTTCGGTTTGCGACGTGTGGGCTGTGTCAAAATACTTGTGCTTCCGACTTTGTGCCCCTTGGTTGCACGTTTGCAACACGGACCAGAACCAAAGCACATGTGCAAAATCATGGAAGTCGGAAGTCCCGCCTCTTCCGTGGCATATACCCCACTGCATTGTAAGATGTTGGTAGCATTTTTCTTTTCATATTAAGAGCTATCTAATCTTTAGCATGAAGCAACTTGTGAAATTCTGCCCTCTTTTTCCATCCATCCATCCATTTTCTTGACCGCTTATTCCTCACAAGGGTCGCAGGGGGTGCTGGAGCCTATCTCAGCTGGCTTTGGGCAGTAGGCGTAGTACACCTTGGACTGGTTGCCAGCCAATCGCAGCTGCACTTTTTTAAAATTGTAAAATCCCCCAATCTCAAAGTAAGTGGCGGCCATTATTCACGCATTTAAAAGAAAAATGGCAGCATTAAAGGAGCTTTACCTTAACACACTTATTTTGACACCCCTAGTTATACGTTTAGCGTCAACTACGTCCTAACAAATATATTTGAATTCCCCGCTTTACTCACTGAACGCGCAGACAATTTAAATTCCTGGTGGTCTCTACACGCTCGTTTCTGTTTTCATGGATGATTAGTCACGTTTTGTCCCAGTCAAAACACTCCACCGCAGACCTCCTCGGGGCTCCAGATTGGAGCGGCAGATAAAGGCTGCTGCTTTCTCCCACAGAAGAACACACTTGCGGTGGATATCGCAGTGTAAATATTACACATTATGCAACAGCCACAACCAAAACGGGGTTGAAGACAAGACCAAATGCATGTAAACAGAAGCTTTTTCCTGTATATTAGATTTGGAGGTAGTCAATTCTGCCAAATTTTGAATCACCATGGGCTCTAAAAGCTAAAAAAATGATCAAAACTGTTATGATCTGACCAGCGTTGGGTTATTTTTAACAGAATTTTAAAACAGGTAAACATTTCATTGGACCCAAAACACTTCCCATCGCAAGCGGGGGAAAAAACCCCCCAACAAAAACATCCTAAACAAATGTTCCACTTAATGTTTTTGGCTTTTCAGAGTCTCATAAAATAAGCAACTATTTTTCATGCCAAAATGAAGACACTCGTGCTTCAGTTGAGCCAGGAAGAACCCTGTGTAAACAATACTGTTGACCTTAACACCTGCCGACGCAATCAGGATCATAAATTAAATGTAAGCAACATAATAATCCTGACCTTTGGAATATACCACACTGTGCCCCCTCTGGCATCACAGCAAACTCATCTGGAAAAAATGAGCAAGGAAATAGAGGAACATTTATCAGCGTGGAAAATGTTAATTACACTACAAAGAGCATGTCCAATTTTATAAAGAGTGCGTTCGCAGTACCTTGGGAATAAGTCATGCTGCAAAAAGGGAGCCTCGACACATTAGATAAGATTGATAGGTAAAATAAAAAAATATATATACGTAGTATGAACCGACAAAGTGGCTTATGTTAAACTATTACAGACTTTTTAGAGATTAATGGACAATAATCTAAATGGGCATTGGTGCGTAAATTTGGAGAGCACCACAGCTGTAAAACTCCGGTCCAGTGATTTCTAATTATGACTCTGGCTTGAGTCATGATATTTAAAAAGCATTAGCAAAAGAAGTACCTCATTTCGAAATAATGGGAGATGCTGCGTAACAGCCAACACTTGATGCATTTGTAATTTCTTTTATACATTATTTAAGTACAGTGCTAAATAAAAACATTTCAAAAGTAATTTAACTAAAATGTCTCGTAACTCATTGTGATGTTTTTGGATCATTTTCCGAGTGGTTGTCGAATTGCATAATTTGCTCTGATCGATTGTTATTTGACAAGAAGGTGCTTTAATGTAATTCCTACTAACAAACCAGGCTAAATTTAACTCATCCTCGACATGCAAAGGTCTTAAAACGATTTATCACTTTGACAGGTATTACTACTTTCCTATTAGTCAATAGCCATGCCTTTGGCTGCACCTTAAAGGGCAAGTCAACATTAAACATTTCTTGACAAACATAACGTTCTGATTAATATTAAATTTGTGTAATGTGAGTTATGGCGCAAAATAGAGCCATTATTATCCATCTCAGGGGGCGGCCATTTTGCCACTTGCTGTCGACTGAAGATGACATCACAGTTGTTCAGGGCTCAGGCAATGACCAATCATATAATCACCTGTTTTTTTTAATTGATTGGTCGTTACCTGAGACCTGCGCAACGATGTCATCTTCGCTCAAAAGCAAGTGACAAAATGGCCGCCTTCTGATATTGGTAAAAACTGCAGGATTTTGTTCCTTAACTCATATTCCACTAACATAATATTAATGAAAATACTGTATTTAGACTAGTGCGGCTGCATTGAACATATCGTCAAGAATTTTTTTGGAGGGTTGACTTCCCCTTTGAGCATTTTTACGCTCTTTTTTTTTAATGCCTTAAAGTTAGGTGAGCTGAAGAAAAACACAAACGGGTAATATGCAAACATACATTTGACCTCAAATCGTGACCAGGAAAAAGAATTATCCACGATCCTGCTAAACAAATTGTATTCCAGTCGTGAAGTTTTGTAATAAATCACAAAGGATTTCTTTGTCAGCTGCATGATTTATGACTATGTCGAGCAGTTCGCTAAAACAAGCCAATGTGCTGGATACAAAGTCAAGCAGGCACGTGGGTGAAAGAAACCCAAAACACGGGCTTCGGCGGGCCGGACGAGGAACCCGCTGTCACCACTGCGGCTTTCCTCGTGTAATTGGTGGTTAGCCACTTGGTCAGCGCAGCAGGCTGAAAATGTTCAGGGAACGACACCAAACAACAGGGCGAAAAGGACACAGGCTTTTCGGAATTTAGGATTCCAGTCAGGCACGTCGTCTTTCTCATATTTCAGAAGATTGAGTGATTGACTGCAGGACCATGAAGCGCTACTGTTGGCTCGGCTCCATTTTTCTACTGAGCCGTACAATTCGGCGTCAAGGTACTGAAGCAATGCTTCATTGGACAATCCTGAGCTTGCTCTATAAGAGATTATTCTTTCTACTGCCCACAAACCGGTGCGCAATATTACTCTTTTCTTGAAGGTCACAGGCTAACTGAGCTCTAAAATGGCATTAGGACAGGAGGACAGGGGTGGCTGTAGCTCAGTCAGACTTATATCTAACCATGAACACACACACAGTCACACATCTGTGCATTCAGCGTTCCCACAGTCTGCTTATAGTCTTGCTCAACAGAGCTGAAAATTGGAAATGGTCTGGAGGATGTGTCTTGCACAAAAGCCTGCACATGACCTCGGATACTCAACATCAATCATCCGATTACTGCTACAAGTGCTAACGACTGGGGATAAGGAACCTACAGTCATGAGCAGATGATTGACAATAACACGCTGGCCCGTCACGTGACACATATTGACAAACAACCATCATTTATGGACAATATAGTCTTCAGGGACTGTTTGAAGACATCTAAACTCTGCACAGGAAGACCGGAGCTGAGATAAAAACCTCCAATGTGCGAACCACTCGTCAACCGAGCTGGCCATCTAATAACGATATGTGTCCCTCTATCCAACCTGTTTTCCATGTCTCCGTCCTTCAGCACAGCTGAATCTAACGATCAGCTAATCAGCAAGCTTTGCAGAAGCCTGATAACGATCCCGATCATGAATCAGGTGTGTTAGTGGAGAGAAACATGGAAAACAGGCTGGATAGGGGCTCTCGAGGACCGAACTTGGAGACCCCTGCTCTAATAGCAATTTTTCAAAGACCAAAAGAATGCCTGTTCCCTGCTGTTCTGACAAGCTTGCTCTTGTCCTGCAGGTGGAGATTGATTGACCAGACGGTGTATTAACTGTGTCTTTTTTGGCACTTCTGGACTGGGGTGGTGGGACAGGGCTCCGGGCTGAGGGATTGGGGGGGCCGAGGCTTATCCATCAGCAGCATGCAGCTTCTTAGCTGCCAAACGTGTCCGCACTCCAGTGTGTTGTTAAGTCGAGCGGAACACACTCAGATGGATCCGGCTACTTTCCCAGAGGTCTTGGCGTTTCTGGGCTTATGAGCCTCCAGAGCAGGCGGCCTCTGTCAATATGAATACAAACCAGGTGTAATCAGTTCGTCGCCAGGTGTGCTTGCATTCTGGGACAAAGCCAAGGGGGAAAGTAAGTAATAAGAACTAGTGCAGAACTCTTATCTTTCTTCCTGTATGTAACGTACTTGTTTCTGGCGCACATTACTGTTGTTTTTTTGCCCCGTTAATACCTACCAATTTGCAGCTTATATCCTTCTTTTTTCACTGTTGGCTTTTGAACAGATCCCTGTACTGTTAGAAACAGTTGGAGTCAATTTTGTCCCTCAAGGCACAATCCACACTAATACACCCCAGTGGTTGTTTTATGAGTTTAAAGCAGTAGATTTGAACTCCGTGAGCGACTACCACGCAGGTTTGAGGTTTCATATTCTGCCAACAAAGATGACCTAGACTTGGAAGAACCATTTGTTTGTGGGGGGGAAGCAGTGGCTCAGTCCAGCTCAGACCTTATTTGATTGGATTCATTTTCAGTTTTGGACCAAAAGTGTCAATTGATTAAAAAAAATGTGAAGGTGGATGGATGAATGAATGGGACTATGTTAGACACATGTCAAGTGTTGTGTAGAATTAGACTAAATAGACCGTTTCCCTAAAGTTCTGGTTGGTCTTGGCTTCTTACCATAGACACACTGTGGACTCTTCCGTTTTAGTGGCAAGAAGAAACAGTTCAGATATCAATGTAGAATCCAGGCCTTAAAGGGTTTAAGTTAGGGAGTGAACAAGTCTGGGGTTGACTATCCATCCATCTATTCTGCTTATCATTGACTTCATTTATTATTCCTTTTGCAAATCGTCATAGTTTTTGACTGATGAGGATATAGAACTGCCTTATGGGGGCTGAACATGGGCACGCCGAGTCTTTAATGAAAAATGACAGCTGAAGAGCTCTCCGACAAACAAACTAAAAGACACGGAGCTGGAATGCAAATGAGCTTGTTCTCAAAAACCCTCCTTGCCTTTTTGTTTATCTCTTCATACTCTGCAGACAGTCAGCGCAGATGAGACTTAGCTGCAGGTCCCTCTGCCGGTGATGATGAAGGAGGGGAAGAGGAGCAAGCTTTGTTGGCATTGGCGTAGGGGGGGATTGATGCCTGTTGGCAGTCTCAGCCTCCACTTACAAACCGTCCAGATTTTTCCCAGGGGGAGGACGACGAAAGGCGGAAAGGCTGCCTTTGCGTTGGCTCTGAGTCAACAAGGCCCCTTTAATCACCCCGTTAAAGATTCATACTCACGTGTAGTTGAGGCTTTCCTGGTTCAGACCAAAGAATCAAAGAAATCAGCTTTGATAGTGCAAAGTCCTGTAGCTTTTTTTCTTTTTTACTTCTACTCAGTTCATCCAAAGTCCCTAAGACTTTACCCACTATGGCTTTCAGCATCCAGTTTTGGGGACTTTCGTTACCTCCCTCCCCACTGTCGCTGCCATGCCTCCGGGCAGCCTGCCATCGGCACCCATGTTCTTCCTCTCCAGGCTCCCATTGATCAAACTCAGGGGCCCCGGAAGCGAAAGAGAGCCAAAGACGAGGCAGATTTCAGACTGAGTCGGATATTTTTAGAGCAAATACTTACAGACAACAATAAAAATACTATAAAGGGGGAGATAAAAGGGGTACTGCCTGCAGCAAATGAAGTCATGCATTCGTCATAAAAATAAATAAACATACTGCTTGAGTAAATGGCTGTTAAAACTTGACAACTGCTAAGTAAAGCCTCAACATAGAGCTCACAAAGCTGTCCATTACTGTCTGGCAAGCAGACCACAGACCAACTCAAGTTTGTGATGCAGTGTCCTTCTGCAACCCATTTCCCATCATGCTTACCTAACTGTCACAGTCAAAGCTAGTTACCCCCTCCGTGTGAAAGGTTTAAATCAACTGCAGTTTTTTTTTTTCCCCGAGTTTGGCAGGTGAAGAAAAAGAAGCAGCCCCTTCATCCCAATATTGTTAAAAACAAGATCGCTATCAGTCTGTACAGATTCCAGATTCTCAGTCATTCAAGTCATGGGAACCTACACAGGTTGAAACGAGGCAACTGGACTTGTTCTTGTTTGTTGAAAGATAGCTATCAGTTTGTTGGTGAAAAAAGTGATCATAATCGAATGCAAGGCGGCAAACTGCAACTCTGATGTGGCCTATGATAAATAACACGAGTTTGACACCCTTGTTAACAGAAAGCAATGCGAGACAAGTCAGTTGAAGTTCCGTAGAGACTTGTCCTTGTCGCGTTAAGTGGGCGAAGCAGAAGAAAAACAGCGTTAAATAACACCCCGGCTCCTTTGGTGGAGTCTGTGAAGACACTTGAGTCGCGTGCTCCGCTGTCGTTCCCTCTAATCAATCTCTGCCACGCCGTGTTTACGACGCCGTCTGCCAGGACTCCATGTAAAAACCTGCTCCAGCACGCCCAGCTTCTTGATCTTGTCACTGAACTAGATGACCTTGACCAGCAAATTTCCAAACACTAAGATATTTCGTTCTCAATTTGAGTGACGAACTTACATCGGCAATCATAAATCGAGGCTGATAAACAGTCGAATATGGACTCGGTAAAGAACGCAGACACACAGGAGGATGCCAGACCGTTAGGTGTTGTTACACTCTGTCCTTGCGAGGTATTGGCAGACACACTTAAATCTAAGTCAAATAATTCACCGTCGACACACTCAAGGAGCATATATTGTGTGCAGGAGACAACAAAAGCTGTGAGATTCACTGGCTGTCAGTCAGTAAACACTGACCCACTTTGCGAGGAAAACAAGAGCTATAATACCTTTAAGATGACAGTCTGAAAAGGAAGAAGGATTTTTTTATTTACAACTGATGTGGTAGCATCGTTATGTGAAGGGGTGAAAGAGGTGAGCACTGATCTCGACATTATTGAAGCTAGTTTGCTGTGTAAACAGATTTCTAACATCATTTTTTAAATGTAAAAGACGCCACACATAAGCTAAAAATTGTGTCTACCATAGATATCTCCATCGATAACTGCTTGGCTCCTACACTGAACCAGAAGTCTGTTGTAGTACCAAGATTGACATGTGAGGGGCAGTATGGTGCTTCAAGACATCAACACTGCCATAAAATGCAAAGAGGAAGAAACACTAGTCGTATAAGAAATAGAAGAAGAAGAAGGTTAGTCAATCTAGTTAGCCAGTTTCAAGCTAGTTTCTGTTTAGTCAATCCCTTATGAAGACAACATAAAAACTTGCATGAATGATCATTTTAATTTTAATTGGACTAAATTTATTTATTTATTTATTTATTTTTAAAAAAAGGCTAACAACAATAAAACAGTGTATTTGGAAATTAATATTTAGTCAGAATGAGAGCATTTTCTCCACTGTTATCCCTGCTAATTAGCACGTACAGCAAGACGGACGCTACAACAAATGTTTTTATTATTATTATTATTATTATTATTATTATTATTATTATGTAATCAAACTTGTAAAAAAGGTTAAATGACGTGTAAAAAGAGATAAACATTGTGTATTCCCTTTAGAGGGCTCTATAGATGGCCATTTTCTTCACCTTAAACATTGAATCGTTGCAAAAGAGCTGAAAATGTGAAGGGGGAAAAAAACAACATGGTCCTTTTAACCTCACCTTAATCCAACTTCATTAGTGTTTAGGACGAAAACAACAAATAAATGATTTCTCCATTCATTTTTAAGATTAATATTGTTTTCATACATTGTAAAGAATGGTTAAGATTATATATACTACTACCCTAGAGCAGATACATTGTTTATTTGACTTTGTCTTGAATAAGAACTCGCCCTCCAGGACAAAAAAAAGCACCTTATCTATAATGAAACACCATCTGCACTATTCAATACAACAATAAACGGCAAAGGTGACTGAGCAGCTAAAAAAAAAAAAATGGACTAACAAAGGCCCACAATTCCCATGAGGACAAGCAGACGAGAAGGGAAAGACGCACGCGATCGTCTTTCCAAGAATTTACAAGACACGGCTGACACGAGATAAATGTTGATTGTTGCCCTGTGAGCAGATTTATGTGCAATAACAATCTCGACACAGCTTGACGATTACCGTTGACCTTTAAAAACTCGCGTCCCATAATAGATGTGCAGATGTGTGATATTACCTCAGCTGAGTATTAAAAGTGGATGGTAAGACTTCATATTTAATCGTTAGTTGGCTAGAAAGATTAAGTAGGGAGGAACAACTCATTAGCTACTTTAAGTTTCACTTTTTGCCTTTGCAGACCGCTGGAATCGGGCCCAAGAGATCAAGTTAGATCCAGCTCTGGTCAAAAAATATGGCATGTCATGATTTTTCCTTTTCACGTGTGGGTCTTTCACATTGTAAAAATCTGTATGCTGTGTTTATGTAATGCGTGTCCAAGCTCCTTCCTACGAAACGCCAGCTGTTCACCTGGCAGTCTTTCTCCATTATCCCCTTTTGTGCATTGTCTTCTTGACAAGGCCGGACTTGTTTATGTCTTCAGGACAGATGTGAAGTCCCACATGGTATTCCCATCACTCGTTCCTCTCATTCCGTTCTTTTGCAGCGGGCCAGAAATGAGACAGTGGACACTAAGTGCTATGGAAAGCCAATCTCGAGCAAGTGTTTCATTTTCTAAAAGCTCAAATAGTTGATCTAAAAAGTAGTCAAAATTAATCAACGGTGACATTTTCAGCAGAAGCGGGAAGGAGGCTGTGCTGTGTGCCTTTGAAGGTTACATCCACCAATATCAAACCGACACAAATAAAGATTAAGGCGTACAATGTCGAGATATCAAATGCTTTTAGTCACGAAACTAGCTGTAGCGCAGATGATTTCAATCACCCCGGTTAGACTCATGCGCCTAAATGGTTGAACTATAAGTTGGAAATGTCACGAGCACATTCAATCGTGGATTTGCTTCCATTCGGACCCCCTTACTGGCCCGTGCCCGTCTTTGTGTTTGCAAACTAGCCGCGCTGCATGTCCGAAGCTTCCTGGCAAGTGCTGCTGTTGGCCGCCGGCCGACATCGCCCGCGTCGGTGTTTATCGCCCATGCAGGGGTACGGCAGGAGGTGGTAAGTGCTGGTTCTAGTTCATAATAATTGCTTGCAACATTTAGAGAGGCTTTCCCAGGGGCTCATAGAACAAGATATTATTTCAATCAAATAAAGTCCTAATCACAGCAGATTTGACTTGAAATTACTAGATAAAAAAATGCATTTATTTTGCATTTATGTGGTGACCAGTCCAGGATGTACCCCGTCTCACCGGTAACCCTAATGAGGATTAGGTGGTATAGACATTGGGTGGCTAAAATTCAACAGAGCTAAGTTTATTGCATCGTAGATGTCAAATTAAATCCAGGTGACTGTTTATTTCTGTTTGGATTCACCACAATTGGCAGTGTGCAGCTTCCTAATGCGATGATGCACAAATGCCAGAGGCCCTTTGGGTAAACGGTGAGCTGGCAAGACATTTAATCGATAGTTCCACATGCCTGCTTTCGATCGCTGGGGTGGGTGGGGGACACCGGTGAAATGAAACCCCTCCTTTATCTCGTACAAAATGAGACTGGAGAAAATATTTCATACACTGTCATTAATGATTCATAAGTCCACTACACTTTATCATGATGACATTCACACCCTGGCCTTGTGGTACGAATAACATACGCACCCTAATGAGGATAAGCGGTATAGAAAATGGATGGATGGGTAATTAAAGAGCTCACGCTAATTTTGTTTGCCGTCGGAGTAAGAGCGATAGGAGCAAAGGCCTTCAAACGAGAGTCAATTAGTAGTTTATAATCGTCAGCAGCTGACAAACAGGCACGCAAATGCCTCTTAATGACCACAAATAAGCAATTCCATCACCAACAAAGGCAATTCGTCACATTACTTGGACGGCGTATGGGTCATCATTTTCACAACACGGGGTAAAATTATTATTCGATGCCCTGAAGTTGAGGATGAAAATGTTTTGTTCACCCTGACTTGTTCGTTTAAGGCAAATAATAATAATAATAATAAAAAAGCTTCAGCTCGGAACTGAACAAGATATATTAATACTTGAGTCATTAAAATGCTTTTGCAAATGTCAAAAGCAAATTTAGTGAATGTGGGTGAGAGAGTCGGGACAAAGTGAGGAATAACAAGGGCATTACTGAGATTATTCAACACAATCGGAAATATGACGATAGCCAGGCTTGTTGTCAAGCATCATTTAATGCTGAACTAATAATTAATTCATTTAAAAAGAATGTCAATAGTATGCAAAAAATATGTTGTATCATATAAATGTATATTTTTTAATTTATATATATATCTACATATTTTTTTTACTAGTTCCTCCCGCTAGCTGCTCTTGTTAACCACTCCAGCCCATGGCTCCGATTAACTCCCGCTAGCCACTCTTGTTAGCTGCTCCGGCTAATTCCGGTTCGCTCCGTCTTTCGGCGTTGCTCACCACGCTTCACAACGGCTGCCAAGTCGCCCATTGAGATCCTCGTTTACTCGCGCAAAATAAGAATTTGTGGTAGGCTTAGTAGTGTGCCTGCTCCTGCGTGCTTCTAATGCTATACTTTGACCACTAGATGGTGCTAGGTATCACTGAATGTCCCTTTAAAGAAATAACCGGTAAAAACGCCAATCCAGTCAGGTTCTTCCCACTGCAGTTTTAGACTCCACAGTTTCTATTTTGCCGCAGTTTATTTTATTTTATTTTTTGCTGAAAATCTGTCACTGTACAGCCACATCTCACAGCAAAAACAAGAGTTCTATGAACAATGATTTTCGTAGTGAAAACCAAGCACAGATGAGGAAAGAAAGAATATACTCTAGTCTTGGTGGCAGTTGAGGTTTAAATAATCCACTCATGCTGAACCGTAGAGGTAATGCAAATAATATAAAGCAAAACTGGTGAAAGCAATATGAAGCAATTGTCGGATCTAATGCCAGTCGAGACTCCTTGACAATGACTGTGCACTTGACTGAAGACAAGTTTACAGTCCTAAATCCTGTTGTCTCCACTTTGTGACAGTAATCTGTTGTCTCCCGTACTGAGACCAATCTAGGCATGGTGTGTCCATTACATTATTAGTCTCCACTTTCCTACATTAGTCAGTTTCTTTCTACCCACAAACTCCACTTGGATAAAACCGAAGACCAGTCCAGACATAGTGTGTCCAATACAGTACTAGACTCCATACACTTTGCTACAGTGGTCGATTCTCTTCCTGACCAGTGTCCTCTGAAATAAAATTGATTGAAGACCAACGCAGACAGCCTGTCGCCCGCCTTTTTCCACAAGTCATTTAGGATGGGCTCAACTGTGCCCCAAAAAATGATGAATGAAACTGGTAAGACTCCAAGAACTTCTCAAAATGAGACTTAAGGTGAGTCATTGGCGAGTGGGCGTTAGTAGGTACTGTTCCCCAACCCAGTTAGCAAATAGCTGGCGTTGCCGGAGATGCCACATGCAGCCAGGCCCAAGCTTGCAAACTTGCCAAATTACAACTCCACCGTGCCAGACCGCAGATGTGATCTATGGAGCTCATTAAAATGATGTGAGCCTCCTGATTCACTGCTACCACACCCGGGCCTCCAATGATATCACCTAGCATTAAAGAAACAACATGGACTCGTGGCAACACACCCACCGGGTATGTTCAAGTCTGGAGAAGACGAGCAGTGAAACCGGACGTATTCGCAAAACAAGAGAATTGCTTGTTGGTTTGCTTTGGACATCTGTAACGTGCTTGGACTTGCGTTGTCAAGGTTGATGGATTCAGTGGTAAACAGGATGAAAGCGAGCTGCCAAAGTTCTACTTTTTGCAGCTGTAGCTCTCATTTAGGAGACACACAGTCAAGCTTGTGCAAGGTTCCGTGCAAAACAAAACAAAAAAAAACTCCTGACCCCGGCAATCTTCTGACGGGCCTCTGGGATTCCTCCTTAATCCGCCCCTCCCTGGCAGCCCTTCATCCACACGGGTCAAACGATGAACAGGCCGAGCCTCGCAGATGTTCAATCTTCATAACTCATCCACGGACTGGAGTCACACAACAATGTTGGCGTTCTCTTACAAACACATAAAATGACAGATGACGATGTCCACTGCTAAATTCTCCCCGGGGGGATGCAGGACCCATGAATCTGAGCTGTTTCTTTGTGTGGCACTCTGCCCGGCAGACAGTGACACATTCTTGAGAAATGCTGTCAAGTTAAAGCAGCGAGCATGTGCTGCATCAAAGATAAATTAAAGATGCTGGGGTTGCTACGAGACCGTATATTCTCCGTCATACTTGAGAACATTACGGTCAGAATTGCATCCAATGAATCATAGTGATAGCTAACATCTTTTACCGAATAAGGGCATATCGATCGAGGCGCATCCATTATGATTGAACCCAATATGGTCAAATAAAAGGCTTTTCTATGAGCTGAGAGAAACATCCATCTATCCTTATTGTGCCCGTTAGGGTTGCTGGTGAGGCGGAGCCTATCTAAGATGACTTTGGTCCACCCAGGATTGGTTCCTTGCAAGGGGTAAGGGTTCAGGCTCCTCAACCACAATGGACTCTCAGAGGGGTTAATAGTTGAGCTGAGATTTGACGGCTTTTACTTGTCGTTTCTGGCACCCGGATATTAAGGGTCCATCCATTAGCAGCAGCTTGAGCAGGGAAGCCCAGACTTCCCTCTCCCGCTCCTCTGGAGGGATCCCAAGGCGTTCCCAGGCCAGCCGAGAGACATAGTCTCTCCAGCATTTCCTGGCTAGGTCCCCAAGGCCTTCTGCCGGTGGGACATGCCCGGACCACTTCTTCATAGAGGTTTCCAGGAGGCATCCAGATTCCCCAGCCACCTCAAAGGGTGGAGCAGCGGCTCGACTCTGAGTCCCTCCCGGATGGCCGAGCTTCTCACCCTGGCTTTTATGGGTAAACAGAATAAACATGGCCGTCTGGCAGAAACCTGTTTCAACATCTCAAATAAGAAGCAATGATGCGAAACCCAGATGGAGTGATCTCACGCTTGATACTCGCTCGACCTGTCGCAGACCAAGTATTTTATGTCTAAGAGAAGGATGGGATTCGCAAATGACTTGCAGACGTTAAAAAGGCAGTCGTGGCAGGCTAACTTCAGAAGAAATGGCCCTAATTGGGAAAGTCAACTCTCATTTCATTAAGATGGTTTTTATGTTTGTAATAACGTCAGTGTGAGACTGTGAATAAGATGACTTGAGTGTGTTTAAGGAGCGCCTATCATGTCAACATTAAGTGTGCAAATAATGACCAAATACGACCATCGTCTGTGTTTTATTCTCTGACTGCACCTGCTCCAAGAGGCGGGGCACACCCTGGACTGGTTGCCAGTCAATCACAGGGCACAGTGGACGTTGGAAAACCAACACAACCACGGGAGATTTTGCAAATTTGCAATTCGAACCCCGAACCTGATCAAAGACATTGTAAACAATTCTATTTCGCAAAACCCGTGCATGCGCATTGTAGCTCAAAGCATCACTTAATGTGGAAATAATCCTCCTCCTCCACACTCGGCCTGAAGAAGCCGCTCGATGAAGGGGAACCAAGTGCTCCATGCCTTGTTGCCATGAAACGGAGGCATGCTGAAAGAAGATAACGCACTGCGCCGTATAGCCGAGAACCCCACCCGCCCCCCTCCCGCCACTCATTTAGACTTCATATCCTGAACTCGGCAGGAGGGGGGGGGGGGGGGGGGGGGGGGTGCTCGGGTCTATGCACAAAGCAAGTTGTTGGCCACGAGGTTTACGGCATGCCGCGACATGCCTGTGCAGCAAGTTTGTGTGAAAGTTCTTCGTTTGTGTACAACTGCTTTCACTGCTGAGTGAAGTGAGGGACAACGCTACATAGGAGCATCACCTTTATCCTCAGCTCGGTCCTTTGGGGTTTTTATATTTAATTAGTCCGGATTTAAGATAAACCTATTAAGAAGATTAACCCTTCTCTTGTGATCCTCTCAACAGGGTTACATTCAGTATCACAGTCTATTCAAAAATGACCTCTAACTGAGGTTATAATTTCACCCTCAGTGGGTCACAATTCTAGGTACACCTGCACGATCCAATCAAACGTGCAATATGAGGCCTTCTTGAAATTACCCGCAGCCCGAGGAGTCAGCTTCTCTTGGCAACATTAGAATTTATAGGCATGTTAAATATTATTATCCATCCATTTTCTTGACCGCTTATTCCCCACAAGGGTCGTGGGGGGAGCTGGTGCCTATCTCAGCTGGCTCTGGGCAGTAGGCGGGGGACACCCCAGACTGGTTGCCAGCCAATCGCAGCAAATTATTATTATTATTTTTTAATTAGTTCTAATTTTGACGCAAATTTCTATTGTACTGCAAATTAATATGCGCTTGAAATACCGGTTTTCGACCTCCTTGACTACTAATAATCGATATCGGCCTTGCAAAAAAACATGTCGGTCTATCCCTAACAGGAAGTCTACCATTTTGTTTTGGAGAGGCCATTGTTGGGTCATTTTGGACAATCCAAGTGTCCTACAAAGAAAAATCAGCCCCAGAAGCCAGTTTCTCAGAAGTAGGCTAGCTTCTGTGTTCTCTTTGTTTATATCTTCTCAGGCTATTCTGAAAAACACATAAAGGTAAAGTGTTTTTTGTTGGGTTTTTTTTTGTTACAGAGAGGTGTCCTTATTAATGGTGGCGCTATCATATGTGCATGGTACGATGTGTGTACTCCAATTAAGTAGGCTATAATCTTCCCCCAAAATGTGACTGCTCTTCTTCTCCAGCCAAAAATGAAGCATCGAGTGCTGCAACAGCCTGACTGTGGGCAAGGTGGCCGCTTTCCAATCATTTGTGGGGGGAAAAAAAAGAAGATGTTTATCAGTGACGGAAATTGCTTGTCATTTCTCACTGAACTCTTATCCATCACCAGCCTCCCTGCTTGTGACCTTTTCGAGCGGGCCTTGAAAGTGGACTGCAGCGCTGAGCGCATCCCGCAACCGCAGCAAGATGAGGATCTGGCGGGCCCACATGAAAAGACGATGATGCAAACTTGAAGAGGGGATTAACTGCGCCGCGTTTCATTAACTAGTGGCCTCTTGGCTCTTTGTCTCGGGCGCCTATTGAACCCCAGCGCGCCACTCATGAGCTCTAAAGCCGGCCCCTCCGTATGAGTGGGCGTGGAGGGGAGCGTCAAGGTTCCAGGGCGTGACTAATGCGCCGGCCTGGTGCTGCTGTTGCATGCTGGTACGGGTGATGACCCCGGTCCTGGTTTGTATGGCGAAAGCCCGTCGGGGCTGCAAGCGGAGGGCGGCACAATGAAGCGCCCCCTCCCCTGTCCTGGACGTGCATCCCCCAACTCTCAAAGCACCCAACCCCCGAGATGCATTCTCCCTTTCAGTTGTTCATTCAGACCGGCAATAAAGAAGCAGACTCCGGCTATGTCTGTGAAATTTCAGAATGTGCTATACCAGGTCATCTTATTTTCCAGAAGTGCCTTCCAATTGCATTCCATTGTCCACTAGGGTGGACAACGTGCATTTGAGCAACTGATGAAATATGTTTGTAAGGAAAGAATAAATAACAAAACAAAAAATAATGGAAACACTATCGAAAATGTCTTAGATTTTTAACATTGTGTTCACAAATTTTTAACATATTACAAGACTAGTACATGTATTGCAAAAACATTTATCCAAATAAAAATAACTTTCTATGAAGTACAGATACTAATTTTCTTTTTTCTGGCAACCAGTTATCATCAGTGCCGCTGTCATCAGCCCCACTTGAGTCAGATGGTATATCTGGTTGACTATCCTGTAGGTTTTGCTAGCATGTTCTGCACCGGACCACTAAAAAACATAATGACCAGGATCCTTACTCTCATATGAGGACTAAAATCCATAAAATATTTCTATATTAAAAATTAAATGATGATTTAAAGCAAAACAAAAAAAAGTATTTTCAAATGCAACAAAGTTACAGGCAGCACTAAGTTGTCGTCACAATACAGCTAATGATGTCCAAAGTTCAATTTAGCAGACTCATGATCAATTGTCATTTCCTCAAATTACACAATAAATACTTGGATATTTTAACAAATACATTACTCCTTAGTTGTTGCTTGATGTCTCAATATATTTTTTCCTTGCAAGGGCCTCCTGGAATAGAAGGAACAGACAACGGATGGCAACGTATGTGAAGTCTACAGTAGTGTCCACTGGAGTGGCTAATGGCCAACTGTGGCAAAATGATTCATTTATATAGGAGAAAACATTTTAATAGCTATCCACTGTAGTATCCACTATCCATGTTAAAAATCATGTTGCTTTCGGCAGGTTTTTCTCAGTACGGACCCGACTTCTTCCGCAGTCACTTAGCTGGGCAGTGGTCGAAAGCATCCCTACTCTCGTGCATTACAGTAGTTTGAAGTCACACAGTGTCCGGGTGTGCTCCACACGCTGCCACAATCTTAGCACATTAACAGCCTTGAGCGCAGCCATTAAAAGCAAACCACATCATTACACTGGTCGCTATCTCTCCCGCTCTCTCTCTCAATCGAACGACACCGCTGCTCTCACGCTCATCGCAATTCCAGGCCCGAGAGGAACATCTCTTTTTTTCCATCCGGGGTGCAAATTATCTGGGAAATCAGCCCCAATTTTGTGTGCCACTGCTGAGAATCACATCTTTGAAAAAGCAAAAAAAAAAAAAAAGTGTGCGTGCAGGATGTTGTGTAATTCCGCCCAGATGTTCACCACGGTTTCCAACAAGATGTACTGTGTGATACCACGTTTTGTTTTCCCATGGTACAATGCTTGGCACCCTTTTGTTTGGGCACCAAATTCAGTGGTATGATGCATAAAAGGTGGTGCAACATACAACCCTAGCCGGTTGATTGGCCAATACTCGGAAACAAAGTTTTAACGTCTACAAATATTTGTCTTCACTATAATAGTTTTTTCTGCTCACTTTTTAGTCTTACATTTGAAAACAGATCTGTAGTTTCTACATATTACTTTCTCAAAATGGCTCTACACGTTTTCAACTGCCGTGGCGAATGAGAGATAAAGTTAACTGCGGTTGACGTTTCAATTGTTTTATTGAGATATTTGCACTCTTCAGTCACGATTTAACATGTCAAAAGTTGGCCTCAAAGCCCTAAAAGTAGAGCTGTGTGACTAGCGCACACTCACGGCCGACTATGAGGCACTCTAAAGTAGCCACGCCAGCTCATATTGGTGGTCCACTTCTGATTATCAAATCAAATATTTTATTTACCGGCCCACGTTGTGCTCCTCGTTTCTATGCGTGACATCCGCACACTTGCGACAGACAACGAGGCACTCTAAAGTAGCCACGCCAGCTCATATTGGTGGCCCACATCTGATTGTCAAATCGAAAATTATTTTATTTCCCACCCCACGTTGTGCTCCGCCTTTCTTTGTGTGACATCCGCACACTCATGGCACTACGAGGCACTCTAAAGTAGCCGCGCCAGCCCATATTTGTGGTCCACGTCTGGTTGTCAAATCCAACATTATTTTATTAAACCCAAGACTTTGTGCTCCGCCTTTCTTTGTGTGACATCCACACACTCGCGACAGACAACGAGGCACTCTAAAGCAACCACAACAGAGGACTATGAAAAAGAAACATGTATCTTTTGGTAATAGGCATAGTTAATCAAGCAACTGTAACTGCATGTCCCAACTGTGGCTGCATTACCGTTGATGCTAACAAAGCCGCTAATGTTTTTATACAGTAGAGGAGGGGTGATTCTGGACCCCATTTTAGCCACACCTAAAAAAAAAAAAAAAAAAATCAGGAAAACTTAACTGGTGTGCACTTTAACGCTATTTATCCACAACTGGGTACTCAGTCTTCCCTTTACAGGTTCTTAAATAGAAAGGTGTTGCACCTCTCGACCATTAATAAACCAACACACGGAGCGCCACTCCAGATATGAGGAAGCACCTCGGTCAGATATCTAAAAATATTGTCCTACATACAAACAAGGACAAGCCACAGAAGGAAAAAGAAATGCAGTCAAGAATGATTTTTGTTTCAATCAGTCCATCTCCCTCCTGCAAGGACGTTCAAATGCGCTCCACATGCAGACTGACTGAACTGTCAAACCATGCTGGCGCATAAATACGGCACACGTGCCACCCGATAGTATCACTCACAGAGAAAGCAAAGGGTGGGTTGAGTTGGGGGTTGCACACAAAACACACACTGCTTTAATTTACAGTCACTGTCAGCAGCTGAACATATTCACCGAACCGCTGTCTGGTGAAAATGCACTGGCAGCAATAAACGCTCCAGGATGGAGGGAGGGAGGGAGGGAAGCGGGTGGGGGGGCAAGGCTGTCGTGTGTGGAGCGTGCTGATGTTGGGATGACGACTTTTCTCCGAGGAATACAACTGACGTGACCTCTTTGTCTCAAGTACAGTACAGGAGGAGGTGTGCTCGTTATGCCACACACGGAGAATTATTGCACACCAGAAATTGGACATATCATTGGGAAAGTGATTTAATTGCAGAGCCGCAGTGTGGTCGGAAATACATAGGAGCACTATCGTGTCAACACCAAAACCTAAGCAGAGCTGCAGTGTTGTTGGATGCATATTTGAGTGCAAATAAAACCTCAGGGGGGAAAAAAAACATCCATCATATTTTATAGTGTTATCTCAACTCACTTTTGGGATGAGAAGTGGGAGAACATGCAAACTCCACACAGGAGGGAATCAAACCCAGAACCTCTTGACTGCAGGGCAAACGTGCTCACCACTATTTCACGATGCTGCAACAATAACCACATTCAAATCTCTGGACAATTCAAAGCATTCCATGAGCCTGACACGCATGTGACAGCAAGGAAGGATTCGAACCAGGAACCTCTCCACTGCGATGCGAACATGCCAAACACTAACAACCGTGCTGCCAAAAAAACTCATAACACATAATTAAAATGTTTTTAGGAATTTTGCACACGGAGGACCAAGCCAGTTAATTGCTTAGTGCTCGCTTAGGGTGATTACGATGTTATGATTATCACAGCTTTTTTTTCTACCATTATTATTATTTTTTTAACATCTAATTCCGCTCCATATCTTGTTTTGCTTTTAAATATTTAACTAGACCACAAAGAGAGGCTAAAACACTCAAATGTGGACTGTAAAATCTTTCTAGTAGCTTGGAAAATAGTAATAATAATAATAGCATGACAGCCCCCCCACTTACACGTCATTTAAAGTCAACAAAGTGCAAGAGAAAGAAAATGAGAGCAGGTCTCCATGTGAAAGGTGTGCGGTTGGGATGGTGTTGTAATGTTGCTTCTTACCGGTCTGGGCTCCGGCGTCGTACACGCACTGCACAAGCAAGACAAGTCCGAGCAGCATGTCCAGTCTCCTCCCCAGCTCCATGGCCACGGATATCCAAGAGGTCGTCTTCCTAGCCCCCCACTATCCGCCGCTCCACTCCGAGGCGGCGGAACCCCGCAGCTCTCTCCTTCGTCTTCCCGGAGGAAACAGAAACGGAGAGAGAAATAAAAACCTGCTTTGTCTTCAGCTCGCGGAGGTGCTTTCGTTCGTTCCCCACACAATTGCGCGCCCCCCCGCTTCCAAAGTGAACCAACAAGATGCGCAAAAAAAATATGAGAATGAAATATTCAAATATGACAAGAGGGAAAAGTTGAACGCATCGGAGCTCACCCGGTGTGCTTCGGCGTGTGTGTGTGTGAGGTCCAATGTTGCGCTCCTGGAGGAAAAGAAAGTGCGCGTGTGACGTCACCGCCCCCTTGCAGCCAATGAGATGGCGTCTTTTGGAACACGAACGTTTTGCCGCCTTTTCTGTATCGCGCTATCGCTAAGCTAGCTATGCTAAAGAAATATCAAATTAAGGAAAATGTCAATGTTATAAAACATCCATCTGCTTACTCTTTGTATCGATATCTACCTAACAATTGCTAAGATAGCTAACTAAGGTAGAGACAAAGATTATTATTTTCTCAATTAAGAAACAAAACACTATCTCACTAAGCTAGTAGCTTGCTGACTACCACAGGAAAGTAAAATATTAAGGGAAATGTCAAAAACTAATCAACATATCCTCAATATCGTTTACCTACATGTCAAACTATCAAAAATCGCTAAGCTAGCTACATGTTTAACAAGCTAGCTAGCTAGCTATGTGCAATGGTAAGAGAAATTACATTTAATGTCGCTCTGAAGTTACACTCATGAAAGCAGCTTTTATTTGAGCTTAGCTGGAGACGTCCTAAGTTATTCAAAATTTAAAAAACAATAATAAAACAATAAAAAAATATTAAAAAAAAAAATGATAAATACCAATATTACCTTAGTGCAAAAGTGCTATAAAGAAGTAAAAGAATGTATTGTTTTGTACATTCTTCATATTTGTGGTCACCTTTAATTTCAACAAGTACAAACGCGACAGTGTTGACACCATGACATCACCATCATGTGTGTTTTCCTCACAGGCGGCCAGACCTGGGAGGGAGGTGGTAGTCGGGTTTTTTTTTTCTCCCACGGTGTTCCCTTTGCTGCCCATACAGGGAAGAGGACTCAACAATTAAGACGCCACCCGCTGTGGGAATTTCGGGAGCGGTCACGGAAAAGCTGAGGAAATGAAGGAGTGCTTTTATAAGTCTCGACTGCTGCCATCAAATATTAACACTTGAGAGGCCCTTAAAATACCTTATGTGGCTAACCACGAAAAAATGTCACCTTCCCCAAGAACAGCTAGAAAAATAAACAATACGTTGTTTTTTTGGTCTTATTTAAACAAGTCAAGCTACTTTAGCCTGAATCATACTGTACGTAACAATTATTATTTACACTTTAGCTAGTAATTGGTCCCAGAGACCTATAGCAATGCATGTAGCTGAAATGGTTTTGCTGCATGCTTTGAATGGGGAGAAAATAGCTCCATATCATGTTCGATTTCAATGGGACATTTTTTGTGTAGCCTTGAATGACTATCCTCAAGCAGATTTGATGGTTAGTCATTCACACAGTAAAAACAAACAAACAGATAAAACCTTGAATGAATATCCTCAAGCAGATTCGACGGTTATGCATTCACACAGTAGAAAAGTCTTAAATATAAAACCTTGTATGCAACAAAAATGAAATGATCCCTTGGAAGTCGACACTTCACAATGTGACACTTGAGTTTGTGCATCATCGTGATTGAAGTGAGTAAAGTTTCACCCAGCATTTGCACGACCTTCACGAGTCTTCGTTTTTTTTTTTCATCATCCACTTTCTTGCGTAAAATCTCACAGCTCGATTTGATCAGCGCCCACCTTGTGGCAAAAACGTATCTGCGGCGAGAACAATGATGGCGAGGCGTGTGATGTATTTACCTCACAGGGGCAGCTCATCACTCAAGGGAAAGCTTCTTTCGTCTCTTTTACAATCCGTTTTCGACTCAGCCTTCCCATCTCGTCTAATCACGGTCAATTCATCTTCTTCTATTGAGGCAATCAGAGCCCAAAGTGCACTTGAGCTCATTTAGCCCAGAGCGAACGCTTGTACAAGGTCGTCCGCTCGGTGTATTTAGGTTCGTGCCAGCAGGGATGACACTGAAGCGTCAATTATAATTTTTACAGCATCACTTGTCCTATTGGTCCCGCTTTCATGAAAATTTTATGCGAACTTTGATGACGATTTGGAAGAAATTTTAGAAAAAGTGTAGTAGCTAGCTGTGTTTTTGGCACAAATATTCTTTAGGGGTTAGGACAATTCTTATTTTATATATTTTTAAAGAAAAATTGGGATAACAAATACAGGTAACTAAGACAATGTGTTTTTTTTTTTTTAAATAAAGGAAATATTAATTAAATATTTATAACAACAATGCTTTTTCTAATAAGAAGATATGATAGATAAATGTTCCAAATAAAAAAAATGTTTAAATAAACAAAAATAAGAATTACATTAATTATTAATAATAATTAATAAATTAGTAAATAAGTAAACTATTGAACTAATATGTTGACATATAATTGTAACAAAAAAAGAAATACACCAAAATTCCAAAAATATAAATTCAAATAAGACCCTAGTACAAAATCATAAATATATATTTTGTATTTTGGAACGTTAAAAAAAAAAATAATTAATGAGAATAAATATAAATGAGAACTAAGCTTTGCATGTTAACTAAAAAAATCAAGTGAGTCAAAGAAGACATAATTCTTATTTTACACAATTTTAAAGAAAAATTGGGGGAGCAAATATCGGTACCTAAGACAATGTTTTTGTTTTGTTTTTTTAAATAAGGAAATATTAATTAAATAAATATTTCTAACAATAATGCCTAGCTTTTAGAATAAAAAGATGATAGATTCTAAATGTTCCAAACAAGAATTTTTTTTTTAAACAAAAATAAGAATTACATTAACGATTAATAATAATTCATAATTAAAATATGTAAATAAAAAACAATTGAACTAATATGTTGGCATAGTTGTAACAAAAAAATAAATACACTAAAATTAAAAAATATATATTATATAAGCATAAATATATATGTTGTATTTTGGAACATTTAAAAAAAAAAAAAAAAAAAAAAACTAAACGTCACATTAAAAACAAAAATAAATTCATGAGAATAAATAGAAATGAGAACTAAGCTTTGCATGTTAACTAAAAAAAAAAATCAAGTGAGTCAAAGAAGACCGTTCCTACTCCAATTTATATAATATTTTCCCATTGTTTTAATCTTCATTACGATAGGGTAAATAATTTCCCAACAATGGTAAATAAATATTTTCCCAAATGAAAAAAAATAAAAAATAAAAATAAACATAGTGTCCAACTAAATATAGCAAGTTGCTCATTCTAACACATCCCAATTGGTTCTAATTAGTTGGACAAGCGATGTAAATCCTCCCCCATTGGGGTGAGCTGATCCCACCAACAACACAAAAAAACAACATCCACAAAGAGCTTGTGCTCGCGCGGCACGCCATTCAGCGGCATGAATACCGAAGCTACGAGAGGCGCACAAAAACAAACCAAAAACCAATGACGGCTTCAAAATCTCTGCCCACGACTGTGCAAGCTTGGCATAAAGGTGCATAAAGTGCTATTGTTTTGAGCAAAGGTCGTCGGTTCGAGTGTCACTGGGTTGATGCAAAAGAGCACTGAGCTGAGTTGGTCGTTTTTGGAGGGTTTGGAATTTTTGTCTACCTGTTGCTAACCCGCCAGCTGGGATTTATAACTAATTGCGCTATAGATCTACTTTAATGTTGGCCATTTAAAAATGGAAATTAAAATCAGAAATCTTTAAGATATGGATTTTTTTTTATCTTGCCCATGTAGTGTGGTAGTATTAAAAGTAAAATGCTAACAGTCAGTATGCTAACATATAGCAAGATAGCAATCAGCGTAGAGAAAGTGTTAAGAAAACAAATGGGAATAGATACAGTGCTAACATGCTAACATGCTATAAAAGAAAACCAAATCAAAACAAAAGGATGTACGTCATTTTAATACATGTCTAATTAAATATCAAATATGTTTATTATAAAATGTCAGACAGTTAATGACCAAGCCGCTCATGTGCAAAGCAAGTGTGATGCTACATTATTATAACAACATAACAATTTGCAAATAAAAAAGGAAAGAATAAGGATTAACAATGTAGCTTCGCTATGCTTTCATTGGCTGGTGAATTAGCGCTGTAAATTCTGCCTAGCAACAACTGACCAGAAAATGACCCAATGAGTTCTGTTGGTATATACTGTACCTGTTTTTTGTTGTTGTTGTTGTTTTGTTGTCCCAACCCCCCCCCCCCCCCCCCCCTACCCCCCCGCCCCCCCCCCATTGGCCTTTGGGGCAGTTATGTTCAATCCCTGAAAATTCTGCCTAGCAACAAGTGACCAAGAAAAAAAATGGAGCAATTCTGTTTATCTACGTTTCTGTTTCTACTCACTTTCCCTGAGGAAAAAAAAAAATTCAAGGTATGTTCGCATACTGATCCACAGCAGGCGTCCATGTGCACAGTCCATCTTTTTTGGAGCTTACGCCTGGGAGCTTCGACATTCATCAGGGTTCAGATGATGATGATGATGATGATGATGATTGTACAGCGGGTTGGCAAAGGACAGCCTGGCGTCCCTCCAGGACGAGCTCTGCCGAGTGAGGAACACGAGGCGCTCTATTTGACATCTGCTACTTCGAGAAGGGGTTAAAAAAAAAAAAAAAACTCCTCTCACCTCTGTCTCCATCCTCCAAGGGTACACGCTGATGGAGAGGCCCCCACCGTCGTTACTGCGCCTAATTGCACGCCTGCGAAACTGAAATTATGCATAAAAAAAAAAAAAAAAGATTTAAATGTCGATGAGAACTTGATGAGGAGAGGTCAAATCAAATGGCTGAAAATGTAACATCCCATGAATAACTATCATTATCCTCATCATACATCTTTTGTATTTAAAGACATTTAAAGGCATCCAGTGATAGAGCTGTATAAAAAAAAAAATAGAAATGTGCTGCATCATATTGACATTATTTGGAAACTTTAATTAGCTACATAAGAAACAACATAATAGAAACACATACTTACTTTAATCACAAAATTAAAAAGAGCAAATGACTGATGGAAAATTGAGATAAGCAAATTAAAAATTGAAGAAAGTCCAAATTTAATTTGAGATTAAATACAAAGAATATAAAAAATACATTTAAAATGTACAAAAATGTATTAAAATTTAAGAAAATTAATATTTTTAAATGAAATCATAGAATATAAAAATAGATTTTTTTTATAAAATATAGTGAATGAACAAATAAATATTTAAAATTATAATAAAAAAAATAAAGGACAAAAATGCTAAACTAAAATTTGAAAATTAAAATTAAATATTGTTAAATTGGAATATTAGAAGAGAAAATTATTTTTTGAAATGTGACAAAATGAAGTGAATTAATAAAAATGTATTTAAAACTAGAATAAAAAAAATATATATATATATAAAATTGCATTAAAAAATTTAATCTTCAATTACAAAACAAACATATTTTTCTATATAAATCTAAGTTTAGCCTAGGTTGTTAGCAGAAAAAGTTGCATATATATGTAATTGCCCACTTGAATTTTTTTGGAACTTAAATCATCTATAAGCCATTAATTATATGGGTAATGTTGGAAATGGAATTATATTGAAGTGTTTGGTGCTTTATTTTTTTTTGCAGTCTGTGTACAGTTTAAATTATAGAGCCCATTGTAAACGTTAGCTTGGATAACGAATAGCCAGGGCTTACTGTATTGCAATTTGTATGACTGTGGACACTAATGATGCCCCAGAAGAATTGTCTAACGATGGGTCGGACATCACCTCTGCCTTCCAGTCAAAGGTGGGGCGATCCATCATCCCGTAGCCCGTCGGGCTTCGCTTCCTGTGGAGGCGGAGGCAAAAACGAGCTCATCATCATTATCGGCAGACAAAAAACAAAACAAAAAAACACGAGTGTCATAATAGGCGACTCACGTCACGCGGCATCGCTTACTGCACAGAGCCAAGACGCAGACGGCCACGCCGGCCACCAGCAGCAGCAAGCCGATGGCGATGCCGGCGTATACCGCATCTGAGCGACATGGTCAGTGTCAAATTAATTTGTTATTTACGAATTGGACAGCGAAATGTTACCCAGTTGCGTGTCTTCGAGCCCGTGTGGTGTAGGATTAGTGAGTGGCGGCTTCATCTTCACGTGGCAACGGTTGCCGGTCCAGCCTGGATCACACCTGTGGACAGGGAAACACTAACGATCCAGGCAAAATGGACATTTCTACGATGCTAACATTTAGCATGCTAACTGGCGTGGACCTGTAATGTTAACTTCTCATGCCTCAATGGACGCGATAAAGCCACCTGTTCGAATGCTAACATGCTAAAAGTCGACATAGCAAAATTAGCAATTCTGATTCCACAGCTGCGAAAGATTTTGGCCTGTTTGTGTGTGTTCTTTCCTTCTCGAAAGAAATCTCGTCCAAGTCGACATCTGTTCAATATCAGCTGGCTTTCCCGGTCGCTTGGTCGCGCTTATCATCCAAAGCAGGGGTGTGACCACACGTCATGCGTGTGGTCATGGCGGCGGGCCTTCAGCCTTGGACGGGCTGCCAGGCACATCGCTTTCAAAGATCCGGAGAGAGGGGTGCGCCAACTTTGTCAGGTTGCCGAAGAGGGTGAGTGGCTTCAAAGTATTATTCAAACAAAACCTTTTGGATACTTTTAGTTTTTGGAGTTGGTGCACCCCTTCAACCTCTACACACATACAGTATCTAATTTAATGTATCGGGGACTTAAATACAGACATCCCAAGCTCGATACTATGGAGGACCAAAACTGCTAAAATTAAAAATAAATACATGACTAAATAAATAAATAAATGACTAAAAGTGAAAATAAAAGTGAATATTATTTGTAAATTATATCCAAAAACAAATATAAATGGAAATAAATCAGTTTTTATTTTCGCTTTTAGTAATTTATTTATTTAGTCATTTATTTATCTATTTATTTTGTCATTTATTTATTTATTTAGTCATTTATTTATTTTGAATTTTGGCAGTTTTGGGCCGTGCTGCCAAGTCGAAATGTTATTCAGATGAGATCGTCGTCCATTGCTGGAGCTATTCGTTGCAAGCCGACAAGACTTCCTTGTTCGCCGATCTGCTCTCTCGACCAATGACAGTCAGTTCGCAACGGCGGAGTCCAACCCAAGACACGCTTAGGACCGCCCCCTCATCTGAATAACATTTCGACTTGGCAGTACGGCCCAAAACTGCCAAAATTCAAAATAAATGACTAAATGACTAAATAAATAGATCAATAAATGACTAAATAAATGGATAAATAAATAAATAGATAAATAAATCACTAAATAAATATATAAATAAATAAATTAAATAATCAAATAAATTACTCACTAATTATTTCCATTTATATATATTTTTTTCGATATAATTTTCGAATTATATTTTTCTATATTGATTTTTATTTTCACTGTTAGTCATTTATTTATTTATTAATTATTTAGTCATTTATTTATTTTGAATTTTGGCAGTTTTGGTCCTCCATACGATACAGCCATATAGAATCTCCATCATCCTGGTTTGTAACTACAAAGTTAGAGTGAGCCAACCAGACGGATACATGGTGTTTAAATATTGACCAGCAGGATACATCAACAATTCCGCAGAGGCGCCGTTGAGATATATAAAGGCGAGAAGCCGTGCATTCTGGCAGAGGAAGAAAGCGAGTTGAATTTACAGGTTCTAACATGCTTCGCGGAGCGAGACAGATAGAATTTTTTATGTCCGACGTCTCACCATGCGAGATAAGGTGAGCGTGCGTGTGCGGCTTACATGCAAACAGGTCCGTGCTCCTCCACATGACACGGGCCTCGACCCAGGCAGTACATGGGAGGACAAGCTGCATAACAAAAACAAAAAATAAAGAATAACAAGTGAGAGTGACAACCTGGTAATATTAATAATTCACATGTTTATGTTATTACCATATGGTAAGCCCCGTCTCGCTAAAATGAGTTTTTCTCCCCCCTCTCACCTCCTCAATAATAATGAGTCGCGAGTTGCCACGGAAATGGCATCGCATTAGCATGTATATTAGAAAGTCAGCCATTCATTTCTCTGATATTGCAAACATGAAAAACAGGTAGCAATAAGAAACTTTTTTTTTTTTTTTTTTATTCCATGTAACTCCAGGGCTCCCCCTAGACTTGTGAAAGTGACTTTATACTGAAATAGACAGAATCCCTGAGTGTTACGTGAGACAAAGCTCAATGAGCCAAACCAAATTAAAATAAATTCGTCTTATTTTATTTTATTTTTCCCCACCTGCATTAATACAAAAAAAGGACCTATTTCTAGTGTTGTTCCAATACTGTTTTTTGGCCCCCGATACCGATACCCAGCTTTGCAGTATCGGCCGAAACCGATACCATACCGATACTTAAGATTTTTTTTTCCTCAACATGAAAAAGCTGTCCTGCCATTGGTTCGGAGCATTCAAGGGCCAATAGGATATCTTAGATCGGCATGCAGTGAACATGTCACATACCAGTGAATGTCGTGCATGAGCAAGACACAAGATGCTGCATCCAAAATCCTATATTAGAGTTGGATTTAATGGTATCGGCATGTTACTTGTGAGTAGTCACCGATACCGATACCACTGTTTTAATGCAGTATCGGCACCTCTGCCGATACCAGTAACGGTATCGGAACAACACTACCTATTTCTCCTGATATTTATTTTGTTTCTCCTTATGAATATCCTTATTTATTTGTTTTCATTGAAGATAACATGAAGTTAATCACAATCACATTGTAGACATTTTTTTAATGTGGTTAAAACAAAACAGCGACAGTGTTACTGTTGTTAAAAGCTGAACAAAAAAATATAAAACAACACAATTAACTGGAATTAATTTAAATAATGCTACATCCTGAATTCATCCAGAGTAAACATTGTTCAAATTGCTTTGGTTTCTGAACACGTAGCAACCAATACAACAGCTAACAACCCGAGAAGCGTCATGGCTCATCCACCACTATATTATATTAAATAGCAGATACGGGATCACCTTGGCAACAACAGAAATGCCGGCGAATGCCGTTATTTTAAGGTCAAATTGGCATGTAGTACTTAATGGAACATTTGCTCTCTGGAGATGAACGCATTTTAAGCTTCCATATCAAACGTCAGAACGGCAAATAAGGACCGGAAAAGGGGAAAATGCTGGAATTTGGCAGAAAGCTGCCAGATTCTGACACTCAAACAGTAGATATGCGCTCTAACAAGCACCCACAGAGATACAGTGTGAGGGTCTATTTGGCACAACTTCACTCAAAGACGTCAAGATAAAACTTAAAGCTACTTTGAGACACACCCTAAATTTTAAACTCATAAATTGGCGCAAGGTAACACTGAATGTGAGTAGAGATTTGGAAAATACTGTATAAAAAAAACTAAAAATGAATGGATGTCTTGTTTAGGTTGATGTGAAAGATGTGTAAGACATCACATTACCGTCACAACTGGACTCATCTGCGTGGAAAGGCAGACAGTCTGCAATGCGGTCGCAACGCTTCTCAAGAGGAACGCAAGCGGACAAAGTATCACACAGGAGTTCTCCCAGTTCGCACTGCAGCACGGCTGGACACACAAAAAAGGCAGCACGATCTCCAATATCTTATCAAAAATATGATTTATTTATTCCATCAGCGACACGACACTTACGACAGCCGTGCTCGTCCTCGCCGTGAGGACAGTCGGGGACGCCGTCGCAGCGCAGAATGGCCGGCAGGCAGACGTCGTTGGAACACCGGTAGTGCCCCGCGGGGCAGCCACCCTGCGGGGGGAGAGTGCCCGGTACGGCCGTCGGGCAAAATTCTTCATCTGACTGGTCGAAGCAGTCCAATTCGCCGTCGCATTTCCAGCTCTCGGGGATGCACTGGAACGAGTAGACGCACTGGAAGTGGTCCGAGTTGCAGGTGAGAGGCTGTGGAGTCACCGGTTCTGAGGGTGAGGGAGACTTAAGTTAGATAACTAGCTAGCTAGCTTGACTCCTTCGCTCCCAACTATTTTCACAGAAGCAATCCCGTTTGCTCCCAGCTGTTTTACTGGATTTTGACTGATTTTGCAAGGCCCGCAGACTATTGTGTTCTATTGCTATAAAAGCATGGAACCTACCAAAAGAAAGATTAAAGTCTCTTCTTTCATCAGGAAAAAAAAGTATGTTTCTATCTGTTTTTGTTTTGCAGCAATTAGCATTAAATTAATTTAGCTTTTTTTCTATATGGCTCTGGTTGATCTCCTTTGCTCTGCTCCCACCTGCTGGCCGTTTGTGTAATAACTACTATTTCTGCAACCGTTCTTTGCAATTGAGAGGCTGCATCAAATCTTCTGTATGCTCTAGCATAAAATCAAAACAAACAAAAAAAAACCCGTATAAATACGTCTATATATACATATAAAAAAAAAAAAACAAAAACAAAAAAAAAAAAAAACGTATTTACACGTTATTGGGAGCAAATGAGTTAAGGACGTTTATGAGGTCGGTAGCTAGGTAGATGGAAAGGTAGGCAGGCATTTCCAAAAAAAATAAATAAATAAGTAAAACTAACAAAATTTAGAAAAAACAAGTCAAACAAACAATAACGAAAAACACCAAACCAATAATAAACCTAAGTCACCTCCGACCAGGCACTCTGCCGTGTACGTGATGTCATCCAGGGCCACGTCGGTCCACATGTCTCCGCCCACCTCCGCCTGGAAGCTGACTCGAAAAGGCGCCGTGTTGGACAGGATGACATTGGCGTACGTCCACCCCTCGGCTTGGTTTCCAGCCAAGGCCCACATCAGCAGGGGGGTGCCGCTCGGTCCAACCGTGAACACCTAAAATGCAAAATTAATGCAATGATTATTTGGATTTTAAAAATAGCACTGTATAGCGCAAAAAAAGTTGAAAATAATAAACATAATTACAAACTGTAGTTAAAAAAAGAAAAAAGAAGACCCATGAAAGGTGAACCATACCTCCCTTGTAGTGTCAGTCAAAGTGGGATTTTTTTGGTTTATTATTCAAAATCATTCCCAAAGACACCCCCCCCCCCCCCCCCCAAAAAAAAAAGACATGAATGGATAAAAATGACAACACTTTGATCAATTATTTCCTGCCACTGTCTTTCATTCTTCCCAGCGGGTACGAGTCGATTGTTAAAAATGGAGTCTTCCGCTCCAAAATGACAGCACAGCGGCAATATTTATAAAACTGCAGCCACCTTCAGCGTTCCCATCCTATCCGAGCCGTGCATGTAGAGCCAGAAGCGCAGGTGACACAGGCCCACGCTGGCTGGGAAGGCGCTAATGGTGGTCACCCTGGCAACGTCACCCTCTCGCTGAGCGGCTGAGTGGATGTAGAGGAAGTTCCCCCCGTCACCTTTGTGAGAGAAATGCAGCGTGGTACGGTGTAGAATTCGGTAAAGGACAGAGCTGGAGAAGAATCTTAAAGGGATACTTCACTTATTTAGCCCATTATAGCAATAAAAAGTTAATATTTTGTCGAGAATTAATTTGATACTTTCATTATTTTTCGCATACAATTAGTACCTTAAACTCATTCACTGCCAGCCCAGTAAAAATGGATCTTTGACGTGTATAGCCGTCAATGGCACTGAAAGAGTTAATCACGTCTTAGAATTTCGATTAGTCACCTAATCAAAAAGGCTTTTTCAACATTTTTTTGAAGAACACCTGTTGTGTGTTAATTCTTTCTACCTTTATGAGCATATCTTGAACATTTTTTGATCCCACTGCACACTCGCTCATCCTCCTATTTTAATCAGTTAATTACTTTAAAAATTTGATTTTCTTTTTTTTATAAATTTCCTCCATAAAACAATAACAGATCATTTTAAATGAAGACATATATCCCAATATAGTATTTTACCTTAAAATTGCATGAAGTTAATAGCAATTTTCTGCTTCTAATTTATATTTCCTGTAAAACGGCCACAAGGGGGTGGAAGAGTACGTATACTTTGATTATTTTTATTTATTTTTTAACAAAAATTAGAACTGTCAAGTGATTATTTTTTATAACCATTAACTCATTCACTGCCAGCCCAGTAAAAATGGATCTTTGACGTGTATAGCCGTCAATGGCACTGAATGAGTTAAAAACACATTTTGCAACTTGCTGTCGACTGAAAATGACATCACAAAGGCTCAGGTAACCAATCATAGCTCCGCTTCTAAATGTCACATGACCAAACCTAGAAAACAGGTGAGCTGTGATTGGTTACCTGAGCCTTTGTGATGTCATTTTCAGTCGACAGCAAGTTGCAAAATGTGCTTTTAAAGGTATTAATCGTACATGAAAAATAATGAAATTATCAAATTTATTATAGGCAAAATATTAATGTTTAACTGCCAAAAATAGCTAAATAAGTAAAGTATCCCTTTACCAATCTGTAGGTAGTTCAAAACCTACTAATTAATTAAAGAATTTATATGGTAGGTAGTTTGGTATGTAGGTAGTTAGATACTTGCTGACGACCCAAACAACTAACCTTACATACCAATCGAATTATAACGACCTTTATTAATTTACCTAACAACCTCGTTAATATCTGACTAGGTAGCTAGCTAGCTAAAAGCTAAAACACAAGTTAACTAGGTATAGGGCGGCCACTTCCATAAGGTCAAAAAGCAGGACATATTTTTAAAAATTAATAAGTGTTCCCTCGCTATAACATGGTTCACTTTTCACGCACTCGCTGTTTCACGTTTTTTTTAGTGCAATTTTGCATTAATTTTTTTTACAGTAACGTACCTATTTTATAAAATTTATGAAGCTTTGAACATCGAGAATGTTTAAATGAGAGAAATGTGAGAAAATATAAATGCTTCGATGAGAAAAGTGTATACATTTTTTTTTGTTTACATTTATTGAACCAATGATATACGAGATTTTTAACTGAAGCCACCCTTAGCCAATCACAGAAGAGTTATGTCAAACGTGGGGTGGAGCTAATGTTGGGTTACTTTTTTTTTTTCTTTTAAAGAAGAGGACAAACGAGCGTCCTGCTTAGGTTTGCGCAGGACATATCACTGAAAATTAGGACTGTCCTGCCTAAATCAGGACGCCTGGCCACCCAAGTAGCTAGCTAGCTAAAAGCTAAAACCGAAGTTAACTAGGCAGCTACCTATATGCTAGCTACCTATCTACCATGAATTATTCTACCTAGCTAGGTCGCTAACAGCTAAATAAAACACAAGTTTCCTACATGCTAGCTACTTAGCTAGGTAGAATAATTCATGGTTAATAATGTATCGTATGTAGTAAGAAATTTCTGTCATTTGAAATGATACTTTATAATATCACGTTGAAGACTGACTAAGCAATAAGCAAAGAACATTTGTCTGGATGCTTGTCAGTATTCAATGAGTGCGTGCGACTGTTTACGAGTCGCCTCTGTGTGACCTCTCTCGTGCTGAAAACTTTATTGATCCGCTGCCCTGTGATATCAACATCAATGACACAGTCAATAAATCCAACTGGCCAATCAGAGAGGTTGGATGTGAAGTCACACACATAAACAGCAGCCCACAGGGGAATTATGTGTATTTAATCAATCTGCACATTGGCAGAAGCTGAAAATGGAAATATTTCTCGGTATTTATAGCACAGTTGGTTCAGTGCTGAAATTCGAGCCCCTCTCGAGGGCCCGCCAACCTGGACTGTGGTCTGACGTTGGTCCGGCCCCCGCTGTTTCGCTGCTGTGATTGATCCTCCAATCAAAGTCGTCGTCGGTATCCTGGGCGAGCTGGCACATTTCCTCCCATTGGCCGTCGTCCACGTCGAAATTACATGCTCCCGGCATGGCGGCCACGGCGCCTGAAAGTTTGTGTAAAAGTATAAAATTGATTCACTGGCCAATTAAAAGGGAGCTGATTCAAAGTTGCCTCACGACTGCTCACCGCAGTCCGACTCATCTGATTGGTCGCCGCAATCGGGCTTGCCATCGCACACCAGGTGGGACTCGACACAGTGGCCGCTGTTGCACACAAAATCAGAGACTGCAGGACAGCTCATTGGCTCAGCAGGACCTGGTAGGAAGAGCATGGTGGTAAATGTCACGATTTTGGCGTTTCAGCTTAGCTACAATAAAGCACAGCAAATCTTCATAATTGCGGGATATTTAGGAATTCTCTTATTTACATTTTTAGCACTCTTTCTGAAATAGGATTGTGCCAAATACATGTCTAATAGGAAAATAATTACTAGGAAAATGAAGTACAGTACTTGACGAACATTGACGCGCAAAACAACCCTTTAAAATGAATTGTAAATTATTTAATCCAAACTGCTTTCAAAGCCAAAAGGTAAGCAAAGCTGCAATGTGGAGGAGCCAAACTGGAACAAATATGGACTCTAAAAAATTACACACATGACACTAAGGTGCTTTTGAGCACCCATATATCTCACGACGAATGAATTTTGGATATAACACACGTACGCGCACGTACACAGCCATCTGTTCATCATTTAGAAACAAAGACTTCTCCCGTTCCGCACGGAAGGATGCGAGCGATGGACAAAAGCCTGTCGAGAGAGCTCGGAGCATCTTTCCACTCGTTGCGCTTCATTTAAGACGGAGGAGGAAGACAGCCTTGTAACAGGCAGCACATGCGTGTTGCTGAGGAGGGAGGAGGGGTTCGCGGCGGCATGAAGGGAGTGAAGGAAGTAATGCAGAGAAAGTTGAACAAAAACAAGCAAGGAAGGAACGAGGACATAAAGGAAAGAAAGAAGGAAAGAAGCAGCAAAGAAAGGAACAAAAGATGTGAGGATGGAAGTCATAGTGTAGCACACACGAAGTTGATTGAAGGGAAAGGGAGGAAGGTAATTTTATCACTAGGGATGTAACAATATCCAAACATCACGATATGATATTGTCACGATACGATAATTCTCACCATATTATGGGGGCGTTGGCGATATTTAAAAAAGATCACAATATTGTAAAAAAAAAGAGAGCTCATACTAAAAAAAAAAAAAAGCACAATATTGTTCTTTTGTACATAACAGCAATGCATATCAACCACCTACAATCTCTAATAACAATATTTAGGCACTTATTTGCTAATGCAAGCACACATTGATCGCTTCACAATCAAATTAGGTTCCCCTTCATCTGACAATTAGCATAGATTTTAAACATAGAAGGCCAAAACATCTCGAATGAAAATTAAATTGCACTCATAAACTAGCCACTAGAGCAGGGGTGTACAAACTACTAAATTTGCGGCCCGCCATACATTTTTTTGGTGGCCCGCGGCAAATACTAAAAATAATTTTTCAATGCTGTTCACCCCCCCCCCCCCCAAAAACAAACAAACAAACAAAAAAACAACAAAAAAAAAAACAAAAAAAAGAGGGTGGATTAAACATTTCTAGCTACGCAAAGACACAAATTTGCTGCTAATAATTCAGTTCCAGAAATAAAAATTGTTTCATCCACTTGTTTCTTAGTCTCAACGTCCAATTTGTGAAAACATCACATTAATTCATGGGTAATTATTAATGAAAATAAAATTGAAAACATCACATTAATGGTTGTTAATTGTGCTCAGTTGACGACCGATTGTTCTTGTGGTTCAGAATGTCAAGTTGGGATTCAGCTGCTGCTCAGTGGAGAGGAATATCTATTACAGTGGCACACAGGGGTCACTATTCGCCTTGTGACTGTTAGCAGTTTTCAATGAGTAACTGTACATTATATCAATAATTTATAATTGCTTCATTGATTTTTACCATGTTTAACTCATTCACTGCCATTGACTGAAAAAGACGTCAAATGATGCATTTTTTTGCTGGTCTGGCAATGAATGTGTTAATAAAAAACTAAAAAAAAAAAATCAAAGTGGCCCTTGGAGCTTTCTATTTTTCTGTATGTGGCCCTCAGAGGAAAAAAAATGGACACCCCTGCACTAGAGGGTGCTACAACTGCACAAATGGAAATCAACCTGACTTTTTTTAACAGATATGTTCCTTTTAAATATTGTGAACATGACGATGACGATATTGTGGCAGTTTTAATATCACGATATCACGATATTGCCCTTACCGTGACATCCCTAATTATCACATGGGAACCTGAACAAAAAAAGATGCAAAGATGTCATGAACAGAGCAGGAAAATAAGGAAGAAATGAGGGTCCTTGTAGCACACAGGAAATTAAAAGAATAATTAAGGAACATCGAAAGGAAAACTGGAAGGAAAAATAACATTAGCACCCAGGAAGTTGAACAAAAAGATAAAAGGAAGACGTAAGAAAGTAAAATTAAAATGCGTGTTCCAATTCCTCATGCAGCATCAAACATAAACATCAAAAACATCGCTTATCCCTCCCCCGTTGAGTCCCATTAACTAATCGCAGTGTGAGAGGAGAACCGCAAACACAATTTCATCACTCACGCCGTCGTCACTCACCCGGTGCGCAGTCTTTGAACTCCAGGTCGTCCAGGGCGGCGCCCCCGCTCACGTCGCGCCAACGCACGCCCTCGAATATCACCCGGAAGTTCCGCAGCCTCCTCAGCGGCACCTCCGCTCGCTTCCACTCGTTCCCCTGGTGGCCCGTTTTGTTCCACGCCTCCCACATGGCGTTCTCCGTCTGCGTGGGTGGAGAACATCATCAGCAAGATGCATCGCAACCAACGAAGGTTCTCATTCACGTCATTTGTCATTCAAAGCTTCCCGCCGCTTCTCAGACTGTTTTTTTGACTTCTTGTTGCCTCTCTCGCGTCGCATATGGAATATATTAAAAGGCACGCCAAGTATGTAATTCCTCCGCAAGTCTTTTCCCATGGCAGCAGCCAGGCACCACATGGTGACTAATGCGGCGTTCAAACGAGCAAATGTGACCCGGAGTGGAGCTTTGAGGGAGCCGCCATCAGACCCAGAATGCATCATGCGTCTCGTCTCTTCCCGGTGTCACCTCGCAGTCCACGGGATGAGGAGAGTTATTATCAAGATGGGCAGCAAAATAGCGTAATTTGGCTGTATTGATTAATTTGGGAAAAACAGTCATACGAAATGGAAGAAAGAGTGGGATAATTATTTACAAACAAAATATGGTGAAATATAGATTGAAGGCAAGACAATCAAAGGTAAGATGAAAGCTTGAAAATTGTGCTGAACAAAAAGAAGTAAGTAAAGATAACAGTTCTGCACAACAGGAAGTTGAACAAAAAGCTGGAAGGAAAGAAGGGATGGAGGGAGGAAGGGAGGGAGAGAAGAATAAAGGGAGAAAAAAGAAGGGGTGAAGGACGTAAATACTGAAAAAAAAGTGGGAGAATGCAAAGACGTTTGTAAAGAACGAAATAGCCACAGGAAGTGCTGCAAAAACGTAAAAGGGGCGGCGTGATTGACTAAGGAAAAAAGCAGTAAAGAAGGTAATAGCATAAAGGAAGTCAAACAAAAACAGATAAAGGAAAAAGGGAAGGAAAGAGAAAATAACATAATGAAGGTAATATTAGGACAAAGGAGATCAAACAAAAAGCTGTAAGGACTGAACAAAAGAAGAGGGATGACAAATGAAGTAAAAAAAGAAAAGAGAATGAAGGCAATAAGGAGAAAAGCACAGGAAGTTAAACAAGAAAATGGTCAAATTGAAAGAAGGAAGGACAGAAGGAAGGAAGGAAGGAAGAAAAAGGACGGTAAAAAGAAGAGAAAGTGTAAGGGAAGGCATGAGTAAATAATAAAAATGAGGAGGTAAATGAAGTCATATCAGCACACAGTAAGTGGAACAAAACAATTGACAGATCAAATGGAAATATCAGTACACATGTGGAACAAAAAAAACAAAAAAAAAACGGAAAGAAGTTAGGGAGGAAGTAATTGAAGGAAAAAGGGATGTAACCAGAATAAAAGTAGTGCACAGGAAGTGGAACGAGAAGATGCAAGAAATGAAGGCAAAGTAAGCAAGCAGCAAATCAGAGAGTAAGTTGAATACAAATATGGACAGAAGAAATTGAAGATTAAAGGAATTACATCACCGGCAATTACTGAAATAAATGAGTCCTGGTTGGAGGACTTGATGAGGTCAAGGGTCATCAAGGATTAATCTTACACGCTTGACTTCTATGAGAACAATGCAACAAATTGCAGTTGGCTTCATTTCTCATTTTTTCCGACACAAAGATGGTAAGCAGTAACAAGGACACATCATTTTCTTATTATAAAAGGCCTCCAAAGGATGACAGCTTCCTCTTGACCGGAATATTCTACGTACGTTCGCCACAAAAGTACATCTGAGAGGAAGAAGGATAACTAATTGAATATTGCCACAATCAACCACAAGCATTCACGACAGCTGTCTCCATATTTCCCTTTCACGTACAATCATGTCCTGAAAAACGTAACGAAAACCATGTGAACGTTTTTTATGTTCTTCACAGCTGTGGTCGATAACGCAACATACTACATGTACGCACAAAAACAAGCTGCCGTGTAAAAAGCAAACATCCATTAGTGACAATGGCTCCTAAGCACTTTATTGTTAAAACATGCAAAACAAGACAAACCCAGTGAGATCTAATTAGGAGAGTGGGACGAATAAATCTGACTTCACAAGGACAAAAATGCCATTTTGGCTTGAAACGAGCATTTTCGCGTCCTTCAAAGGAGAACTCCTCCTAAAAATTCCTACCAAATTTCAACCATGCACAACCAAAACAAAATTATGGAAGGAAGAAAGCGTGGAGGAAAGGAAGGGAAGAAAGAACAAAAATAAAATGGCAATGGAGGGAAAGGAAAGAAACGCAAGGAGGAAATAAAGGAAATAATAGCGAACAAGAAATGCAATGCAAAAATGGAATACAGGAAGAAATGAAGAAACAGGGATTTGAATGAAGGTCAATAAAGTACCGTATTTTCCGCACTATAAGGCGCACCTTCAATGAATGACATATTTTCAAACTTTTTCCATATATAAGGCGCTACAGTAGAGGCTGGGGTTACGTTATGCATCCATTAGATGGTGCTGCGCTAAAGGGAACGTCAACAAAACAGTCAGATAGGTCAGTCAAACTTTATGAATAGATTACAAACCATCTTTCTGACAACTCCATTCACTCCCAAAATGAATAAACAGCTGTTTTATTATTATTATTACGGCTCAATATTGATCCATATATAAGGCGCACTGGATTATAAGGCGCATGGTCAGCTTTTGAAAAAATTGAAGGCTTTTAGGTGCGCCTTATAGTGCGGAAAATACGGTAATGGTAAGAGATAGGGAAGGAAGGAAGGAAAGAAGGAAGGAAGGACAAAATAAAGTGAGAAAGAATTACAGTTGAAGGAAAAAAGGACAGTAGCAGCAATGAAAGGAAAAAAGGACATAAAGAAGGTAATATTAGCACGCAGTAAGTTGAACGATAAGAACCATTCAACCTTCACGCTTTGATTTCCATGCGGCGCTCACCTTGACCAGCAGGCGGATGGTTCCCGAGGCCTTGTGGGAAATGTAGTACCAGAAGGCGAGCTTGCAGATGGAGCTGGACTCCTTCCACAGCGAACTACTGATGTGAGCCTTGTCACCTTTCAGTCCCACCGGCGTGGCTTCCAGATACAGGAAGTGACCTGACCAAGACGACGCCAGAAAAGACACAGGAAGTGCTCCCGTTTTGGTTTCAAGCAGCCATTTTAGGGTTGATGTGATCTTTTTAAGTGCTCATTCAAAAACAAACTACTGTGGAATTAAGGGAAGTAAGATGGATGGAGCAAACAAAGATAAGAAGGAAGTAAAAAGTGACTAGTAGGACACAGGAAGTGGAACAAAAAATGTCTACAATACAACAAATCAGGTGGTAGCCGAGCAACAAACCTCTCTCATCCTTCAACGTGTGGTCGTACGGCGGACGTATGCTCTGGACCGAGCCGGTCCCCAGCAACCAATCGAAATTGTCCGCCAGGGAGTTCTTCCAGCCGCAAGGCCCGTCCTCGAAGGAACAGGACGTCCCGCAGCGCTCCTCGTCGGAGCCGTCGCCGCAGTCGTCTCGGAAGTCGCAGCTCTGGCTGGGGGAGAAGCAGCGGCCGTTTCGGCAAGGCAGCGAGCCCGCAGGACACCTGCCTGCAAAGAACATGCACAAGTCCACAAAATGGATTGAGTTCACCATTTCACACATTGGTTTTCCGTTGTACTTTTTTTGTGCTCAGCTATATGCTATATGGCCTCAAAACTTTTGTAAAGGTGAATTCTATACATAAACGATTAAAACAAGTACATAGGAGAAAAATAAAGTAGTAAAAAAAATATATATATGAAAAGATTGAGCAATAATTATTTTAAAGTACAAGTAAATAATTGGCCAATAAAACCTATTAAAATATTTTTTCATACAATTATACAAAAAATAAAGAATTAGGAGAAAACCAATAGAGTTATTAAAACGGGTATAAAATAAAGTAGTAAAAAAATAAAATAAAATGTGAAAAAATTGACTACTAATTAAAAAAAAAAGAGAGTAAATAATCAGATAATAAAACTAATTTAAAATGTTTTTTTAATACTATTATACAGAAAAATATAAAGATTAGGTGACAACCAATAAAGTTATTGAAATTGATATAGTCAAGAATATTGGATTATTAATCAAATAACAGATAAAAAAAAAAACATTACAAAATTTAACATAAAATAATTGTTAAAAAATGTAAATACTATGTATAGTATACTGCACAATTTTTTTTTTTTAGAAAAATCTAAAATAATTAACTTTAATTAGTCATTAATAAAAATTAAAAATGTGGTATGTATAATATAAAAATATTAGATAAAAAAAAATAAAAAGGTTAAATAATTTAAAACTAAATACTCTTTAAAAAATGAAAAGTAAATTAAAATGTAAACGTTTAAAAAGTTATAGAAGTTATAGTTTTTAATAGCCATAACAATACATAAACTAAAAAGTACTATGAAACCAAAATTACATATTTATTTACTAAAAAGTGCTATTAAGCTGGATTTAAAATCACAACCGACCAACAATTATACAAATCGCCCATAAAAGTGTTGAAAGAAAACTGTCACCAAGCAAGATGCCAGCAGGGGGCCCCAAGAGCAAGTCTTGTTAGTGCTGACAGTTCTGATGTGTTTACATTCTGATGGTTCCACTCAGTCGTAGCAAACAGAAAAGGCAGTTTGACTACCGGTAATTTATTTATTTATTTATTTTTTATTTTTCTAAAGGGAACAATACAATCTCCCCTTGTTGCATTTGTGGTCCTGCTGCGGCCAGATGTTTGGATGTTAATAAAATGCTGGAGCGGACAGGATGATAAACCATGAATAATTTTATAGATTAATTGGAATTCCTAGTGTTGCTCAGCAAGGGTCGCACACTGGCCAAAGAAACAAAATGACAACACAAAACAAAAGGGAAATTGTGAGAAACTTTGTGAGACGTGTCCTTGTGCTACTTGGACAAATGGAGGGTGGCAGAAAAGCAATTACAAACCTGTGTAGGGCGAATATAAGAAGTCAAAAAAGATAAGGGGAAAATGTAGGAAGTGCAGCTTTCGAAACAACCTCTGCAAAGTGTACCTTCGGGAGGAGGAGGAGTGGCGGCGTCCTCTATCACGACCGAGGAAGCGAGCAGGCACCCTGACGAAAAGGTGATGTCGTCCAGGCAGATGTCCCCCTTGGGATTTCGGCCCACCCGTCCTTCCAACGTGACTCGGAAGTCCTCGGGGTGGCTCAGCGGGACCTCCCTCATCTGCCAGTAGTTGCCCTGGTCGCCCGTCAGGTTGAGGAGGAGGCGAAGACCCCCTTGGCTACTTTGGAACACGCCCAGCGTTCCGATGCCATCTCCGGACATATGGATGAAGACACGCATCTAAGGGAAATGTCACAATTCTCCAAATTAGTGGGGAGGTGTTAATTTTTATTTTTATTTTTTGAAGATGATGTAACCAAAAAGAATAGTCCATATTTCCGCAAATAGTGTCCTATCGATTTATTGTATTTATTCAATTGCAGAAAAGGGGAGGCATTTATTCGTTATGTAACCAAGAAAAAATAATTGCTTGGCTGTTTATTTTTTAATTACTTGTATTTGACATGATTTAACAACATCAAAACCTTTACTTGTACAAAATGAGCTGTACGCTACGTTTTATGACAAATTCAAGTGGCATTTAAAAAATAAATCTTACTCATTATTCGCAAGTCATCTAAGAGACGCAACAAAGTAAATGCTTCTGTTTTGGTTAGCAACAGAGTTTAAATATGCTCAGCAGTTTTTGTGTGGGAAATCAGTGTCTGTTGTTGTTGTTTTTAACAAAAAAAAAGGAGGTGCCTATTTGAGGGAGGTGCTTATTTTTCTTACGTGGATGATGTAATTTTTTCCAGCTCATTATAAGTTTAAAGTGGGGTCAAAATGGCAAAAACTGTTCTTGAAAGGTCATTTAAGATACAAAAAAAAACAAAAAAAACATGTTAACTTAAGCATTAAGATGTATATATACTTCTAATTTCATAGAAAGTTTGTTTCTCTCAGAAGAGACGATACTACATCAGCCTCTGTCATCCTCGTTTGCCGCACCCTCCCACTAATTTAGCCACTGGCATGATTGACGGATTGACTGACAGGTCGGTGCGTGGGAGACGACAGACGAACGGGGCGGTCGATCACGCCCGCCAACGGGCTGACAGCCACGATGACACAAGCAGGCAAATGATGCTGACTCATACAGTTTGTGTACATTTATTTTTTAATAATAAATATCAGATTTATCATACAAAAATGTTTTGATATTATAGTTTAATTATAATATTAATAATGAATTAATTAATTAAATTATTATTATTATTTATAATATTTATTTATTTATTTATTTTATATAATTAATTATAGCCTGGGCTGGACTGGCCACCTGGCAAACAGGGCATATGCCCGGTGGGCCGGCCTCTTTTGTGGCCGATGGAGTGCTTATTAATTATTATTTTCCTACATTTTACCCAAAGAGACTGGCCCACAATTTGGAGGGACCAGTCCCATTAATTCATTGCGAATGTAGATAGCAAACTGAAACATAATCATTAAACATCAGTTGCCAAACTACACGCTAGGCGAGATTCGGGCTGGGCTGGGCTGGGCTGGGCTGGGGCGGGCCTAAGACAAAATGCCTGGGCTGATTTTTTTTGGTGCCAGTCCAGCCCTGATTATAGCTTCCACTAAACAAAAGGTAAATGAATAATGAATTCAAAATTCTGCCTGACCTTGCATTGTGAACTCCTGTGGCTCAGCAAAGGCCCCGAAATGCGGGCGGCATTTCCGGCCTGAGGGAAGGAGCTCTCCAGGTAGAGGTAGTGCCCAGAGGGGTCCCTCAGGGTGTGGTCCGTGGACGGGCCCGTGCCGAGGGTGGGGGTGCTGCCGGCTTTGATCTGCCAATCAAAATAGTCCTCCGAGCTCTGGCGCCAGGAGCACAGATCGAACTCAAAATCGCAGCGGCCGCTAAACCCTTCTGAAAAACGACGACGGAAATCAATTATTTCCCAAGATAGTTTTGGGTTTAGGTTTAGATGCCCACTTACGGCAAATGTAGGGTTCCTCGTCCGAGTCGTCCCCACAGTGGTCGATGAAGTCGCACAGGTTGTCCTGGGGGACGCAGCGGCCGTTGGCGCAGGCGTACTCCTCGGGGGCGCAGGGCGCTTGCGAGGGCGTCGGAGGTGCGCAATCCACAAAGCTGACGTCATCGATCACTACGTCGCCCATGTAGCTGATCCCGCGCTTGGCTCGGAACACTGCCTGACGGACAACAACAAACCGAACATTCATTTTTATGAGCAGACTGTCATATCTGGGGTCACGCCAGGGTTAAGTTTGAGTTCATGACCTGTTAAGTTGGGTTCATGACCGTGAGGTCAAGTGTCTGTTATGTACTGATGTAACAAGTGTCTGTTTTGAACTGATGTAACTAGCATCTAGTTTCAACTAGTTTTAGGCTATGTGATGTTTTGCGATGTCAAGAATCTTTAATCCCTTTACCTCAGTGGTATCCAAACTACGGCCTGGGGGCCATTTGCGGCCCGCCGTCCATTTTTCAGTGGCCCGCGGCACATGCTAAAAATGTCATTAGACTCAGTTTAAATAAAAAACAAAACAAAACAAAACAAAAATGTTTTGAGATGGTCAAAGTAAGAAGGGAGGGTATCGAAAAAGAGGTTATTATGGTAATAAAAGTTTATTTTAGTTTACTAAAACTAATGAAAAAGCTAAAACTAAAATTCAAAAACAATTTCATTAACAAAATAAAATAAAAAGGAAAATGTTTTTAAAAAAATGAACACTAACTGAAATTACACTTTATGTTTACAAAACTAACTAAAAGTATAATTCTAGCAAACATGTCCGTCGTTTTAGTGTTTGGTAATTAATTTAATGCATGAGCCTTTGGGGATTATTTTAAATGTGATTTTAGTAGATTTATTTTGATATAAACCGGAATAATGACGTTTGACAGTATGTCACACAGAAGTGACATCATATAGCAGCGGCCAATAGAAAAGCACCTTCAGATGACATTGTTCCCATGGTGTTTTTTAAATATTGCGCATAAGTAATGCACATTTAAAAAACAAAAACAAAAAAAAAAACATAAAACCTAATACTAATACTGAAACTAACAAACTAAACTATGCATTTTTAAATAACTAAACTAATAAAAACTAACAGAACCACCCTGAAAACTAATAAAAACTAAAATGAAAAATTCCAAAACTATAATAACCCTGCTGCCATATTACAAATAAATTGACTTATATACTGTAGCATTTTTTTTAAATTATGCAAAAGCACAAATTCATTATTTGTACAATTTTTAGGAGTAAACACAATTTCTCTTCATAACATTATGTGGCCCTTGCGTCCTTTTGATTTTCTGCATTTGGCCCTCAAATGAAAAAGTTTGGACACCCCTGCTTTACCTGGTCAACAACCAATCAGATAATTCCATGTCAGTCCTGTTACCCACATGTCTAGCCACAACCAATCAGATCGATTCCTTGTCTCTATAAGCCTCCTGAGAATGTGTGTCTTTGTCGGATTATTACTTCTGTTACCGCTGTCTCTCTGTGCAACTCTCTTTCTTTCTCGTCTCGTCAAGTTTGTTCCACGCCTCTCGATGTGAATAGTTCAAATCTTATTTGTGTCTGCGCTTTGGGATCCAACCTCAGCACATGACACAGACAGACTGGATTGACTGACGACACGCACTGAGCATGCTCACTGTTTATGAGTCATTTGAAAAGGCCACTCGGACTCTCTCCAAAAACCAGGCGACTCATCAACTTGGCGACCGGGAGCGTCAGCGCGGACGCGACGGCCGACATAAAGGTTAATGGCTGTCGGCGATGTCGCTCCAAGAGACAAATCAAACCTTTGGCTGACACGCGCTCAGTCGGTTGACTGACCTCGGCTGGCAGACGCCACCGGAGGACTCATTAGTGCCACCGTCACAACTTGAGCCTGTTTAAGGGCGGACTTGGACTTGATCGATTCAGCATTGATCAAGTCCATCAGCTAATGAGCTGCTCCGGTGTGTGAGGGAAATGGCACAGAAGGCTAATAGGCTATTTGGACAAACATATTCAGGCATGGCTAATCAATCGTTATGATTCTAATCTTATGCTAAAAAAAATTAGCCCTCAAAGCGAGTTTCACTTGGCGACTTTTTGGTAGGCGTGTCTGTCTTAACCCCCTCAGATGATTGCAGTGGACATAACAAAATTGAAAATGCATAATTTGGATGATGTCAACACTTCTAGTTCATGATTGAATCCTAGCAATCACAACTGCGAGTTGATTAGCTTGATGTACATGTTAAAAATGTAACATACAAACTTAAGTTAAGTTGACAACATGTTACAGCCATATTATCCTGGCGTCCACTATAACAAATAAAAACATGAGATAACCCTAAAATGTTTTTTTTCCCATGTTATTATGTGTGTGTGTGGGGGGAAAGAGAGTCAAAATCAGTCCAAAAATAAAAACAAAAACTCTCCCAGCAGAATAAATGCGGGTTTGAAGAGGATAATAGACTCACAAATAAATCTCAAGTTGCCATTCTGGCTTTGGTAATTTTAGCCACAGACAGTTTTGGCGAAGCTGAAACGATCAATTTTCATAATTGTGTGTGGCAGCAAAGTTGAATAACTTGCTGATGAAAGTTTTAATAACTCCAAAAGGCGCTGAAGAATTTGGCAAATTCAGCTCCCTAAGCCAGTTTCAGGAACTTGTACCTAAAAAGATACAGGTTGTCTGCCATTTTGGTTTGGTCAGTGGACATTTTAGGCAAATCTTCAGAGCTACTTCAAAGATCACCTACTCCTAGATTAGCTTGTATCCCTATTTTAATATCACATTGAACAAAAAAATCTGGATTTCCGAAAAGTTTTCATGAAAAACAAGAAACTGCCGACTGGCAGATATATCGGCGCAATAAATCCAAGCATGTTAGTAGAGGGCGAGATTTTGAATAAATTATGACACCATGTTAGAGTAAAAGCATTTCCAAACCTGAAAGTCATTCGACAGCCCCAAGAAGACTTCGCCCCGTCTCCACTTGTTGCCTTGGTTACCAGTCTGCGACCAGACCTCGTGAGTGACGTTTCCGCGCCTGAGCAAAAGCTGCGAAAGAGATCAGCGTGTCGACAGGTGGGATTGTGACTTTTCACAAAGGTTCTCTGCACGGTCTCACTTGCAGGGAGCCCACGGTGAATCCGCCCATGTGGTACCAGAAGACCAAAGTGCAACGCGGGCCGGTGGATGAAATGACGGGCGTGTGGAGGTCGGTGGCGTGGCCGTAGCCGCCGTTGGAGCTGTCGGCGCACATGTACCAACCGTCAGGGCTGCCCCTGTAAACACAACGGATTGAAGTGCAGATGTTGCTTAGTTTCTTGTCGAATTTTTTTCATAATTTGGCTTTCGAGAGTGTTATAGCAGTTTTTTGTAAATTATTTGCTACAGAGAATTTTTAGCGCTCATTTCATGTTTTTTTCCATTTAAAGAAAATTCCGCAAAGTTGGTGGCTGATTGTCATGTTGCTATTTTAGTATGACCTTAAGTGACTTAATTGATCAATTACAGACTGAAAGAAAATTTTAAATTGGTAAAATTCCTCTCGTGATCAAGCGCTAAGCAGTGGCAAACAATTGACTTCAAAAGACAAAAAAGTGGCAGTTGAATATTTCGCCTCAATACGGATTTGACGTCAGTTAAGGGTCAAACTCATTAATGATGATTACGACACAGCCGGGATACGATATAAAACGGTGGTGGAGGATCAACACCAACACAGAATCCATAAAAGCTCCACTCAGGTCCTTGACAGCGGACTTGATTGCGCGTGGTGAGTATAACTTATATACAGGGTGTTCCAAAATGGTTGACCCCATTCTAAATGCCCATATCTCGGAAACTACTTGATGGATCTTAATGAAACTAAATACACTTTATGTTGAAGATCACAAGTTTTATTGGTTAAACTTTCAAAGAAAAGTACAAATATTTGTTGGTTCTATGACAGATTTTCATAAATGTTCAACATCAAGTGGCAGGCTATATTTTGGAATTGCAGCCCAAGTGCTTTTTAGGACGTTCAGAACTTCCTTTGCTGTGTTTTGTGTAAGCTTGATTTTGTTACACCCTGTATAATAATAGATTTTGACAAAAGTGGAAATATTATGGGAAATAAGCTGAATTTCACTTTAGGATATTTTTCCGTTTTCTGTTATATTTTTTTCATTTTTACAGAAAACACAAAATTTGCTTCGTGACATCAGAGAAGGGAGAGGCATCAGAATGGCGATGAAACTGGTTTGTGTATTTCTACTTTTTGGTAAGTAATCTGACGCAAATATTTCAATCTGGGGCTCGATGTCATCGCGTATCTGATCAAACTCCTCCACTGATTCAGGAATCCTTGCTGGGGGAAGTCAACAACTCCAGACCACTGCGACAACAGGCACTTCAACCGTCTCACTGCCTCCGCCCCCATCCAACCATACTCTAGTTCAGGGGTGTCAAACATACGGCCCGCGGGCCGGATCAGGCCCGCAAAGGGGTTTAATACGGCCCGCGAGACAATTTTGTAAAGTGAAGAAAAAAATAAATAACAATATTGTCGGACCAATTAATCAGCCAGCCACAATAAAATATATAAATTTGTAATTTCACAAGCAGTCCTAAGATGAGTAATGTAACTTACTGACTCGCCCTGGAAGTCATTATTTTACATCCAACTTAATTAAAGTTGTGGTTTGTTTAAAAAAAAATATATATTTTTTTTTAATCATGGACCAACATAAACGTTTTAAATATGACACAAATTCAATTACTGGTACCACAATTACATATGATAAGGATTAACATCTTCATTAACTTCATTAACTGTGCCACACAATGCATTCTGGGAACTATATATATGCAAAACAGATTTAACACGTCCGGAACTCATACAGGCAAACTGCTGCTGCGTTTCGTTTGCATTTGTGTTATTTTTTTTTAACAATAGATTACAGTTGAGCTCCGTAATTTGCCCAAAAATCGAAAAAATCTTCGTATAATTGACGGCAATTGTTTTGAAGTTATATACCATTATTTTACCTATCCGGCCCACTTAGTAATATATTTTCTACCATGCGGCCCCTGAGCTAATATGAGTTTGACACCCCTGCTCTAGTTGCACCAATCGACGAATTACATGCCAACATGAATGGGTCGCAATATCCTACTGAATAAATGTTTGTAAACAAAACATTTTCAAATGATTACGTGCAAATGCTGCAATTAAAAGTTGAAAACAATTGAACTGTACTGAAACGTACTGCACTGGCTTTAAAAAAATAAAAGTTGAAACCTCTACCACTTGATGCAGTTTGAACATTTCATTTAGTGATTCTAACACGCACCATAACACACAACATCTCCACTAGCGGATTTCAAGATCAGGAAGACTGGGCTACCCTCCATGCTAATGGCAAATTTCGACTATACTTTTACGCTGTGGCAAAATATACATAATTCTAGTTCTACTTTAATAACTTCCTTTTAAATATAGTTGATTTGTCTTTTCATTGTCGTCTGTCAACGAGTTGAGGAGTAACACAATTGTGCAACTAGGCTAAGTGTAATTTCGGGAGAAATTGCGTGGGAATGCTGAAAGCTGAATGCTAATAGCTGAATGCTAAGCTAAATGCTAATGAAGGAAATAGAAGGATACACTCTGTAATATTACTAAAACTAGTAGTAGTAGTAGTAGTAGTAGTAGAAACAGTAGTAGTATTACTAATAATTATTAAGTAGCCGCTTGTAGTTAAATGACAAATGCAAAGCCATCCACCCATTCTCAGTCAGTAGTCAGCAGAAGTCACCTACCATAAATTACTAGTACAGTAAAGTTTTTTCATTCATCTATTCAGATTAGAAGCAATGCCTATACTCCTCATTCACTTCTTTGAGTGCTGGTGCTGAAAAAAAAAAGGGATTATCAGAAAACTTTAGCTAAAATCAGCACAAGAAAGTATTGCCATGTCAGTCAAATGTGCCTGAAATAATACAAATAACATATATAGTTTTTCAAGAAATGCGAAAATAAAACTGAATGGAAACTCTAAAAATTAAAAAAAATTAAAATAAATAAAAATTTGCAAAAAGGTTTACGCTTGGAGGTCAAATATGGTGGCCACTTGTCACGTTACTGCATTTAGCATGTCAGCCACTCAACTGATCAATTACAAATGGAAAAAAACGAACATTTACTTGTCTCCAAAACGCCAAGAAATGTTTTGAGTCTTTGTGGCAGGCGTGACTCAGGAGGTGCGGCAGGTCGTCCTCCAGTGCCAGTCACACTGGGGTATGGCTGGGACGAATGTTTAAGTGGTTGTGGTTGGACTGGCACGCTGGTGGCCACGCCTCTTGTCAGCCTGCCCTAGGGCAGCTGTATAGCTACTTACCCAGCTAGTTTACCACCACCATAGTTTGACCGTGTGAGTATGTGAGCTCTTGGTGTGCAAAAGCAAAAGAGGAACTGCCATATAAATCTAATGCATGATAATTATTGTACGTGGCAATTGAATAATTAATGCATCGGCTCAATGGGGATTGGACGCAAGTTGATTCTTTTGTGACGATCATGTCACGACTGCTATGCAATATAAATGGAGGACCAACAACCACACAGACTCCATTTGAGATTCTTCACAGCAGACTTGATTGAGCGTGGTGACTGGTGAGTACTTCCTAAATAATAATAATAATAATAATAATAATAATAATAATAATAATAATAATAATAATAATGGCGGCATGGTGGATGACTGATTAGCACGTCCGCTTCCCAGTTCTGACGACTCGGGTTTGAGTCCAGGCTCTCTTCCTGGGTGGAGTTTTCATGTTCTCCCCGTGCCTGCGTGGGTCTTCTCCGGGTACTCCGGTCTCCTCCCACATTCCAAAGACATGCATGGCAGGTTAATTGGGTGCTCCGAATTGTGCCTAGATGTGCTTGTGAGTGTGGATGGTTGTTTGTCTCTGTGTGCCCTGCGATTGGCTGGCAACCAGTTCAAGGTGTACCCCGCCTACTGCCCAGAGCCAGCTGAGATAAGCTCCAGCACCCCCCGACCCTTGTGAGGACTAAGCGGTCAAGAAAATGGATGGATGGATGGATAATAATAATAATAATAATAATAACAACATGCCCTGTAATTGGCTGGCAACCGGATCAGGGTGTACCCCGCCTACTGCCCAAAGCTAGCTGGGATAGGCTCCAGCACCCCTGCGACCCTTGTGAGGAATAAGCGGTTAAGAAAATGGATGAATGGATAATAATAATAATACATTTTGGCACTTTTCATCACTTCTGAAAGTCTGTGTAGCTTTTGACAGAAGAGGAACTATTTAAAGCTGCATTTCATAATAGAAAGTTTTTCTGTTTTCTCTTCAGGAAATACCACATTTGAGGATATCAATAATGATGATCAAAGCTTTTATTTGTGCACTTCTACTTGGTAAATAATCTGAAGCAAATATTACAGTATGTGGGATCTTTTTTTTCCCCCATCATGTATCTGATGAAACTCCTCCACTGATTAAGGAACCCTTGCTGGGGCAAGTCAAAAACACATCGGCAGTGGTAGACGACTCCTCCAGACCACTGAGGATGACGACACTACAGCCGAAACCACCACAGACACCGAAACCAGCACAGACACCGAAACCACCACAGACACCGAAACCACCACAGACACCGAAACCACCACAGGCACCCTCTCATTTATTTATAATCGAGTTGCACTACTACTTCTAACTAGTATTTTTCCGATACGGCTTTTTGGCTGCCGATGGCAATACCGATACGAATACCGATTCCGATACCCGGCTGTGCCTCATCAGCCGATGCCAATACGGTACCGACACCACCCCGTTTGAAAAAACACGTTTTATTCTAAAAAGTCTTGAAACAGGAAATGCATGCATTGAACACCTGTGATCACACATCAGTGAGTGTTGGGAAGAACAGAAAACTTGCTCTGAAAAAGTCATTTGTTAAGGCACTGTTGTTGTCGGACCTCGTCACAATAAAGGTGTCTTGACAGCTGAAATGCGTGTCACGGCATGTCTTCCTTCTGGAAATTCACAATCAACATATTAGCATTTTAGCAAGAGTCCACGTCTCTCGCCTGGGCTGGAACTCATTCAGGTTTGGCAACTTTGACAAGAGTGACATTTATCAAAATAACAGGAGAGATTTGCTGAAAAACGGCCGCCATGAGGAGCGATTTGTTGACAATTCTGTTCCACCAAGAACCATTAACACCGCGACTCCACACGCACCATATGACAGCGATAAAGAAAAGCTAGCAGTAAGTCATAGCGTCACACGCGCCTGGCGCAATCAATAGCGCCAACAATTGTATTTATCTTATTTCTCCAGTGCTAAACACGTGAAAAGTGTTGAAAGAAATCTCGGCAAATAACATTGGCAAATTTCTTTTATATACTAGACGAAGTGCAATTTCTGGAGAAATTGCGTGGGAATGCTGAATGCTAAGATTTGAATGTGGAATGCTTATGAGGTAAATTGAGAGAGAAATTATGAAATTATGATCTCCTGGTTACTGGGCAATGCACTTTACCAACTGTACCACCGAGCAGTATCAGACACCTGGTAATGATAAGTTGTCATTCCTATTTACAAAAGTGGAGAAAGACATACATTCACTAATTATAGACCAATATCACTATTGCCACAGTTCTCAAAAATTTTAGAAAAATAGTTTTTACACCGACTTGACAACTTTATTGAGAAATATAAGCTCTTAAGTGAAAATCAATATGGTTTAGAGAAAAACGGACCACCTCAATGGCCGTCATGGAACTCGTAGAAGCAATATCTACTAACATAGATAATAAAAAAAAATACTGTTGGGATTTTTATGAATCTAAAGAAAGCATTTGACACGATAGACCATTCTATATTAATGAGTAAATTCGAGAAATACGGTATAAGAGGTTTAACATATAAATGGATAAAAAGTTATTTGTGTAATAGATATCAGTATGTGCAGTTTAACAACATAAATTCAACTCACTTGAAGATTACTCATGGAGTTCCCCAAGGGTCTGTTCTAGGCCCTAAATTATTTATACTGTACATAGATGATATCTGTTGTGTCTCAAAAATATTCAAAAGTGCATTATTTGCTGATGACACAACTCTTTACTGTTCAGGAGTAAACTTGAAGCAGCTTCTGACTACTGTGGAGTACAAATTGAATACAATAAAACATGAACAAATTATCATTAAATCGAACTAAAACAAAGTTTATAGTTTTTAGTACTAGTCAAATCACTCATCAAGTCAAAATTCTGGTGAATTCAATTGAAATAGAAAGGGTGTATGAAAATAAATTTCTTGGAGTAGTTATAGATGATAAATTATGTTGGAATTTACACATAGAAAATGTCAAAAGGAAAATGTCAAAAATCATCGGGATACTCTACAAAACTAAGGGTGTTCTGAATATGAAATCATTATACACATTATATTGTTCATTATTATTACCATATTTGACTTATTGTGTGTAAATCTGGGGAAATGCATATAACACATATACTAACTCGTTGCAAAAACGAGCCATAAGAATTATTAATCGCTCAAAATATAGAGAACCAACACATTCACTATTTATTAAATTAAACGCAATGAAATTTTATGACTTAGTTGAGTTTAAAATAGCACAAATAATGTATAAAGTTAACAACAATCTACTCTGCCACAGTATTCAGAAGCTATTTGAAATTAGAAACAGTCCTTATGAGATAAGTGTCTATAAAAAATAAAAAAAAACAAGAACAAATATTCAGCAAAGGTGTGTTTCTGTAAGAAGTGTTCATTTGTGGAATAGTTTTGGTAATGACCTGAAAAGATGCAAGTCAATCGTTGAGTTTAAAATTTTTTTCAAGAGTATTATTTGGATCAGACATGAACCGGTACACTTGCAGGAATGAAATGAAATGTTCTTTTGATTGCATTGTGAGGGTGATGAGGGTTGAATGTGCGAGTACAATGATGTATTGTTACGGTGTGCGCCTAGCGGGTTCATGCACCTGCGCTGTTGGCAATTGTGCGTGTGTTGAAGTGGGGTTGTCCACATGAGTAGAATTGCACGGTTTTCTTTTATTGTGATGTTAATTTTGTGTTGAAAGAGGAAGTGAAGAATAAGGGGTAGGATTAGATAACTTCTTCCAACTCCTTTTTGGCATGTAAACCATTTTTAATGATTGTTATGTTTTTTTTTCTTTTTCTTTCTCTTAATTTTTACTTGCTATTTGTTTATGTTTATATGTTATGTTACATGTTCAATAAAATTCAAACTTCAGAAGCGAATTGACAGAGGTACAATAAGCAAGCATGAATAAAAATAAACACACCTGCAAACCCACCATGACCTAAAACCAAAAGGTTCTAATATAGCTTCCGCAACTAGCTTAATCTGAGAACTGACTTCAGGCTTTTACATTAGATTTCACAATTATGTATATATCAAAGCATCTTTTGTTTCCCGGATTTGCTTCGTGACATCAGAGCACGAAGATGCGTCATAATGATGATCAAAATTTTGCTTTGTGTATTTCTACTTCTTGGTAAATCCTCTGAAGCAAATATTTAGACGACGACTCCAAATCATGGGGACTCAAGGCACGACCACAACCTCAATCGATTATGATTTGTTTGTAATGCTTATAAAAATATGCCATTGTGCAAGAATTTGTTGAAATATTGCTGAACAAGCGTTTGAAAACAAACATTTCCAAATGATTACGTGCAAATACTGTACTTAAAAAAACACAATTGAACTGCCCTGAAACGTACTGTATTAGCTTAAAAAAATAAAAGTTGAACCATTAACACGTTTGAACCACTCAGTAAGTCTAATTTCATTCTGTGCCCAGTTTTTTTTTCCCTCATGGAATGTAGTCAACCAGGAAGTAACCTGACTCAGGACCAATCAATCAAAAACACACCTGTGAACAAATAAGCAATTACCTGAAAGAGAAAGTAGGTGTGTTTCCATTACCCTTTTTCGCAATAATAAAAGCGATATTGTACTATTTCGATAAAGTACAATTTCGAATTGTCGGCGTTTCCATTGAAGAGCGTTTCGCGGGACCTCGTTCTGTAGGAGACACTCAATATGTTTACGATAGACATGCCTGGTGTAGTTATATCACTTTAAAAACACTCTCCCCTCATCGGACGGTTTCGGGCATTTAGTGTTGGTGTTGTTGTGCGTGTGTCTCGGCAGTCGACGAAGCAGTTCCGAGAAGAAAGCGAGTGTTTGTTCCCAGAGGCTGGGTAAAAGGCGGGTTACAAATAGTTAAACGTTTCTGATGTATTCTGGCGTCCTCTCTGAAATACCCGACATAGCAGAACAGGATTTCAAGCTCTCGTCTCCTTCGGCTTCTTCAAGGAGGCTCGCTCGGTTACACCTCTCTCTCTTTTGCGCTCACGACGTGCAGTAGAGTGTTACAAAACACTTCTGCATGTAAAACTAAAAATAAAATTCCAAAATTAATAATTCTCAAAACAAATATTAGGCCATTGCAAATAAAAAAATAAAAATAAAATACACATTAGCTAACAACGTGTTACATTCCTTACCTCCGTGACTGGGCGGGTGTCACATGACTACTAATGCCCCTTTTTTGCGCAAAACCGAGGGTAATGGAAACGCACGTTGTGACAGCGTCTGCAAGTACCATATTTTCCGCACTATAAGGCGCACCGCATTATAAGGTGCACCTTCAATGAATGACATATTTTAAAACTTTTTCCATATATAAATGCGCTACAGTAGAGGCTGGGGTTACGTTATGCATCCATTAGATGGTGCTGCGCTAAAGGGAACGTCAACAAAACAGTCAGATAGGTCAGTCAAACTTTATTAATGAGATTACAAACCAGCTTTCTGACAACTCCATTCACTCCCAAAATGAATAAACATCTGTTTTATTATTTTCTCTGAGGTAAAGTATTAGTATTAGCTAGCGATCCAAGATGGCAGGATCTTCTGCGCATCGTGCAGTGTCACCGATAGCGTCTTGACAGCGAGACCTGTTGCGGCTCAGTATTGATCCATATATAAGGCGCACTGGATTATAAGGCGCATGGTCAGCTTTTGAAAAATTTGAAGGCTTTTAGGTGCGCCTTATAGTGCGGAAAATACGGTAGCCTAATTTGAGACCTCATTTTGAGCTTATACGATAAAGTCCACATTTCTGCCATGGAGAACGAGATTTTGGATGGCAGCAAATTCTTTGTGTGCTATGTTGTGACTATCTGCGCGCACCAAACACACGTCGGGTTTGTTAACAGATAAACAATCTCATAAGATTTGAAGAGTCTAAATCTCCGCATTTGATCATACTCAAGTTGTATTGCTTGAGCATGTAAGCCACTCAACTTATCAATTACAAATGGAAAAAAAAAACATTAACTTGTCTCCAAATTGGCAAGAAACGTTTGAGGCGGCCGTAGCTCAAGTAGGTAGGGCAAGTCGTCCTCCACTGGGGTATGGCTGGGACGATTGTTTAATTGGTTGTGGTTGGACTGGCATGCTGGTGGCCACGCCTCTTGTCAGCCTTCCCCAGGGCAGCTGGAGCTACTTACCTTGCTGGTTTGCCACCACCACTAGAGTGTGACCGTGTGATTAAGTGAGCGCTTTGGGTGTTGCAAAAGCAAAAGAACTGCCATATGAATGTAATGCATGATAATTATTATAAGTGGCAATTGAATAATTAAGGCGACGCCTCAGCAGTAATTGGACAAAAGTTTATTCTTTTATGACGATTATGATACGACTGCTGTGCTGTGCAATATAAATTGTAAAATGCAGAGTCCATTTGAGCTCCACTCAGATTCTTGACAGCAGACTTGATTGAGCGTGGTGAGTACTTTCTACATAATAATAATAATAATAATAACTACCATTTTTCAGTTATCATATATGGCAAGTTGCAACTTTAAAATATCAAATTTTTCGCCAGGCCCGATGTGTGTGTAAAGTTTGGTGAATTTTCGTTCACGTTTAGTGTCTCAAAAATGCAATTGTTTGCGGAGAAGAATAATAACAAAGAAAAAGAATAATAATAATAATAATAAGAAGAAGAAGAAGAATTCCTTCAGGAACAATAGGGACCTAACAGCGGTCGCTGCTCAGGCCCTAATAACAATAATAACAATAATAATAATAATAATAATAATAATCCATTGTGACCCTTTTTATCACTTCCCAAACTGAGTAGCTTTTGACATGAGAGGAACTATTTAAAGCTGCATTTCACTATAGAATGTTTTTTTTCTGTTTTTTTTTTTCCAGGAAATTAACACATTTGAGGGCATCATAATGATGATCAAAGCTTTGATTTGTGCACTTCTACTTGGTAAATAATCTGAAGCAAATATTACAGTAACTAAGATTTTTTTTGTCATGATATATCTCATCAAACTCCTCCACTGATTAAGGAACCCTTGCTGGGGGAAGTCAAGGACACAGCATCGGTGGTAGACGACTCTTCCAGGCCACTGCCGAGGATGACACAACCACCACCTCAGCTACCGAAACCCCTTCAGGCACCGAAACTCCCTCAGTGACTGAAACCCATTCAGGCACCGAAATCTCCTCAGTTACCGAAATCTCCTCAGTTACCGAAACCCATTCAGGCACCGAAATCTCCTCAGTTACCGAAATCTCCTCAGTTACCGAAACCCATTCAGGCACCGAAATCTCCTCAGTTACCGAAATCTCCTCAGTTACCGAAACCCATTCAGGCACCGAAATCTCCTCAGTTACCGAAATCTCCTCAGGCACCGAAATCTCCTCAGTTACCGAAATCTCCTCAGGCACCGAAATCTCCTCAGTTACCGAAATCTCCTCAGTTACCGAAATCTCCTCAGTTACCGAAATCTCCTCAGTTACCGAAATCTCCTCAGTTACCGAAACCCATTCAGGCACCGAAATCTCCTCAGTTACCGAAATCTCCTCAGTTACCGAAACCCATTCAGGCACCGAAATCTCCTCAGTTACCGAAATCTCCTCAGTTACCGAAACCCATTCAGGCACCGAAATCTCCTCAGTTACCGAAACCTCCTCAGCTACCGAAATCATTTTGGGCACCGAAACCCCCTGAGGCAACTCCCCCATTCGATCATACTCAAGTTGTACTACTTCTAAGTCGTGTTGTTACGATACCACTTTTTGGCTTCTGATTCCAATTCCGATTCTGAAAACGCTTGACAATATGTCTCTGCAGCCCCACTAGTCTAAATATGGTTTCATGGTTAATATTGCATTAGTGGAGTATGAGATAAGCAGCAAAACCCAGTAGATTTTATCAACATCAGAAGGCGGCCATTTTGACACTTGCTGTCAAGTGAAAACGACATCACAGTTGCTCAGGTCTCAGATAACAACCAATCACAGTTCAGCTTCAGAAAACAGGTAAGCTGCGAGTGGCCATTGCCTGAGCCCTAAGCAACTATGATGTTACCGTCAGTCGACTACAAGTGGCACAATGGCCGCCCCCCCTGAGATGGATTAAAAAAAAAAAAGAGGCTGGATTTAGCTTCATAATTCATATTCCGCCAATGTAATATTAATTAGAATGTCATGTTTAGACTAGCGAGGTCACATATAACATATTATTATCAAGAAATGTTTATGGTTGACTTCCCCTTGATTTTGCAGCATCTGATTGTTAAATATTGCTAATAAATGTTTGAATTGCAAATGTGTTGTACTTAAAAGTTGAAAATGTACTGTTCTGGCTTAAAAAAAAAAAAAAAAAAAAAACTCCACTCCACCACCTACCCTCCAGGCTCATGGCAAAATCAGTATGCTTCTGCACTGCAAGAAAACCACTGCAAAATTCAGCTATGCAATAAAGAAACAAAAATTAATACCTATGGAAGTGGAATTAATTAAAAAGTGTTGTTTTTTTTTTTTTTTTTTTTTTTTTTTTTGCCCAGTGGGATTGTGATCCACATAGCAGTGAAAGGAAATACCATATTTTCTCAAGTTAAGATAGAATCACAAGGTAAACAGGAGGAGCCCTAAAATAGAACCCTGCGGAACACCATATGATAAAGCGGGACTCAGAGTAACCAAGGCAAGCACAAACTCAGCCAAATAGAATCTTAATCAGTCCAGATCGCTACTAATGTCCACTTGCGTGGCAAACGAGCTCACAAAATACTGTGTTGCACCGCATCGGACTCTGTAGTAAGATCCAACAGAACAAGGCAAGTCTTCTTCAATTGAATGAAGTCCGCCAACAATCGACTTGATTGACAAACAAGGAAGTATGCATGAATAAAAACAACAATAGAAAATTGCAATTAGCTTCATTTTAGAACCACACAGTAAATAATTAAGTCCCCTTTCATTTTGTGCCCAGTTTTTTTCTTCGTGGAATGTAGTCAACCAGGAAGCAACCTTGACTCAGGATCGACCAATCAAAACTCACCTGGAAACAAACAAACACGTAACATGTTCCACCGCTGAGTGTGAACCAGAGTGGACGCCATTGTTTCGTACATCTGGAGATCAATGGCAGGACAGTAACGTACAATCAAAACGAATAGGGCCTAAGACACTTCCATGTGGGATTCCTATCATGATGGTTCTGTACTGATTTGTCTTATATTTCACGATGAAGATTTTTTTAGCTTGTTTCCTTTTTAATTTTGGCGAGCCCAGATGCTGTGGAATGTTCTTGGCTGCTATTTGCTTTCCATTTTCAGACTGATAAGTGGTGAATAGCGGGTAATTAAATAGGCGAGGTAGACGTAACAAAAGTACAACAACAATACTTTTTTCCGTTACTCACAGTGTGTGGTCGGTGACAGGGCGATGATACTGCTCTCCGGCATGAATGCTCTCCCCTTGGTCAGGTGACCAGCGGAATGCGTGCATAGAGACCGTGGGCGGTTCAATAGTCACCCAACCGCATGTTTTACCACCTTCAAAATCACACCGCTCAGACACTACATGAAAAAAACAAGGGAGTTGGGATTAGGATTATATGGAGCCCCTAAAGTGACATGGGAGAAAAAAAAAATTAAATATGTTTCTTGTCCAGACGAGAAAGTTTCTTACGTATAATATATATATATATATATATATATATATATATATATATATATATATATATATATATATATATATTAGGGGTGTGAATTGCCTAGTACCTGACGATTCGATTCGTATCACGATTCACAGGTCACGATTCGATTCGATACCGATTAATCCCGATACGAATTTATAAGTCGATTGTTGCGATTTTTTTCATTCAAATTTAGAAAATACTAATCAGTAAGCTTGTAGAGTGTAAGATTTATATGAAAATGTATTATTTATTTATCTGAAATTTCAGTCTTATAGAGGTTGTAATCTGTTTCATGTTTGAACAGCATTAAAATAAAATATTAAGGCTTAATGTTCCGTTCATATAACATTCTTCCATGCTCAAGGTGTGAATCCTAACCCGAAGTCAGACGTTTTGTTGGATATTTTTCCATTAAAAATGGAAGTTTAAAAATCGATTCACACACACACACACACACACACACCCCCACACACACACACACACACACACACAAAAAAGGCAATGATGATAAGACGTTGAATCGGTAAGACTACTGAATGAACAATTCTGAGCGCTTTTAAAAAAAAAAAAAAAAAAAAAAAAAAAAAAGATTTTTTTTAATCGATTCGAGAATCGCGCGATGTAGTATCGCGATATATCGCCGAATCGATTTTTTTAACACCCCTAATATATATATATATATATATATATATATATATATATATATATATATATATATATATATATATATATTTTTTTTTTTTTTTTTTCTCCTCCAATGTCACTTTAGGGGCTCCATAGGATTAGATGACATACATTGTTTATGTTTATAAAAAGGTGTTGTCATTGCTCGTATTTACCACAGTCGCTTTCATCTGAGCCATCCGAGCAGTCCCGCCTGAAGTCGCACACTTTGTCACGAGCGACACACTCCCCAAGCGAACCGCATGCAAACTCCCCTTGAGGGCAACGGTGGGGCTGAACGGAGGGGGCCGGCGTGGTCACGGTGGGTTCCGTGGTGTTCGCCTTGGGGAGCTCACCTTCGTCAGCAAATGACACACATCTTTAAATGCTCAACTGGAAAACATACCATGACCTCACGACGCACCTTCATGCAGGATGCAGCCCAGGAAAGAGAGGTCGTCGATGGCGATGTCCCCGTTGAAATCATCTCCGACTGTACCTTCGATTACAATCTAACCACGTGGGACATAAACACAATTTGTTTAAGATATGGGAAACAATGTGAAAGATTGGAGTCTCATCTTTCATCAGGAAAAAAAAAAAAAAAAAAGAAGTATGCTTCTATCTGTTTCCGTTTTGTATCAATTAGCATTAGATTGTCGCCAAGTTTCATCAAGTCACATTTCTGGTGAAAACACGGTCAAAAAGACCTTGTTGCATTATGGCTCTGGTTCATCTCTTATACTGTGCTGCCACCTGCTGGCTGTTTTTGTAATAATTACCATTTTTTTCAACCATTCTCTGCAGTTCAGAGGATGCATCAAAGCCTTCTCTGTGTTGTAAGATAAAAATAAAAAATAAAAAAAAATATAAATACGTCTTTGGGACTTAAATAATTTAAAATAGAACGTATTTGTACGTTTTTTTGAGGGGGGAGCAAATTAGTTAATCTAATCTCTATTTAATTTATTTTATTTTTAGATAACCTATTATTACCAGATTTAAGCAAAAATATGTGTATTTTTTAATTTTTGAACTGTAAATAAATATTTTTGGTGCTTGAATTTCTCGTGAATTTGTCTGCTTTATCTTCAGGTGAGATACGTTTTGCATGTGGGTTTGAGAAGCATTAAATATTCATATTTTTTAATAGAAATGCTCGAGCATAAAAAAACCAAAAAAAACAAAACATAAAACCATATAAATACGTCTTTGGGACTTAAACCATTTAAAATAGAACATATTTCTACGTTTTTTGGGAGCAAATGAGTTAATCTAGTATAATCGCTATTTGATTCACTTTATTTTTTTGCTAACTCATTTTAACCAGATTTAAGCAACAATATGTTTATTTTTAGTTTTGAACTGTAAATAAAATATTTTTGGTGCTTCAATTTTTCATGAATTTGTCTGCTTTATCTTCAAGTGGGTTTGCATGTGGGTTTGAGAAGCATTAAATATTTAATAGGTTTTAATAGGTTATTTTTAATAGGTGTAGGGCATTGAAAAGATTTGGAATGATTCATGCATGGTATAATAGTAATAGTAAACCACCTATTTCTGTTCAATGTCCGACCATGTAAATGCAAATACATCAGTGTGGTATGCGTGGGCCATGAAGTTAGTTCATCTCATAAAAGGGCTTCCTGTTATCAATAAAACTAACCCTGATGGAGGAGAATTCTTTAAGTGCCTGTCAGGTTATATTTGCTCATGAATTATGGCATCACAAGTTCAACATCCATCTTGGAGAGATCGATGTTGAGGTTGTTAAATAGAGATTAGTAATGGAACTCGGCAGGGCCACTTTCTGTGTTGGGTGAAACTTCAGGATGAACCTAGAATGCACTTCACAGGTGAACCTAATTGAATCTTTTATAAACTATTTGTGCAACTTCTCTAACAAAATTCACAGGAGGACTCTAACCTGGAATGGTCGAGCGCTGGTGAGGTAAAGAGTCTTTCTGTGCCAAATATTTCCTTGGTCTCCGTATCCGACCCACAGCAACTGGCCTCGCCCCGTCGACGTGGTCCTGAGATAGACGGCGAGGCAGAAGACGTGCGAGCCGAACATGTGGTAGTGGAAGCGTAAGACGCACGGGTGACGCGAGTCGAAGGGGTCCTCGCCGCGCCGGTGGGTGGGCTGGAAGGCCCGGCTCAGCAGCACCGCCGTGTCCTTGAACTCCTGGGGGACGGACGACTCCATGTACAGGTAGTGGCCGTAGCTGGTGCCCAGCGTGTGGTCCTTCCAGGGCCCCGTGTTGAAGGAGGGGGTGGGGCCTCGGGTGCGGGTCCAGTCGAAAACGTCGCCGGCGCCGTTCCGCTCCTGTTTCCAGCTGCACAGGCCCTGCTCGAAGTTGCACTGCAGCTCGGGGGCTGTGAAAAGGGATGAGAACAAAAATGTAACTCAATTAATACGGGTGTCAAAATTAGTGAGTTAACTCATTTGCTCCGTTAAAAAAAAAAAAAATAAATAAATGAAAAAAAAAAAATAAAAACGCATCAAAATGTACAGAATTTCACGTTACTTCTTGTTCAAGATTAGATAGCTCTTAATATGAAAAGAAAAATGCATTGAGCTGTCACCAACATCTTACAAATACAATTATGCCATCTAGTGGCAGAAAAAATTATCTCAATACAAATCAATATCAAACTTTTTTTTTTACGTAAATCTTTTTTATTTTAACTCAGTTTTATGAATTATTATGAAATTAAGGTATCAATAACTAAAAGATGCAGCCATATTTCTATTAGTTTAACATTTTTCCACTTTTGTTGGGTATGAAAATTTAGAAAAAAAACAAGTTATTGTACATTTAGAACAGATATAAAGTTTGTGATTATTCATGAGTTAACTGTGAAAAGGGCCAAGAACAAAAATGTGACTTAGAGAGGTGTAAAAATTTTAGTTAATTAAAAGTTCCTTTAATGCCACAAAAATTTTTGATGTGCAATTAATGGAAAGCCTGTGCTGGGGGAATTCCAGTCGCAAAACAGCAGACACATCCACGTCAAAATTTAACAGTAATAATTTAATAATAATGCATATATTTGTGGAGACTGGGGTCAAGTTGTATTTTACAATTTTAAAAACGTACACAGTTACTTCATGTTAAAGATTTGATAGCTCTTAATATGAAAAGAAAAATGCACTGAGCTGTCACCAATGTCTTACAAATGCAATTATGCCATCTAGTGGCAGAAAAATGACCTCAGCACAAATAAATATCACACTCGTTTTTTATAGTATAGTACTTTTTTTTTTTTAAACTCAATTTTATTAATTGTTATGAAATTACTGTATCAATGACTAAAATATAAAGCCATATTTATATTAGTTTCACTTTTTTTTCACTTTTGTTGGGTATGAAAACCTAGGGGTGGAAAGTTATTGTACATTTAGAACAGATGTAAAATTTTATTACCTACTGAACTTTATTTGGTAAATAAGTCAGTAGTCAATTTTTTGAAGGGCCCCTGAAATGGCCAAAATGACCCCAAAACAGCTGCTTTGGACAAAAATGGCCGATTTCCCAAATCTTTTCAAAAACGCCACTCACAGCATCCCTCTTCATCGGAACCATCCCCGCAGTCGTCCACCAAGTCGCAGAGCAGCAGCCGCTCCACGCACGCCCTGGTGCGGGCGCAGTGGAAATGCGTGAGCGGCGGGCACTCGGCGGCGGCGGGCGGCATGGAGCAGTTGTGGAAGGACACGTCGTCCAGCGCGGAGATGCCGTCGAACACGCCCAGGCTGATTTTAGCCAACGCGATCTGGAAGGGCCGCGTGATGCGACCCAGCTGCACGCTGACCCGGTTCCAGCGGCGTCCCTGGTCGTGCAAGGTCCTCCATATGATGGTGTTGTTTTGGACGCCTCGGATGCGGAGGTACATGTCGGCGGCGCCCACTGATATGCCAGAGTTGTAATGCCTGGATTGGGGGAGAAATGGGATGAAATATGGCAATATGGCAAAAGAGAATCTCTCGGTTTGACTTACCACAGTGCTTCTCAATGATATTCTGTCATGCCCCCCCCCCCGCCCCCCCAGGAAGACGAAAATATCTCCTGCCTGCTCAGTGCAAACAAAATCCCTACACCATCGAGCGAACGCTCCCTGCGCACACTCTGCCAATGCGAGCGCCACTGCCCCCTAATGTAGTGGAGGTGCAATTGCACTTTATTCTAAGACATTAAAAAAATAAAAACATTTTTTTTTAAAAACATGTTCCCGAGGTCAAACGCGCCCCCCTTGGCCCTGGGGGGGCCCACCCCACTATTTGAGAAGCATTGACTTACCAAAAGGTCATGGTGCACCCGGAGGCCGACTCCTGGAACCAGGGTCCTCTGAGAACCGCCCTCGGGTAAAGACTGCTGCTGTTCTTCAATATGAACATAAAGTGTCCTGTCATGGAGCCACAATCCAAACAAACCCATGAATATCATTTGTGGTGTTCCTCAAGGCTCTGTTCTTCGACTTGGCCTATTTAAGCAACACAATGTGTTTGATTGTTACTGAGAACTTCACATCTGTGTGCACATCATATTTCATTATAGGCGAGTAGATGTTCCCCTCAGGAAATGTGTCATGTCTTGCAAGCTTGCCACTCAACAACCTCATGGGACCAAAACGCACACTTCACTCAGTCGTCGGAAAACAGAGCACACGGGGACCAAAACAACAGATGGAGGAATATTTCGTATTCATGGATATGCTCATACCCGCTGTGCTGTTGTTGGAGTGGTCCGGAGGCGGGGGCCGACCGTAATACTCCGGCGGTACGTCGTCGGACGAGCCCCTGACCCAGTCGAAACCGTCGCCAAGGGTGAGTTCGTACCAGCCGCACGAGCCGCTCTCAAAGTCGCACTCCGAAGCTGAATAAAGACATATTGATCCGGCAAAATTAATCAAACACGAGTACAGTAATATACACAATGTTGTTTTATTTAAAGGGATACTTTACTTATTTAGCCATTTTTGGCAGTCAAACATTAATATTTTACCTATAATAAATTTGATATTTTCATTATTTTTCATGTACAATTAGTACCTTTAAAAACACAGTTTGCAATGTTTTGCAACAATTTTGCACAAGCTCCGCTTGTGAATGTCACATGACCAAACCTAGAAAATAGGTGGGCTGTGATTGGTTACCTGAGCCCTTGTGATGTCATTTTCACTCGACAGCAAGTTGCAAAATGTGTTTTTAAAGGTACTAATTGTACGTGAAAAATAATGAAAGCATCAAATTAATTATAGACAAAATATTAAGTTTTTATTGCTATCATGGGCTAAATAAGTGAAGTATCCCTATAATTTTGTATGTAGCTTTTTTTTGTTTTTTTTCATTTTGACAATTCCAAGCTATATTAAATTGCTTTCTAATGGAAATTGGATTTAATACAAAGATTACTCAAAGTGTTTTACATTATGGTTTAAAAAAAAAAAAAACTGAAATAATTATTTGACTGGAATTGTTTAATTATACTATTGACTTGCGTTTTGTTTTCATTATATTACTTGTTTTTCTACTGTACTTTTTAGCAATTTAAAAAACATTCTTTCAAAATTACTTTCATTTCATTATTATTATTATTATTATTATTATTATTGAGTCTAGAGCTAATTACAATTATTTTTAAACATAACATTTTATATTTAACTGCAAATGTGTATTTATAATAAATTATTTCATTAATTCATTTATTTATTTTATATTTTCAAAGCCATTCTTGTCAGTTGTTTTTATGGTAAATGTGCCATTTAATAAATGTATTTAGTTACAGTTTTTATTTACCAGTAGCTTTTATGCGCAACGTCACAGTGCCTTACAATATTAAAAAATATTGAATTAACTCAACTTATTTTTATAAACGTTTATTAATTGAATTTTTTTCCTGTATTTTAATTTTTTTTATTTGTTTTTCAATGTTATTTAATGTTCATTTCTTAATCTCACTGACATTTTACTATCATTTATTCAGCTTTGTTTAAGCCTCATTTCTCCCCCATTATTAAAAAGTTATTTTTTTCATATAATTTAGTGTAACTGAAAAAAATGTGCACCGGATTCTGACATAAAAAAATGCAAGTTGAATGTATTGAAATAACACGCTGTCTATTTATTATTATGTACATTTGAACCAGAGCGCTTACGGCAGTTGTTTTCGTCGTCGCCATGGGGACACTGCCGGGTGAAGTCGCACACTTTGTCATCTTCTATGCACGGCCCACCGCCCTCACAAGCGAACCAGGATGGGGGGCAAGCGCTGGTAGGTGGGGGAGCACTAGGAACTAAAACATGTTCAAATGTTTTTATAGGTGTGAGTAATGCAAATGTTTTTTAAAATAGTACCTGACACACAACGGGGACTAAAAGAAACGTCATCGATGGCCAGCACCTCTGATGCATCACTTTCTGCTGTTAGAGTCCCTTGAATTACCACCTGGTGGACACAACACAAACACCCACATTTGTGTTTCAATTTTCAGTTCAATATTAATTTGGATTTTTCTTTTGATTCATTTGTTTCTATTTGCCAAAATTAAACAGTTGTTCTTTTTTTTCTTCTTCATTCCATGAGGTTTGCTCAGCGTAACATAGTGACAAAGTCCACAGAGCAGCTTAATCTGTAACTCTGGATTTTTATTACCCGTCATTTATGGTACGTCGTCGTGGGGGAGGGGAAACTGGACTCATCTTATATTTTTTTTAAATTACTGCATTTTCATGCTCACATTGTTTTTCATGTATTTTTCTTCGTTTTTCAAGTTCTTTTTCTTATTTTTACAGAATGTAACTTTTATTTAATTTTATCATATTTATTTCTCAACTATTAACTCTTTGACTGCCAAATATTATCCCAAAAACAACCCCAACAGTGCCAGCCGATTCCAAGCATTTTCACTCATCTTTCAAGGAAAACAAAATATTGTGCGCTACGACTACATAAACATAAAAAAATAAATAAATAAAAAGTCTATTTCTACCTTATTCTGTTCTTTAGTAATCACCATTGGAAAATAGGCAATTTGAGTGACATTGAAAAAGATACATTTTTTGCACAACAGTGACTTAGACACTACTTTTTTTGTTTATTTGACGCTCTGTGAATTAGATTTAATGTGGCAAAGGCTTTGATCATTCACGTCATCCTTGAAAACGTTCAATTTCATCATATCAGTCATGTTTCATTGTAATTTCATATACCGTGAGCCGATTGAAAAGAGATACAATGCTGCCATCTTCTGGCCATAGTTAGTGGGTGTTTTTGATTCCACAACCCATTGAGCAGGCAGTGCTGCACAAGACATTGCACTGCCCATTGAGAAAAAAAAAAAAAAAAACTTAGTAAACGTCAATTAACGTTTATGGCGGCATTCATTAGGATTTTAGCATACGTCATTAAACGTTTTTGGCAGTCAAAGAGTTAAAAACAAAATCAATTTACTTTATTTAAAAAATATGTTATATGTGTACCAAAAAATCCAAACATCAAAACATCTATTGTTGAGTTATATGTTTTTGGGCTACACAAGTATTAGGACAAAAAATATAATAAATACCTCTCAACACTATTATACAAAATAAGTCCATTTGTAATAATACGAACAAGAAGAAGAATGTAAGCACCTGAAAAGTATTGTTGCTGGAAAGGCGTACGACAGCCCGCTGCCACGCTTCCGCTGGAGTGGACTGCTTCCAGAGCGCAGTGCTCCGACCCAGCGGACCAGTCTCCATCAGAACCTGAAGAGCTCCGTGTTGGGCCGAGATGTAGTAGTAGAAGCTCATCTAATAAGGACAAATTAGTTATTAATATTATTCGCCCACAATGAATTTCTCCACCCATGACATTATGAGCTAGGCTGGGTGAAGATCCAGAGACACTTTCAAGGGGTCGCTGCTCTCAGATCAAAGTTAAAAGGTAAGCAGAGCTGCATTTTGCTTTGTGAGATGCACAGATGAATGCTAGCTCACAGCATTAGCTTATAGCTAATAATGATTACTCAATGAAATAAAAACATTAAAAAATAGTCTACATATCCCTGATCAAATGCCTCTTTTTTTGTGACAATAAAAAAAATTAGAATAAAATAAATTATTTCAACACTTTTTCCACCATTAATGTGACCTGTACAACTGAACTGATTTTTATCTATTAAAAAAATATATATTTTACAGATGTGAAGTCACAGATGTTATGCTTGTTGTTACCTGACAGGTGTCAGCAGGTCCAAACAGCGGACTCATTAGCTGCGCAGTGGTCGCGTTTCCTCTTTGAGGCACAAGTGACAGGAAATACCCTGAAGAATTGAAAATGTGAATCAAACACATTCCGGTTTATTTCATGTCTATAAAACGAGGTCTCGAACCTGATTGCTTGCCGGTGTGGTCCCGCTGGATGGGCGCAACCGCGGTCGTTCTGGTCCATTGAGAAAATGCTTGCGACGGTTGGATCAGGTCACAGAAGCCTTCGTCAAAGTCACATCTTTTATAGTTGGAACCTGCAGAACAGAAAAAGATTTTGTTGTTCCTACTGGTGTCTTCCAGAGTTTGCCTCTTTTTCTCCCTTCAATCTTTAGTGTTGGATGCATCATTCATAAAGCTAATGTTTAACCCCATTATATTTACATTATTTTTTAGTAAAGGTGTGGGATATATTTTGACTCAAGTAACAAATGTGGTTCCTTTCCTGTAAATACAGACACATACATTGTATTCAGTATCGCGCGTTCTACTCTCTTACAGTGTCTCTCGTCGCCACCGTCACCGCAGTCGTCCGTGAAGTCGCACAAGCCATCCTCTGGTACATGTTCGCCATTAACGCAGGTCAACAAGTCCAAACTCAAACAAACGTCAGCGAAGAATGACAAAGTCAAAGAAAGCAGCAACAGTCGCTGAAATTCCCACGACGACATCACGGACGTCCACTACATGATTTTTTTTTTACAAATGACTCAGTGAGACTGTGAGCTCGGCCTGTCGTAAAGAGTCATAAATGGCTTTTATGGCACTTACTCAATATGCTTGCTTGGTTGATTCGAGGCAAAGTATTGATCCATATTTGTGATGGGTGAAATCCCACAACTATAGTGTAAATGTGACTTTTTAGGCTACAAATGCAACTACTATAATAGGTATTCATAGGCCACAAAAGATTTCACTTGAACAGCTGAAAATAGAGAAAGGTGTCTTTAGTTAGTGCATTTTTTTGTTTTTGTTTGTTTGTTCCAAACACAAGTCACAGAGAAAATAACAATATTGCAATGTTATTAGTAACAAGCCTACAGTTTTTCTATCTAAGAATAAATAAGGTGTAATAGTGCAAATTTAAAGTTGTATTTTCAAATTTAAAAAAAGGGAAGGGGAAAATGCACTATTGGAGATTAAACTTGGATTTATATTTTCTCAATTTTAAAGTTGTAATATTAAGACATTAAAATAGTATTTTATCCCCACCAACAGTCATAGTATTAAGAATAAAATTTGAACAAAAACAGAAAAAAATGCAGAAGACAGACAAAAAAATGGAAAAACAGACAAAAGGATTAAGAAGACATTCCAGAAGCAAAATAATAATAATAATAAAATAAAGTAAAATAGGGCAATACAGGAAATTAATATTTTTTCATGTGTTAAATTTGCAGACTAAATCTGTATTATTTGCCTAGTTAAAGTTGGATTTGGTCTAAGGAGAAAAAACAAACAAACAACTTAAATGACCCGATAGGAAAAAGTTCCCCAGCCACCACAGCCCACGACATAAACGTATAAAGCTTAAGACTTTGCTGCCCTCTCGTGGTAATTTAACGTCGTTACGTTCCCTTTTCATACTTTTTAGGATGTAGTAGAAAACTTGATTAGAACAGCTTGGATCTCATTGAGAATTGATCAAAACCTGCATTTCAGATTTTTTTTTTATTTTTATTTTTTTATTTCAAATATGAAGACTTTACATTTCGTTTCGGAGGAAGATGAAAAATCATTTGTGTCATCGTCCAGCCATTGCACTTTTAGGACATTAGGCTTATCTGGGAAGTTTCATCAACGTCTGTTATTTAAGAATAAATGAAATATGCATATGTGAGTAAAATCAAAGCGTCACTGGAAATACTTTCTGTTGCCAATGAAAAAAATTACTTTTAGGAAGTAGCCAACCACACAATAACAAAGTGTCCAACATGTTTCTTGAAGGTCAAATTAAATTCTGCTTTGGACAGCGTAAATTCAGAGTGCCATTAAACATTTTATATTGTCATTGAACCATTCCAATTGCAATTCAGTCAAGTAATAGTCTAGCCCATACAAGGGTTTTCACACAGTTTCATCAACGTAAGATAATTTCAAGTTTCCACTCAGTCTCACATTATTACTCACATTATTAAGAAAGTCGAGTTCACCTAATTTTTAGAAATTTATATTGATCAATCCATAAATTTTAAAAAAAATTAGCGAAACTTGGTGGTTTATTTTTTAGATTAAGACAATGTCTCCCATTAGAGGCATTGCTATGTTTGTATCAGTCATTGTTCGAACCTCATTTGACCTATTGCAATATTATCTGGAATAATACTTACCCTACATTTACTGCCAAATTACTTATTCTGCAAAAAAAAGCCATAAGAACAATATCCTGGTCTAAATATAATTCTCCTACAGATGCTCTCTTCCATGGATATGGTCTGCTGAAGCTTCCTGAATACAATCTTTTTTATAATCTATGTATTATGTATAAGGTGGTTCATAAACTAAATGGCCGTTGGTGTGAACTTGTTCCTTTATTCTTTTCATCTCATACTCAAAATACCAGATATAGATTGCTGTTAAAAGGGAAATACAGAAAACTAACCTGTACTCGTTTTAGTGTATGTTATAAAGGTCCACAAATGTGGAATGACCTGGACAATGATATCAAACATTCTTCTTTTTTTCCCATATTTAAAAGAAAACTGAAACATAATTTATTTATGAGATATGCATCTACCGGTAATGATTTTGTGGCCTAGTTTCTGTTTAGTTTCTCGTTTGAAATTATACATGTAACATGAATATAGTTTTTCACATCTGTCAATAGATTATTTTGGTATTATTCTTTTCTTGTAAATATGATGGGTATATCTTTTATTTACAAGTAGGAAATATGCGATATTAACCTACATGTGTTTGCAATGTAATTTATGTGGTGGTGGGTTGTTGGACCCCATTGTATAAGCTATGAGCTTCTGAGGGTGTCCATTTACCACAGTAAATAATTGTATCACTAGGTTCTTGACTGTATTCGAATGTATTGTGGAAATAAACAAACAAACAAACAAACAAACACATAGCCTACTTGCCAGGTTGTGCGGTGTAGCAGGAAGACGCGTGTACCCCTTTCACCTCGCCTCTGGCAGCAAATAAACTCGTCTCTCAAGTGGCTGGCGGTCAAAGAATAGTTTTACTGTGGTATCCTTTAATGTGTCGTGGCTTAAACTGGGCGGCCATGACAGCGACTGGTCATCAATTAAGATGTTTTTGTTTTGTTTTTTTAACTCACTCATTCACACACAAGCTCACTTCATGTCAGCCACATGGGTCTCCCAGGCTGAGGAGCGAACCCACGCCAACCGGCACCGAAGGTAAGTGACGGTTCCACTCCCCCACCTGGAGCCCTCATCAATTAAGATGTACTTTTAGGTAAAGGAGTGGGCGAGGGGCGTGTCCCTGTCTAGAACTGTATAGGCAAAAATTGTACAACCGGTAGTAAAACTGTTGTTTTTCCAAAATTCCTTTTAAACTATTGCTCACCAATTGAAACAACGGTGGGAAATTTCAATATTATAAAATTATCAATCGTATCAAGGTTGAATAAAAACAAAAGACACAACGAGAAACAGGCCAATCCGCTGTTTGACGTTACGTCTGGCGCATACGTCACAAGAATGCGACAGTGTAAACAGATGCTGCAGGAAAAAAAAAAGAAAAGCTTCCTCACTCGGTCGCTTACATGAAGGATCAAAGATTAGCTTCTCTATCGTACTTGTTAACGTGCTGTTAATAATCTGACATTTAAAAACATTTTTGTCAATGTCTAATGCCTTACCAATGATGCCGCTTTCCCTGTTGAGCTTGTGCGCGAAGGAGGTTGTGAGCAACCACAGCTCGTCGCCCCTCTGGCTGCGCTGGGTGCCGCGCGAGCTGTACGGCCCGCTACTGGAGGCCTCGTTCGACGGATGCAGACCGCTGGCGGTCGGGGAGCTGGTGCAGAAGTGGCCCGAGCGACGGCTTCGCGTCGGCGGGTGCAGGAAACGAGGGCAGCGGCCTCCGAGTCGGATCTGTGTGCAGGCTCTGTTGCTCGCCGTCGTTCGGGGACTCTCCGATCACAGGTTGGTTATCGACTGTTATGCGCTGCATAAAGTGTGTGATGTAATATTTAAAATAATTTGAAAGGGAGGGGTAATTGGTTTGGGGAATGGATACATTTACGTAACTATTAAACGTTTTCTTTCATAATGAACAACAACATTTTTATTAACATTTTAAAAAGTGGATTCTATTTCGTCCCTCCCGACCGCCAGGTGGCGGTGCTGTAACCAGCACGGAATTCGTTTTTAAACGTCAAGTTTACGAAAAAGAACAACGGTTTTAATTGTGTGTTTAGTGTTATACAATATCATGTCCATCCATCCGTCATACGTATGACACATTTTGGAAAGATGAAGGTGGTAAAATTATACAAACAATTTTTTATTTATGTTTTAAAGTAATTAGTCAACGTTTTTTGTAAGTTCCATTTGTTTTTTTGCAACTAGATGTGCTCTGCGAGTCCTGGACCTCTGCGGGCTGCAAGGGGATGAAGGTCAGACGGTGGACTCGATAGGGGGCTGGTCCCTGACCATAGCGCTGTGCACCATGGTAGTCCAGGCCCGAGCCGGAGAAAGGAAGAGGGTCTGCGCTCTGGAGCGAGACAAGGGCGTAAAACGAGAGCGGGGCCAGCGAAAGAGAGTCAAGGAGGCAACTGGCAACAAGAGCGACCACAGGGAGGGGTCCACGGGGGTTTTAGGGGAAGTGGATTTGATGAAGGGGGTAAGGAGGAGGACGGAGACGGAGAAGAGGCGAGAAAGTTCAGGAACGGAAGGAGATGGGAAGGAAAGTCGCGCGCCGTTGCAGGTTAGGGCGGACATTTTTGTCAACGCCCGCTCTTGGGAGCGTGTTTGCGTGGCCCTGAGCGGGGCGGGGCCCCTGGAGCTGCAGTGCCGATACCTACACGTGGAGGAGGTTTCCGTGCCCAGCATCGGGACCTTACTGGACTTCCTGCCACACCGGGGCCTGCTGGGCGTGGACGTGCGCTACAGCAACCTGGGCGTAGCGGGCCTGGCTCAGCTGCTGCCTCGGCTCGCCGCCTTCCCCAACTTGAGCGCTCTCTGCCTGCACTACTGCAACTTGGACCTTCGCCGGGACCAGCCGGGGCAGGAGGAGGCGCTCAGAGACCTCTCCCAGGGTCTGGCGCAGCTGCGGGGACTGCGACGTCTCAGTCTCACGGCGCTGCGATTGCCAGGACAACTTCGTGTGCTGCTCAGGTATGATGAGATTTGCTCAAGATAAGGCTGTGCAATTAATCAAAATTCAATTAAAATTTCAGTTATTACACTTCATAATTACAAAATCAGCGTAATTCTTAAAAAAAAAAAAAAAAAGTTAATACAAATTTTTGTTTTTTTTAAATGTATACATTTGCACCTTTTGTTAAATTTTAAAAAAAAAACTAATTTAATAAATTCTGTTTTGTCCAAAAGGAACTCACATAATTAGTGTTTTGTTTTTGTTGTTTTTTTTTTTTCTCAAAAATTGGTCTTAATATTTTTAAATGTTCTTGTGTTGTAAAAAAAGATTATTGATACTAATTTTTGAGTTGTCTAAATGTATGCATTTGCACCTTATTTTAATTTTAAAATAATAAATTTTGTTGTATCCAAAAAAAACTAGCATAATTAGTGGTTCAAAGAATTTTATGTGTTTTAGCATTTTTTCTGTTTTTTCCGTTTAGTGTTTTTTTTTTGGTACCATAAATAAATAAATAAATAAATAACATCCTGCTGCACAATGCACAAGCTGCATTCCAACTTAGTTTTTGCCAACATAAATAAGCAAATAAATACATTTTATTCTAAATATATATAATAAATTATGTTTAGTCCAAAAGGAACTCACATAATTATAGTGGTTTTTGTTTTTTTTTATCTTCAAAAAATGGTATTAATATTTTTAAATGTTTTTTTGTTTTGTAAAAAAAAAAAAAAAAAAAAAAGTGATACTAATTTTTGAGTTGTCTAAATATATGCATTTGCACCTATTTTAATTTTAAAATAAATAATGATTTTTGTTGTATCCAAAATAAACTTGCATAATTGGCGTTTCAAAGAATTTTATATCTTAATTTTTTTTTTTTTTACGCGTAGTTTTTTTTTTGTTTGTTTTATACAAAAAAATCATCCTGCTGCGCTATGCACAAGCACATGCATTATAAATTCTATTTCGTCCAAAAAGAGTTTACATAATTATAGCGTTTCTATTTATTTATTTTTTAATGGGTTATGGGTCTTTGCCATTTTATTTTGTACAAAAAAAGAAGAAGAAGTTATTCGTGATTTCAATTATTGCCAAAATAATCGGGATTATTATTTTTCCCATAATCAAGCAGCCCTAGTCCAATAACGAGGTCCCTATTTGAGGAACAATAGTAACCGTCTGTGAATGTCCTGTTTTTTGTTTTTGTTAGTTGTTGAGGCATGGCATCCATTACAATGGAGGTAATTATTTGAAGAAATGCAGTGTTGTAATACTTTTCAATGTCCTGTCCCTGTTGCAGTTCCCTGTGTCAGCCCCTGGAGGTGCTGGAGGTGCCTTACTTGAGCCTGAGCTCGGCCGATCTGTCCTACCTGTCGCGCAGCCCGCACGCCTCCTCCCTGCAGCAGCTGGACCTGAGCGAGAACCGTCTCGACGCCGACTCGCTGCCCTCCATGCGCCGCCTCCTGTCGCAAGCGTCGGGCAGCCTGCGCCACCTGTCGCTGAGCGGCTGCGGTCTGAGTGACGACCTGCTGGGCTCGCTGCTGCCTTCGCTGGGCTGCTGCTCGTCCCTGCGGAGCCTGGCGCTCGCCCTCAACCCGCTGTCCACCGCCGGCCTGGTGAAGGCGGTGAGGACGGCGGCGAGGGTACCCTCCATGCGCCAGCTGCTCTACCCCAACCCCCTGGAGGACTACCAGCCGGGACTCCCCGAGCTGCCGTCCAGCGCGCAGCTCCTGGACTGGCCTCTGAACGAGTCCGCGGACCTCAACGTCACCAGCGGCCTCCTCAACAAAGTGCTGAAGGACTGCGGACGCTCGGACGTCGTGCTCACTTGCGACCTGCTCAATTATGATAAAGACTCAGTAGAGTGATGGACATTAATGCACGGCACTCTTCATACATTTTTATATTCAACATGAACGTATTGTAACTTTCTTGTTGTATCTGTGTACATTATATTCATTTCTTCTTACCTAATTTTCTGAAATAACCAATGTGCACTTCCAACTCATTTTGTGTCCCATGCACTAAATTGCAAGTCTGTGTCAAGAGGCGGATTTTAAGAAGCTAATTAAAAAAAAACCCCATCAACAATTAAAATCAATGCTGTGATTTTTATTAGTATTATTTACAAAATACTTTTTTTTTCTTTTCTTTTTTTTTTATTCAACAGTGATGTAGTCTTTCATGGTTTAAACATACTGGGGAAAAGTGTATTTACATCATTTCTGGTGCTGACAAAATTAAAGCATTAAATAATCACAAAAAAAATTATCACATTAATCATATATTAACGCAGATTAATCACACTATTCATTTTGACTGCAAATGACCCTTTAGCTGACAGTGGATGGTTATGTTAAAGGTAGCACAGGTCGTGTTTGAGCAATAATGCATTCAAGTAAAGCATTTAATAAATGTTTGCGTAGGACATTCAGAATATTGCAGTGGATAACGTTTTTCGAAGCGTCCTCATAACGTTAAATGTCGAAAAAAAAAAAATACCACCTAACAGGTGCTCTTTAAATCTGGTGGGCAAAAAATGTTGAAAAGTCTTTTTAATTAAGCGATTAATTGTGATTAATCAAAATTCTAAGATGTGATTAATCTGATTTAAAAAAAATGTAATTGTATGCCAGCTCTAATGATTACACATTTCCATTAGGGCTGGGAAAAAAAGTTGACCAAGTTGAATTGACACAAAATTTTTGCCCCAAGGCTTCATTATACACCAATCCACTTCAACGTCCTTTCTATGGTATCTAAACGACTCGTAAGTTTACCACACTGTATTGCTGGAAAGTTGATCGCGCAAACCCATCTGATTACTCGTTATTCAATGAAATTATTTTTTCTAATAATCAATAGTGACAGCGTACTTCATAGGTTACAATTTGAGGACATACAGTACAAAAGATAACTATTAAATATAAGATAAATATTATGCAACACTATTATAATGCATGTAGCTATCTATGCAGTACTGCACATTGTGGACGGCACCTGTGCAATCATATTTACAGTATGTATTGTATAAGCCAGTATGTGTGTGTCTATGTAAATGGACACGCAGTACAAATCAACAAACCCTCATGATTTGATTATAATTGTAAACAGACTCAAAGTTTATATTTACATATGCAACTATACACTATGCACAAAAAATACACAAGTGGCAAAATGTACACAATCTATACTTGATCATAAAGGGGCTTCAAAGTGTTTCAAAAGGATTCTACAATCTTTCTTTCTAATGTTTTTTCTTCATCACAAGTTTGGATGGTGAACTCCCTTGTGAAATAGTGCATTTCAAGTTTACCCGACTGGTGTGCTGTCGCTACTCCTGAGTACAAGTTTTGTTGTCCCGGATCTCCAAACGCAGCCATGGCCGTCAATCTAAGAAAGTAAAAATAGTACAGTAAACATCCATTCAGTTTGGCGAAAAATTTCGATACAGTGAGAATATAAATGCATGAAACTATATGAACGCAAAACACTCGTGTCAAAATCACCTGTCTGTGTCCAGTCGCTCGGTGACCACGGGTGCCGTGTCGCTCCTCGTCAGGTCCCAAATGTGAAGGCGCGATGCGGCGTCCAACACGCAGAAGACGGCCGGCCTGGTCTGGCTCCACTGCAGCGAGACCACCGCCTCGCCACCCGTCCACTCGTCCACCGGTTTGTCGCGGCTGACCTCGTGCAACCGCATGCTCCCGTCACCGCAGCCCACCTGGCACGCGACCACGGTAACGTTAAAAACATCGCTTCGGTTACAGTGCTGGCGTTAATAGATTTACGAATGTGATGGATGTTGCTCTGCTGACATATTAAATCATGTATCTAAACAGACAGATATGCGTTTACAGTCACTTAACATTATAAAGTGTATCTCTAAAGTATTCATAGCACTTCAGTATTTCCACTTTTTGGTACACCAATTCAAGCCTCAGTTCTTTTTGAGTGTGTAATATTTTATATGCATGTTTTTTCAATCGGTCGTTGCTCACCAAAAACAAGCGCGGCCTGAAAGGAGAAAAGTGGATGGCGCTGACATCAACAAGCCGGGTGGCCAACTTCCACGAGCCGTAACACTTGGGCAGGGCCTTCAAACCCTGAATGGTGCCATGACTGACCAGACCCTTGAGTGGAAATTAGTCATTTTAAAACCCTGATTTGACTTTTCATTCCGTATTTTGGCTCATGCTCACCAAATTGGTGCCGATGAAGAAATGACTGGGGTCAGTGGGGAGAAATTTTAAATGAAGTGACTGCGGCGCTCCTGTTTTGTCCGCATGCGCCGGCGACATCCTGCGAGGTAGACAAGGTCAGGGGGGGTTATAAGATTCCCATCCAAAAACAACCAGGAACACTTGACACTCGTACGCAGATATGTTTCCATCAAATGTTGAAGCAACACAATCAACAGCATAACAAACAAGATCGTGTGACATCCCATGTTCTGCTTTATGGCCTATTTTAAGAGGGCTCGCCTGGCTCTGACAAATGATCATCGCACACCGTTTATCATAGCTCACCCCTCGGACGTCATGCAGGCAGAGCTGTGGAGGAGCTTGACTTTGCCACCCGGCCACAGACCTGCAAACCCACATATGCGTGCACGTGTGAGAAATACGAGCAGGTACAGTACATTCATGACCCCGGACAGCTGTGAGGTCCCGAGCTCCAGACTTCCGTACATACTTTCCCCTCTTAGACTGACATTTACATGATTTATGTATGCGAATAGGTAAACAGAAGTTCACATCAGGGCCCGACCGAGAGATTTTGTTTTACGGTGTAATGAGTTAATGTGTAAAATAAAAATGAAGAATCAAGAGAATTCAGCAAAAAAAATCCACTGAGTTTTGCTGATTTTAAAGGGGGAGTCAACCTTAAACAGTTCTTGACAATAATATGTTATGTGTGACCTCACTAGTCAAAACATGACATTCTGATTACTAGGGGTGTCACGATTCGCCAACTCCACGATTCGATTTAAATTTCGATTTTGGGGTCACGATTCGATTTTTTTTCGATTTTTTTTTTTTTTTTTTTTTTCCGCTCCCCCACTTTATAACACAGAGGCATATGCTTCTGTAGGCTAAGGCTAGTCTATGATCATTGGTTCTATTCATTGTACAGTAAATCTTATTTCAAAAGATCGGCTACATATAGTTGATGCAATTTCCATATTATTTTTGTGTAAATTTATGTAATATATGATAATTGACATTAGGCAGGAATGATCAAATTCAAAGAATTTATTTACAATATAAAGTTAACCGTCTTGTTCTTACTGAAGTGTAAAATAAAAAATAAAAAAACAAAAACAAAAAGTCACAGTGGGTGCCTGCCATCTATTGACTGTTTTTGGTTACAACAGTGTGCTGTGCGTTCCTCTTAAAATAATGTGCAATGTGCAACAACAACAAAAAATATATTGTATCCAAAGTCATGGAACAAATACAGCCTGAACAAACTATATCCCAACATTTACAGTTGCTGGGCATACTGTAGCGTGGTTCAAGTACACTAATTAAATGTTTGAATCCAGCGTTTTCCAAGGCTGCAGGTCTGCTGCTATAAATAGACCTATGGATCTGGCGTTTCGCGCGAGCTGAAGTGTGTGGAAGTTTCACTGTAAATGAGGATGAAATAGTTGGTTGGACCGTTGTTTTCCCACTTCTAGTTGAATTTGATAAATCTAAATCTTTGTGATGCCTGCGTAAATGTCCCGTCATGTTTGTCGTGTTTCCCGTTGTTACGGCTGGCGGCTCGGGCCCGCCGCCGGCTCCGCTCCCCTAGTATGTATGTGTGTGTTTGTGTCGGCTGGTGCCCGTATAATGGTACTTCAGTTTGAATGCGCCAGCGCGACACTCTGATTGGAGGACTGTGCCAGCGCGACACTCCGATTGGACGACTGTGCCAGCGCGACACTCCGATTGGACGACTGTGCCAGCGCGACGCTATTGTGTATCCGTGTATTATACCCCTATTGGTTATTGTTGTTTCTCCTCCGTTCTGTCAGTTCTGTCAAATGCGGTTATTATTTGTTCACCTTCCACTTTCACTCCCTTGTCAAACCCCTGCCTGAAATTTCAATTAAAACTACTCAGATGTTAAAGTCGACCCGTGTTTATCTACTCTATATTTTCTGTTATTGTGTTACTTCCCTTCCCCTTGACGAGCCGGGCGTAACACCGTGGCCGAGTACAGTACGCGCACATAGCATATCTTGCAACTGTGGTCTTTTTATCGACAACGTGAACGTTGTCGACATAACTCACCGGGAACGCAAAATGTTTCCAAACTGGTGACGAGAGAAGCGGGAGCGGCTTGAAGCACCATTGCTGTGTCTGTCCGCGCTTGCCATCATGACTGCAGGAGAAGTCAGCTAACAAGTGCCGTTAGCTAGTAGCTGAATGGCTGCGTCTCATTTGCTTTCCTGGGAGGTGGCGGTGGCGGCGGTGGCGGCGGTGGCGGTGGCGGCGGTGGCGGCGGGCGCGGGGGGGGGGGGTGGGCATCGAATCGTGTGTCCTCTCTTCTATTTCGATGCTCGAAATCGTGACGTAATTTCGATCGATTTCGATAAAAAATCGAAATCGTGACACCCTTACTGATTACGGTAATACCACATTTTTGGAATACGAGTTAAACATCAAAATCCAGCTTTCATCCATTTCATCATTTTGCCACTTGCGGTCGACTGAAGATGACATCACAGTTGCTAAGGGCTCTGGCAACAACCAATCACAGCTCACCTGTTTTCTGAAGCTGAGCTGGGTTGTTACCTGAGAACGCAATATTTACCAGAATACCGTATTTAGACCCCTTTAAAAGGAGCTAAAATCGACTAATGGATTGTTGGATGCCTCTTTTTCAAATACAACCTATGCTAATTTGCAGTTCAAGTGTGAATGTCATTTGTGTGGCCCTGGTTGAAACCATTAGAGCAAAAAAAAAAAAAAAGATAACTTGCCTAGATCTGTCTGGGAGCCTGCCTCGTTGACTTTCGGGAGTTGCACTACCACCTACAGGCCACAAACAGAACAACCTGTAAGGATTCGCCTCGAACCTTAATAAACAAATGAAAACCTACCCAAAGATTCAACAGTCCGCTCTCGTCCAGGGAGGCCAAGTGGAAGGATAATCCCAACAACTCTGGATATTAGGAGAGATTGGAGATTGTTGTTACTAAGGCAATTTTTCTTAAAACTGGTGAACGTGACTCTGACCTTCTTCAGATGCTAAAAAGGCCACCTCTGACTCCGGCTTCCCTGTCACATTGGTGGGAACAACCTCCACGGACGTTACTGGCGAGAAATGGGCTGAGGGTACTGCATCTAAACACACACACAAACAGGAGTCACTTCAAAAATGTCTCTACTGTAATAATAATAATCCCTTGGAGAGTGGCCATTTTGATTTGAAGCTGCCATTTTATATTTAATTTGACCATTTCCTGTGTTTGCAAACTCCAGGCCAAAGGCGACATACCAGTAGAGAAGGTAGGCCGTCTGAAGGTCCACTCGTCGTCGCCCACCTTCAGGCGCTGGTGGTTGCCGTCCGGTTCTCGTAAGTCCCACAGCGCCACGGAGCCGACAGACGTGCCGGCGAACACCAGCGTGGCCTTTCCCGGACTGAAACAGCAGCACTGCACCTAAGAGAGGATTGGCGAGAGTTTCAGCCTTGGCCATTTGAAACATTCTCAAGTGAACTAGAAATAAAACACAAAAAATGCACCTCTGATTCACAAAGTAGGATCTTCTGCGGCCGGGATGGCTCCCACATGTTCCAGACGCAGATGACGGTGCAGCCGTGATGCTGCGCGACAGCGTCGGGTGAAGCTCGGGGCTTGTGGACAGACAGGAGCGTGTGCCTCTGCGCTTGAGAGAAAAGCACCTGGCTGATGGCGCGACCTGGATTTAACCAAGATTATTTTCGTTGAATGTATACAGTAAGTAAGAGCCAACGTGAGAACAGCTGCGCACCGCGGAGAAAAGGCAAGTCGGTGTTGAGCTGCAGGCTTCCGTCACTGAACAGCAGAGCGTCTGTTTGTGTCGCCCGGCCCTGGAAAGAACTCCTCTCGGCGTGATCTTCCTCCAGCAGTACCACCATCACCTGTCAACAGTGGTTGAAAGGAAAATTTTTTAGGTTATAAAAACAGATTCAGAGAAAAAAATAAATACTTCCCAACCAAATCAATTCACCTGTGAGGCTGCATGCAGGAAAGTGGCCAAACGCCTTGAATCAAATTTCATTCCGCTCATGTTTCGAGTTTCATGTGACCGGTTTGGATCTACGGGACAAAAACAGGCAAGCATGTTAGTTGTTTTATTGGCATGACTAAATGTAGTGTTTATTTCACTGCAAACTACTGCGTTTTACTTCTAAAGAGTAGATGAGTGGTCTAAGAGTACCACTAATTCTACACTGGCTCCCTCTCGTGGTAGGTGACAGAATCGCTGAACTAAATGTTTAAAGGGATACTTTACTTATTTCACCATTTTTGGTAGTCAAACGTTAATATTTTGCCTATAATAAATTTGATATTTTCATTATTTTTCATGTCCAATTAGTACCTTTTAAAACACATTTTGCAACTTGCTGTCGACTGAAAATGACATCACAAGGGCTCAGGTAACCAATCACAGCTCAGCTTGTGAATGTCACATGACCAAACCTAGAAAACAGGTGAGCTGTGATAGCTATCTGAGTCCTTGTGATGTCATTTTCAGTCGACAGCAAGTTGCAAAATGTGTTTTTAAAGGTACTAATTGTACGTGAAAAATAATGAAAATATCAAATGAATTATAGACTAAATATTAACTTTTTAGTGCTATAATGGGCTAAATAAGTGAAGTATCCTTTTAAATTGTATCATGTTGCAGTGTTTTTTACATACAGTATTTGTTTCTTACCGCCACAGGCGCCACTGTACTCTGCAGGATGCTGCGTCCACTTGTCACTCAAGTCCACCTCCTCGGTCTGGACGTCTCGGTCCGCGTTTTCCTCGTTACACTGGACGTAAGCCTGGCGAAGGAGTCATCGGAATTAGGGAAGAATGCGGCAACAGAGAATGTGATGAGTGTAAAAGTGTCACGCAAACTGACCTGCTTTGTGTTTGCGGCTCCGAAGTTCCTAATGTACATGTCATATTCGCTGACGGGAGGAAGATCCAGAAGGGAAAACGTGGTGGAGAAATCCAGATCGATTAAGCGAAGCAGCTCTGCACTGCGCTTCCTGTGATCAAGATGCAAAATTTAGGGAATGAAAATGTTTTGTGTTTCAAAAATCTGTGAGGATATGTACTCGACTTTCAGGTTGATATTTATTGTTTACTTTTGTTTCATGGCAACTTTCTTGCTGACTTGTCGCTGCTTGGCCGCCACAAAGTCCATAAACTTTCCTCGCTGGGAGCTTCTACTGTCCTTCCCGTCTGATCCATTCACTGATAGTGAAAGATGTGTTATTATTCCACATGGATTGATTTTATACTTATAAGAACTACCTCTGGACGATTCAGGCTTTTCCTCTTCTTCCTCTTTGCTAAGAGCAGAAAAAGACGCTCGGACTCGTTCATTCTCTTCACCCATGGCTTTCTGGATGGCTTTCACGTCCTCGCCCAGCTCCAGAATCTCGGCCGCTTCCTCCGTGCCCTTGTCATCCTCGTCCAGTTCCTCAAAATCCTCTTCGTAATCCTGCCCAAACGACAAATCGCACACGAGTAAACGGTGCGACAAATCCGGGCAACGTATTGTACAAATGAGCTTAAAAAATTCCTTACCGCTTTCTTGTCAAGCAAACCATTTAGGGCATGCAAGCGTAACATATGACACATAGAAAATGAATGAAATAAAAGACACAACACTATGATGTGCGAGCGTGGCACATGTTCCTGTTACCTCAAAGTCATCCTTGTACTCATGCGAAGGATCATCCTTGGCTACCTGCACGCGACAAGAAAAAAAAAGTGGGAAAAAAATGCAAGCAATCTAATCCTACACACTCCACACACTTTCGGACACAGAAGTGCGTTAGCTACTTCACCCAATTTGGGTTACTTTTTACCCAGCAGTTTTAAGTTGATTTAAAGTTGTGTTTGGAGGAGGACCCGCTTCTCTGATGCCGTCTTCTTGTCGTGCTTCATCTCATTAAATGGACTCTCGTACTATTGTAGTAAAACATCGTATTTTTCTGCGAACATTTTTGCCCAATCGTCATCCTTTGCATCCTGGTTATCATGGAAGGGACATTGCCACATTTGCAACCCCTTCTAGGCCTGTGCTATTAAATTGAAATTCAATTAGAATTTCAATTATGACACTCCTCAATTACAAAATTAGTATAATCATAAACAAAAATAAAAGATTATTAATAGTACTAATTTTCAGTCGTTTAAATTTATATATTTGCAACTTTTTTATTTTAAAATGACTAATTTAATCCATCTTGTTTGGTCCAAAGGGAACTTGCATAATTATAGCGTTTCAAATAAATTTATAAAAAAAATTTTTTATTTGTCTCAATCATCCATCCATCCATTTTCTTGACCGCTTATTCCTCACAAGGGTCGCGGGGGCTGCTGGCGCCTATCTCAGCTGGCTCTGGGCAGTAGGCGGGGGACACCCTGGACTGGTTGCCAACCAATCGCAGGGCACACAGAGACGAACAACCATCCACACTCACACGCACACCTAGGGACAATTCGGAGCGCCCAATTAACCTGCCATGCATGTTTTTGGAATGTGGGAGGAGACCGGAGTACCCGGAGAAGACCCACGCGGGCACGGGGAGAACATGCAAACTCCACCCAGGAAGGTCCGAGCCTGGACTCGAACCGGAGACCTCACAACTGGGAAGCGGACGTGCTAACCACTCGACTACCGTGCCGCCCTTGTCTCAATCATTAAATTATTATTTATTTGTATTATTTTTTTTAGATGTTTAAACATGTTCTTGTTTTATACCAAAAAAACAAATGATTGTGAAGGGATTTCAATAATTACCAAATTAATCGTGATGAATATTTTCTTCAGCACTGAGCAGCAGCCCTAATTACTTCTCAAGATTTCTTATTTTTTTCCCGATGAGGGTTTTTTTTTGTTTGTTTGTTTTTTACTTTTTCCTAGTGGAATTAATATTTGTCAATTGTGGGTATGTAAAAGCCCTTTTTTAGACTCTTTTGTGATTATGAGCTATATAAATAAACTTGACTTATTCATTTTCACTGTGCAAAATTGTGGTTATCATAAGTAACAGGTGAAAAATGAAGAATAGTGAATTTTCCATAAGTAACCTGAGTTGGAATCTTACTGGGCCTTGCGTGTCTCCAGCATCTTTATCCACCACGCACCCTGAATGCATCACGGCCTCCTGAATGAAGAAGACCAACAACGTCATGTGTTTAGGTGTCAGTACCGTATCGATGAGCGAGCCACTAACCTCAGCTTTTGTCGTCGTAGTTTCATGGCTGTGATTCAGTTTGGATTCCCTGCTGTGATGTCTCTCGGTGTCCTCTCTACGCCGACTCTCTTTCCGTCTTTCCCTCTCGGCTCTCTCTTCCTCGGTTCTCTCTTCTCGCCTCGGCTTTTCATCCTGACGGACAACGAGGAATAATCAAACTAGCACAGGTAAAATTTGCGACACTTGAAATGCTTACATGATATGCTCGCTCTCTGTGTCTCCTTTCTCGCTCTTCTTTTTGTTTAAGGTATTGCTCTATGGGAATGAAAAATGTTGGATTGTGAGAAAAGTGATTGAAATGCATGGGTTCAGAAAGGTCTACCTCTGTCCTCTCTTGAATGCTTTCTGTCCTCGTGCCTCTCTCGTCTGTCTTGGTCGTCCCTCCTCTCTTCGCGTCTCCTGCGGTCCCGTTCTTCCCGCCGTCTTTCTTTATCTCGTTCCTCTCGTTGTCGTTCCTTATCTCGTTCCTCCCTCCGTCTTTCCTTATCCTCTTTTCTCTTATGTCTGTCTTCATCCTCTCCATGTCCCTCCCTCGGCCTCACTTTATCCCGCTTGTCTCTGTCCTCTCTGGAGTCGCATGCACGCCTGTTCGTATCCTCCGGCCTGTCTCGCTCCGACCTCCGGTCTCTGTCATCTCTCGAGTCGCGTGCACGTCTGTTCGTATCCTCGGGCCTGTCTCGCTCCGACCTCTTGTCTTTGTCCTCTCTGGAGTCGCGTGCACGCCTGTTCGTATCCTCAGGCCTGTCTTGCGCCAACCTCTTGTCTCTGTCCTCTCTGGAGTCGCGTGCACGTCTGCTCGTGTCCCCCAACCTGTCTCGCTCCGACCTCCTGTCACCCCTTCTCTCCTCAGCGTACAAGTCCCGTTTCTCACTGTGACGGTCTCTGTCAGTGATGAGAAATAACATAGTAACATTCTGTACACAGGTAGACTATTTAGGAATCTGTACCTGAGCATTTATTTTTGGGATGACTTGACTTTTACTCGCTACATTTTAAATCATATACAGTACATGTATGTCCTTACTTTGACAATTTTCAACCTCTGAAAATGGCGACATGACCCAAAAAAAAAGCAGAGCCTATGTCAATGGGTATTGTAAGAGAGGAAAAGTTTTGCTTTTGTACTCAAATACATACTTGTTTTACTTGAGTGAAGTAGTACGTTGCATCATCACTTTTTGCGTTTACCAATCTTTTTAAAACACCGTACTTTTAATTACTACTTATTCATATGAAGGATAAAGTTTGTGTACAGTGTTTAGCGACCTCTGCTCTCTCTCCCCTCGGGAGTCCCTGCTGCGACGTCTCTCCGTGGATTCCCCTCCGCGATGCTGCTTTCTGTCGTGCTCCTGTTCCTTCTTTCTAGAAAGTAGTCTTTTCAGCTCGGCAGCAGACCAGGTGTCTTCCATGCTTAGTTTCTCATAAAACACACACCGGGCGACCATTAAAGACACACATTAGAAGGCAAAGTGGTCGTATAATACGCTTAAAACTAGCAACAGGTTTGCGGGAAAACTGAACGACAACGTCAACTTACTGACGCTAGGAATTAGCTTACTAGCCCGCCAAACATTAAAATATAAATTTAATACCTTTTCGTGATGCATGCTGCCGTCGGTGTTCGGAAAAGTAGCTCAGGAAAGCTTACATGTTTGCTAGGACGCCTCCATGACGAGAAATTCTTTTCGCCCCTGTTCCTGCGCATGCGCAGTTGTCTGAAACCAAGGAGAACGCGTCACTTTTCACTTGACGACAGGTTTGTTAATCGATAGCAGAGCGCACACCTCAATCCAAAAGATAAATACTGTATTATGATTATTATGTTTTTATTTATCTCGTGTTAAACATCCATCCATCCATTTTCTTGACCGCTTCTTCCTTACAAGGGTCGCGGGGGGTGCTGGAGCCTATCTCAGGTGGCTCTGTGCAGTAGGCGGGGTACACCCTGGACTGGTTGCCAGCCAATCGCAGGATTGTATCTAATTAATACAGTTCTTACAGTTTAATGCTCAATCGGAGCACAATTTTATTATCATAATTCATCCATATTTATTTTGTAATAAAAGTAAAGCAGTTCAAGTCCAGTGATTAGTGAGTAGTTTAAAAATGTACAAATGTAAAGTGCATATATTGGGATGAAGAAGAAAAAAAAAAAAAATAAAAATAAAAAACAACTGCAGTATCTATTTAATGTGATTCTTTTCAAAGACCATGTGGTGTTGTTTATTAGTTTAAGTTTGGGCTTTAGTCGAATGGGATGAACAGACATATTCAAGCGCACGCGCACGCCGCCCCAGCTTGGCGCCGCTTAACTTTTATATCAATAGGTCACTTATTCTCCTTGCTTGATCTTTAAAATCAAAGCAAAAGGTGCAGAGACAGGAACCACTTGCTTCTGAACAAAAGGCCGATGTGTGCTGAAATGTACTATTTACAAACATGTTGCAGGACAAATGACACAAAAAAATAATAATTAAAAAAAAATAGAAAGGGCATGCTCTATACACTGCAAAAAAAAAGTGAGTAACATTTACATGAAAAACCTAGTAACACTATCTATCTATCTATCTATCTATCTATCTATCTATCTATCTATCTATCTATCTAGGCTCATGTGATAGTGAGGCTGTCTCTTTTTTTTTCTTTTTAAATAAACTAGTAAAATTCACTCAAAACTCTCAGTGTAAAATTTACTTGGACTTTCTGAGTGGAAAAACTTTAATATAAAAGGGTATACTCTGCTTTTAAATGGATGATATTATTATATGTCATTGGATTATATTAACTACTAGGGGTGTATTTCACAAAGCAGGTTTAGTGAGAAACTTGTGTAAAGAAACCCTGAAAAGTGGGAAACTCGTTTCAGAAAGGGAGGTAACTGAAACCAGAGGATAAGCGGGAACTCTAGCCTGTTTCAAAAACGAGGTAATTTAAGCTTTCAGTCAGTTACCATAGTAAGATGGTGTATCAACCTAACCTGGTCAGGTTTGTCACAATCAACCTCAAGTTTTTCCCTGTACCCTCCTCCTTTCAGCCACACACGACAATTCATGTCCTCATTCATTCAGTCCCTCTGCGGTGACCTTTTGCGTAAATACGCCTGTCGTCTATAGCGTAAAGTCCACTTTTGTCCCGAACATGGCATGTCATTTTGACAATGAACCTATTGATGAAGGTGCCACAATATTGCGGGGGAATTAAATATTCGTCGTGAGAATGTTATCAGACCGCGTATGGCATTTCCGCAGTAACCTTATTGAGTGGTACCGTTTCGTTTTGCAAGTTGCAAAATAACCAGATGTAGTCATATGTGCTCACATCGGAGCAGGTGCTATTGCGCTCCATTTTTTTTTTCTTATACCCGTTTGAATAATGTTTTTTATATTTCATCTAAGTGTTTAATATTTCACAATAAATCAAGCGGCGGCACGGTAGTTGAGTGGTTAGCACGTCCGCCTCCCAGTACTGAGGACTCCGGTTCGAGTCCAGGCTCCGGCCTTCCTGGGTAGAGTTTGCATGTTCTCCGCGTAGGTCTTCTCAGGGTACTCGGGTCTCCTCCCACATTCCAAAGACATGCATGGCAGGTTAATTGGGTGCTCCGAATTGTCCCTAGGTGTGCGTGTGAGTGTGGATGGTTGTTCGTCTCTGTGTGCCCTGCGATTGGCTGGCAACCAGTCCAGGGTGTCCCCCGCCTACTGCCCAGAGCCAGTTGAGATAGGTGCCAGCACCCCCCGTGACCCTTGTGAAGAATAAGTGGTCAAGAAAATGGATGGTTGGATAGCTTTAGCCTAGCCCATTATCTCATTCACTGCCAGCCCAGTAAAAATGGATCTTTGACGTGTATAGCCGTCAATGGCACTGAATGAGTTACAGTCTGAGCTTGGAGCAAATGTAGGAATGCTTGTTTTGGGGACATTTGGCTGGGGCTGAGGCTGTCGATACTGCGATGAAGACATCGCTGCATTTTGTCGAGTCCTCGTGTCTGATTTACACAATGGGTGAGTGTTGTAGGTCAACAGCTTGTTGGAAGTATGTTTGGTCTAGTTTTATTGAAGCTGACAAAAGTTTTGTGGATCGATTATACAATGCATTTCAATGGAGTGGAGGAGCTTGGGGTATTTTGGGGAGTGGCGTGGGTGTGGTTTGTGAAAGGTTAATTACTTGTCTTCAAAACATATAGAAGCAGCATTTTAATAATGCCTTCTCTGAATTAGCTTTCCACGTAAGGGGTGACAATCCTTGATGATGATCACGAGTCATGACAGGCTGGGACGCAATATAAAGTCTTGGTGGAGGGCCAACACCAATGCACACTCCATTCGAGCTCCATTCAGACAGCAGACTTGACTGAGCGTGGTGAGTACGTTCTATATAATAATAATAATAATAATAATAATAATAATAATAATAATAATAATAATGACAAAAGATGAAATCAGTTGTTTTGAAGTTTAGAATATTTTTTTCTGTTTTATCATCATTTTTACAGGACATACCACATTTGCTTAGTGGCATCAGAGAACGGAGAGGCATCATAATGATGATCAAAACTTTTATTTTTGTACTCCTACTTCTTGGTAAGTTATCTGACGCAAATATTTCCATTTTGGACCTTGTTGTCATCACGTATTTGTATCTGTTCAATCTCCTCCACTGATTAGGTGAACCTTCCTGGACGAAGTCAACAACTCAGCGTCGGTGCTAGACGACGACTCCAGGTCACTCAGAATCCCACCCGAAGGACACCAGCAAACCCATCCATCACATTGTCTGATCAAGCCCAATTTCCCATAGGATTTCCATCCCCCCACATTTCCCCCACAATTCCCACTCATCCCAAACCCATTTCCCCCAGGATTTCCTGTCCCTCTACCACCACTACCACCACTACCACCACTACGACCACAATCAAATAGAAAAATGTATTTGGATTAATGTTGAAACATAGTTCGGCTTAAGTGTTGAATCGGCATTGAGATCTAAAGTTTAAAGCTACTATATGGAGGATTTACCCAAAAAATATATTAACAATAGCCTTTTATTTGACCATTTATAACTAAAACATATTCTAATTAGTAGATCAACATCTTTGATGTTCACAATGGGTACTCCTACAAGTCTCTGGCCAATATTTTTCAAGAAGCATCCGGTCCGAGCCCTTCGAGTTTTGGAGTACAGTACAGATCTTCGACCGACTAATGCAATATGATCTGCACGTCCCGTGGACATCAATTGTTTAGTGGGGATCAAGAGACTCATTCCGTCAAGTGGCCAGCTTTGTATAACATTCTAAAACTTCTTACCTCTGAAAATACCTCTGAAAACAGTCAATTGGAAAACAGTCTTCAGTAATGAGGTCGTGCACGTACGAGTGTGCGCAGCGTATACGAGCGTGCAAGTTTGTTTTCGGCCACAGGTGGCGGTAGCGATTTGAAATTTTAAATCTTCCATATAGCTGCTTTAAATTATACAGAAAGCGCAAGGTTGATAAAATGTTGAGTCAATGTTTGCTTTTCAATCATAAATCACACAATATCAATGTTGGTTCAACCATCATCCAAATCAGAATCTACATGCATCTGTTGGTTGGTTTTACATTGAATTCTAGTTTAAATTATACATAAAGTGCAAGGTTGATAAAATGTTGAGTCAAGGGACAATTCGGAACTCCCAATTAACCTGCCATGCTATTGCGCCCTCTCAGCGCACAGCAAATGTCTGCATCGCATTAAATAAAAATCCTAACCTGTGCTATATTTACTGTTTGTAGTTTTTATATTATCTTCCTATAAAGACATTGAAATACGCCGTACACGGTGGCAATTTCACTGTAGAGACAGAAAATAACATGAAAACTGTAGTCCGAGGAATGCTCAAGAGGTTTGTATGAATGCACATACACGCGGGAAATTAGAGGGAACATTGTGTCCTCAGTACTGGGAGGCGGACATGGTAACCACTCGGCCGTGCCACCACACACACATATATATATGGGGTGTTAAAAAAATCGATTTGACAATATATCGCGATCCTACATCGCGCAATTCTCAAATCGATTCAATAGGCGGCTGAATCGATTTTTAAACTTCCATTTTTAATGGAAAAATATTCAACAAAACATCTTACTTCGGGTTCACACCTTAAGCATGGAAGAATGTTATATGAATGGAACATTAAGCCTTAATATTTTTATTTTAATGCTGTTCAAGCATGAAACAGATTACAACCTGTATAAGACTGAAGTTTCAGATCAATAAATAATACATTTGCATACAAATCTTACACTCTACAGGTTTACTGATTAGTATTTTCTAAATTTGAATGAAGAAAAATCGCAACAATCGACTTAGAAATTCGTATCGGGATTAATCGGTATTGAATCGAATCGTGACACCCCTAATATGTATATATATATATATATATATATATATATATATATATATATATATATATATATATATATATATATATATTTTAATTTATTTTTAAATAAAATAGTAAAATGCACTCAAAACTGTGTCAAATTCACTTAGTTTTTTTTCTTTTCTTTTTTTTAATAAATTTTACTCATTTTGTAACTGTACTTTTAAATGGATGATATAATTGTATGTCATTGGTTGGTGCCACCTGTGACTGAAAGAGGAATGTGACTGGCTGGGTGTGGCCCTGCTCTTCCTATGATTGACAGGTCTAAGATCAGGCTCCACGATCTAAGATCCAGACCGAGCAGAGGAGGGGAAGAAACAGATGCAAGCAGGTTAGAATGGGTGGAGTTCGCTCCAGTCCTGCAAAGCATAGACAGCTAGGTTACGGGACCAGAATGAAGGGTTCTGGTTCTCAAGGGGGAGTTCAGATCCCTGTTTTGCAACTTTATCCGCCTCCTCATTTCCCTGCAATCTCTGATGACCAGGTATCCTTGAAATGATTTGGGAAAATCTATGTAACGTCACAGAGTTCTCAATATGAGACCCAAGTAGTAAACACATGGGTCCCACATGAAATTATTCATTTGTAACCCAACTAAGACCCAGTCAAAAACACATATAAACGCATGTGGGCTAACACAGGTGTGCCCCTGGCGGAACCCAGCGAATTAGGTGATGATAACGATATCCTGGATTCCTGATAATATACACTATTAAATAATTGAATTACAACTTTAATGTTGAGTTTTGTGTATTATATTGCCTCTAGAGCAAAAGTGAATTCGACAACAGTTTTAGCTCGTTCGGTTGCTAGTTAGCTTTAGCCTAGCCCATTATAGTCTTACCTTGGAGCAAACATAGGAATGCTTGTTTTGGGGACATTTGGCTGGCTGTGAGGCTGTCGAGCCCTCATGATTGACACATTGGGCACATCACTATTTTGCCTGTTGGAGGTCAACAGCTATGTTTGGTCTAGTTTTATTGAGGCTGACAAAAGTTTTGTGGATCGATTTTCGAGTTTGGTTTTGGGGAGTGGTTTGGGTGTGGTTTGTGAAAGGACAAATACTTATCTTCAAAACATATAGAAGTGGCATTTAACTAATGAAGGCCCCGCCTCAATGAGGTTTGGAAGTAAGTTCGGGTGACATACTTTTATAATGATCACGACATGCTGGGATGCAATATAAAATGTTGGTGGAGGCCCAACACCATTCGAACTCCATTCAGGTTCTTGACAGAAGACGATTGAGCGTGGTGAGTACTTTCTATATAACAATAAAATAAATAAATAAATAAATAATAATAATAATAATAACAAAAGATGAAATAAGTTTAATTTAAGTTTAGAATATTTTTTCTGTTTTCTCTTATCATTTTTACAGGACATACCACATTTGCTTAGTGGCATCAGAGAACGGAGAGGCATCATAATGATGATCAAAACTTTTGTTTTTGTTCTCCTGCTTCTTGGTAAGTTATCTGACGCAAATATTTCCATTTTGGACCTTGTTGTCATCACGTATTTGTATCTGTTCAATCTCCTCCGCTGATTAAGGGACCCTTCCTGGACGAAGTCAACAACTCAGCGTCGGTGCTAGACGACTCCTCCAGGTCACTCAGAATCCCACCCGAAGGACACCAGCAGACCCATCCATCACATTGTCTGATCAAGCCCCATGTCCCGCAGGATTACCATTCCCCCCATTTCCCCCAGAATTTCCACTCATCCCAAACCCATTTCCCCCAGGATTTCCATTCCCCCCACCGCCCCCATTTCCCCCAGGATTTCCATTCCCCCCACCGCCCCCATTTCCCCCAGGATTTCCACTTCCCCCACCGTTTCCGTTCCCCCCACCATTTCCATTTCCCCCACAATTTCCACTTCCCCCACCGTTTCCGTTCCCCCCACCATTTCCATTTCCCCCACAATTTCCACTTCCCCCACCGTTTCCGTTCCCCCCACCATTTCCATTTCCCCCACAATTTCCACTTCCCCCACCGTTTCCGTTCCCCCCACCGTTTCCGTTCCCCCCACAATTTCCCATAGGATTTCCAAGCCCCCCATTTATATGCCCCCCTTGCCGCCCTCCACTTAGCATTGCAGAAAAGCTGCGAGAAGCACATGAATTGATTAATGAGGCACTAAAACACCTTGCTTGAAAGCAAACCTTTCGAAATGATTAAGTGCAAATATATTGTACTCGAAAGTTGAATGAATGAATACCTTTTATTGTCGTTGTAAATAGATAAATACAACGAAATTAAAAACGCCGGAAACACTTGTACTTAAAAACTGTATTGACATTAAAAAAATAAAATAAAATTTGAAACCTGCACTGCAACTTGCTTCAGTTTGAACATTTAATTCAGTGTGTTACACCATACAGAGTTCTACTTCTATATTGTGATGTTTAAATAACTTGCTTTTATATACAGTATTTTCTGTTTGTCTCTCTTCAATGTTTTGTGTCAAGGGGGCTGAAGAGTACTGCACAAAATTTTGCAATGTACAATGGGAATAAAGTCTTTCTTCTTCATAAGTTGAATGAAATCAAAATAGATCAAATTAACAATGTTAGAACCACGCAGTAGATTATGAAGTCAACATCCATGTTGTGCCCAGTTTGTTTTTTTTCCCCTCAGTCTTGTCTTCATGGAATGTCGTCAACCAAGAAGTGTGTGCATGAATAAAAACAGACAGGCGAACAAACAAAACGTAAGACTGAAAAAACACTTGCAGAGAACTCACACAATCGCCTACAAAGTCCACTTTCACTCTTCTTCATTGAATATAAGCAACTTGACTGATCTGACAACTCACTTCAAGTCTATAATATACTATACGATAAATTAAATTCCACTTTCACGCTGTCCTCAGGGTGTTTTTTCCTGGGTCTTGACTTCTTTTTTCCCCCTCATGGAGGACTTGATTCTAGATGGGTCATGCAACAGAATCTTTGAGTGCTGTTTTGACTCATATAACAATTCGAACACCTAAATGCCTGATTTATTTTGTCGTCATGTAACAGATAAACAGTCTGTTGTCACGTTGCTACATTTGCATGATGTTAGTCACTTAATTGATCAATTACAGACTGCAAGAAGAACTTCACTTGGCAAATTTCCCGCCAGTGACCTTTTCAGTGACATTTTATGTGACATCTGAATAATTAAGGCCTCGCCTCAATGAGGGTTGGACCTACAAGTGCTTCATTACTGCACTTAGGTCATTTCAGGTTAAAAACAAAACAGGAGCCACAGTGGAAAAAAAAATATGGCAACAGTTTCAGAGAAGCAAGACATTTCCCAGCCAAATTAAAATAGTTCACCTGGGAGGCGGCTCACAGGAAAGTGGCCATGAATGAAAGTTCATTCCACTTATGTTTCGAGTTTTATGTGACCGGTGTTAAGCGCGTGAGAAAGTCAGCTGGTGAAAAATTCAATGCCGTTTTGTTTTTGTGGCAACCATATTCACTTCACCCAAAGAGAGTGACAGTCAAAATGGCATTTTAAATTGAATTTATTCCTATTTTTGCCAATCGGATTTTTCCAAATGGGTCACATATGAAAGCTGGTGAAATGTAGACTGTGAAACACGTCAGAAACGTTACGCCATCTTGCCAAGAGAAAACAGGAAGCAGATCTGGAGGTGGCACAAATGAAGATTTTGCAGTTTTTCCTTGGCCTGACCAGGTTGGATCGGTTTAGAAATTGATTTCATCAGAGGACAGCCAACATGTTTTGAAGACAAAGTTAGACAAACCGGACTTTGGTGGTGTGGACACATCCAGAGGCGAGAGAACGAGTATGTTGGTTGAAGGTTGCTGCGGATGCCAGGCAAGTCACCTTAAGGAAGACCCAGGGGAGGATGACAGATGTAGAGAATGCATGATGTGTTTGTCTGCAGCAATTAGCCATATAATGGACTAGAAAATAAATGTAAATTGCATGGGACATCGCTTCACAATTTGCTTGTTGGAGGTCCACAGCTTGTTGCAACTATGTTTGGTCTAGTTTTATTGAAACTGTCCAAAGTTTTGTGTTTCAATCTGAAAATGGATTTCAATGGAGCCGAGAGAGGAGCTTGACGGACCTTGGGGCGTTTTGAAGGAGTGGTTTGGCGTGAAAAGGTCAATTATTTGTCTTCAAAGAAGTGGCAGTTGAATAATTAAGGCCTCGCCTCAACAAGGTTTGGACGTAAGTTCAGGTGACATTCTTTTATGGTGACCACGACAGGTTGGGATGTATTATAAAACGGTGGTGCAGGAGCAACACTGACGCAGACTCCATTCGAGCTCCACTCGGGTTCTTGACAGGAGACTTGACTGACCGTGGTGAGTACTTTCTATATAATAATGATAGTAATAATAATAATTAGGACAAAAGACAAAATTGAGAAGTGAGCTGAATTCAATGTGAGAACATTTTTCTGTTTTCTCACCATTTTTACAGGAAATACCACATTTGCTTAGTGACATCAAAGAACGGAGAGGCATCATGATGATGATCCAAACTTTGTTTTTTGTACTCCTACTTCTTGGTAAGTAATCTGAAGCAAATACGATATTTCCATCTGGAGCTTGTCATCAACTGTTGTTCTCAACTGATTAAGGAACCCTTCCTGGGGAAAGTCAACAACTCAGCGCTGGTGGTAGACGACTCCTCCAGGTCACTGACACCCCAGCGACAACAGAAAGCACAAACGGCCCACTCCCCAACGCACTAACCACCACTTTTTTTCCAGGCTTTCCACACTTCCCAGGGTTCCCATTTAGATGTCCCCCTTGCCGCCGTCCACGCAGTATTGTCGAAAAGCTGCGAGAAGCACACGAATTGATTAAAAATGCACTGGATCATCTTGTTGACGGCAATCATTTCTAGGAAGCAATTAAACTGTACTTAAACGTACTGTACTGCCTTAAAAAAAAATAAAAATTGAAACCACTGCAACTTGCTACAGTTTGATTCTACTTCTCTGTTGTGTTGTTTTAATAGCTTGCTTTTATGTATTGTCTATTTGTCTGTTCAATGTTTTGTGTCAAGAGGCTGAAGGTGCAATGCACAACGACAATAAAGTCTTTCTTCGTCGTAAACGGAATTAATTCAAACAAGGAGGGTTTTTTTCTCACTCTTTTTTTCTTCATAGAATATAGTCAACAAATAAGTGCATGCATAAATAATAATAATAGACAGGCAAACAAACAAAACCTAAAACTGAAAGTGGAGTGACACTTTTTAGCAATTAGCCTAATTTGAGAACTCACACAATTGCCTGCCTAGAAAGTCCACTTTCGCTCTTCTTCATTGAATGTAATCAACCAAAAAGCAAGCTGACTGCTGCTCAATCTATCAAAACACACATGCAAACAATCACCTAAAAGTGCAAGGGTGAAAACACCTGCAATTAGCCAAATCTGAGTTTAAGATCCTACAATAAGACTATACTATAATTTGAAGTCGCCTTTCACGCTGTCCTCTTGTTATTTTTCCCTGCCTTGCCCTTTTGTCCCCCCCACCGCACCCCTTCATGGAGGACTTTATTAGATGGGTCAAGCAACAGAATCATTGAGTGCTGTTGCAACACAATACAGTGCTACATTTTGCGAGTGCTAACAGTTAGCATCTGCTGATTTAGCCACCATGTAGCCTACAAAGTGCAACATTGGGTAGCATTGGGTTCCTCTTTTGGTAGCCTGGCACATGCTCAATCCTTTTTTCTTTTTTTTTTTGCCTCTTCTCGTTGTGGCAGTTTATCCACAACAGCTGTCAATCATTGTTAAAGTGTGGCGTTAGCTGTGTACTCAATGCGGCAGATGCGCTTTCTATCAGATCTTTGACAAACTTATAAATCCCCCAAATCAAACAGCGCCAGAACTCCTCTCAACAGATGAATGCAATGAATTTGCCTGCTACTTTAGTGAAAAAGTACAAGCCATCAGGTCAAACATTGTTACAAACCAGCAAAATAACAAAACGATGCTGCACTTAAAATCACCTAGGAATAATTTAATTACCATGACAGAATTTGACTCAGTGGATCAAAATACTGTAGTAGACTTGGTTCAGCAATTGAAACCTTCCACGAGCTGTCTTGACACAATACCATCTGGCTTTTTCAAAACCATTGTGAAATCTGTTCAGATCGATTTACAACAAATAATTAATTGCTCACTTCAATCAGGTGAACTTCCTAAATGTCTGAAAGTAGCCGCCGTCAAGCCCATTCTAAAAAAAGAGAACACTGGATGTCTCCCTGCTAGCAAATTATAGACCAATCGCAAACCTTCCCTTCGTAACTAAAATAGTTGAAAAAGTGGTTTTTAATCAACTCAGCAATTTTTTGAGCTTAAACGGACTTTTGGATAAATTCCAGTCAGGTTTCCGACCTCATCACAGTACAGAAACAGCTCTGATTAAAGTACTGAATGATATAAAATTGAGCACTGATGCAGGGAAGGTATCAGTGCTCGTCTTGTTGGACCTCAGTGCAGCATTTGACACGATTGATCATAATATACTGTTAGACAGGCTGGAAACTTGGGTGGGGTTAAATGGAACAGTCCTTAAATGGTTCAGGTCCTATTTGGAGGAAAGGAGTTACTTTGTGACCATTGGAAATTTTGAATCTGATCGAAAGGCCATGACATGTGGGGTCCCTCAAGGGTCAGTCCTTGGACCCCTGTTGTTCAGTCTGTATATGTTACCTTTGGGTCAAATGCTTCAGAACACCGATGTTGACTATCATAGTTATGCAGATGACACACAACTGTATTTATCTATGTCCCCAAATGACAGCAGTTCTATTAACGCATTGTGTCATTCTCTAGAGCAAGTTAACAACTGGATGAACCAAAATTTCCTTCAGCTGAACGAAAACAAAACGGAGCTCATTGTTTTCGGCAATAAAGAAAAGAGGATTGCTGTTAAAAAACAGCTTGAGTCACTGTCTTTAGAAACTAAAGACCAAGTTCGAAATCTTGGGGTACTAATAGACTCAGATCTGACCTTCAGCAATCATATTAAATTCATCACTAAAACAGCCTTTTACCAGCTGAAAAACATATCCAGACTGAAGGACTGCATGCTTCAAGCAGACCAAGAGAAGCTTATCCATGCTTTTATCTCCAGCAGACTAGATTACTGTAACGGTCTTCTGACTGGACTCTCTCAAAAGAACATGAGACAATTGCAGCTCATTCAGAACGCTGCAGCTCGAGTTCTGACCAAAACAAAAAGATCAGAACATATTACTCCAGTACTTAAGGATTTACACTGGCTCCCTGTCAGCTGTAGAATCGATTTTAAAGTTCTGCTACTCGTCTATAAATCACTAAATCCTGAATATATCCAAGAAATGCTGATTGAGTACAAACCCAGCAGGGCTCTGAGATCCACAGACTTGGGCCAACTAGTGGAACCCAGAGTTCGAAGCAAACATGGTGAAGCTGCATTTAGCTGTTTTGCTGCACACAGATGGAATAGGCTACCAACAGAAGTGAAGTCAGCACCGAGTGTAAATGCTTTCAAATCCAGGTTAAAAACTTTGCTTTTTTCTTATACCTTTGATTAGGGACTTTTAAACAGCTTTAATTAAGTGTTTTTTTAATTATTATTTTTATTTTTATTTTTATTTTTATCATTATCATTTTAAACTTCCTAATGTTAAATTTTTTATTGTTAGTTTGTAACCTATTTTCATTTATTTTTCTTCCTCTGAATGTTAACTACTGTTTCTTGATGCTTATGTGTTGTCTTTCCTCGTGTAAAGCACATTGAGTTGCCTTGTGTATGAAATGTGCTATACAAATAAACTTGCCTTGCCTTGCCTTGCCTATCATGTCAAAATGGTTGCGCTTACGGCCATTTTTGGGACACGTGACATCGACGTCAAAATCAGGAGAGTTTCTTGTTGGTACCCTTAGCCTATTAAGTGTCGGGGTGAGGAGGTTGGTGAGTCTGGGTTCTTGAACCTCGAGGGAGGGTTGTCATGAGGGAGAAGACGGCCAGCATTGAGTGCCAACTTTTCTAGGGAGGTATGTTACAAGCGGTCCGTTTCCTGGTGGATCCAAGCATTGCTGTCAGCATTTCAGCCAGCCAGTGGCAGTTTACACTCACAGGCGTAAACACCACTTCCTCAGGTTGGCTATTTCTGGAGGATTTTCTTTCTTTATTTATTTATTTGTTTTTAATTGCAAAGATGGTGGCCACTTGTCACCTTGCTACATTTGCATAATGATATAGTCACTTACGTAAATCAATTACAGACTGCAAGAACAACTTCAACTGGCAAAATTTCTGTCTGAGACATTTTCAGTGACAATTGACTAATTAGGCCTCACCTCAATGAGGGTTGGACCAACAAGTACTTCATGACTGCACTGAGGTAATTTTTCATGTAAAACAAAACAGGGTGGAAAAAAACGACAGATTCAGAGAAGCAAGATGTTCCCGAACCAAATTAAGATAATTCACCTGGCAGGCGGCTCACGGCAAAGGTTCAACTTCATTTGTTTCATTTCGACCAGGATGAATATCTGCTATGTGTTGATTACTACTCAAATTATCCAGAAAAGTCAGTCAACATGTCACTTGGAGTCCTGGGTTCCCACAATCTAATGGACAAAGCGAAAGAGCGATCCAGTCGGCGAAAAAACTCCTCAAAAAAGCCAGAGAAAGTCAAGATGACCCATATGTCGCAAACACTGACTATCGAAATGCAATGGAGTGAAATTGTCACCTGCGCAGCTAGACGACTGAAAACCAAACTTTCAACAAGTATGACTCTATTAAAGCCGGAACTCGAGCAGCTGAAGAAAAGACATCAAAAGCAAAAAGTCAAGTCAAGTTTGTTTAGCACTTGTTTTGTTGCTACAGTGAAATTGCTTAGTTCCAGTATTGTTAAGTAATTGCAGGCCAGTTGTATATGTGCACAGTATTTAGAAGTGATGCATGTATTTTTTTCTTTGGAAGCTTCCCTGAAAGGAAAAAAATGGGGGAGATGTCATGTGTAGTACCGAGAGTCTTCAATAGGAGCGCTATCATTTATGCTATTACTTGCTTAGGACCAGAAATGTATGTTAGAGCAACAAACTGAGCTAAAACACAAGCCTGCAATTTTCAATTATTTTTTTAAAGCATTTATTATCAACAAATGAAGCTTCCAGGGTTACAGAAGAATTGAAACATACAGCTGAAACACATCATAGAACAATGGGGTCAAACGAAAAGGTCATCATGTCATTATAAAGCAATACAGCCTTTTTAGATTTACAGAATTGTAATGAATCCTTAAAAGAAAGAAGTTCCTTCAAAAAATAATAAAGGTTGGCTTAGTCTCTCCAAATTTGCATTTATGAATGAAAAACTTGCCATAACTTGCCATAATAATCAAGTTATTCAACGTAAATTGTTTTATCTTATTATCCATTATGTGTGTGTTTATTAGCAAAGTGTGCATCTTAAAATCAAGGTGCATTATGGGTAGCAGCGTGGTGCATTGTGGGTAGGCGAAACTACCAAACGGTCATTGAAAATGAATTGGATCCAATTGATTTAGCTCTGATAGTAACATTTCAACCGCTGGAAAGTTGCTGTTTTTTATTAACATGCACAGCATGTGGTTTATTGACATCGGGGAAGTTGACCACTCTAATCTCCACCATTCAAATTGTTAGGGTAGTTGGTAACCGGACCCCCCCCCCCCCCCCCCCCCCCCACACACACACACACACACACACATGCTCAAACTTAATGCACACATTGCTTATTGTCAACTTATCGCCGAACTTGGGGAATTTTGGGGAGTGGTTTGGGTGTGGTTTGTGAAAGATCAATTACTTGTCTTCACAACATATAGAAGTGGCATTTGAATAATTAAGGCCTTGCCTGAATGAGGTTTGGATGTAAGTTCGGGTGACATACTTTTATGATGATCATGAGTCACGACAGGTAAGGATGCATTATAAAGTCTTGGTGGAGGACCAACACCGACGCAGACTCCATTCGAGCTCCATTCAGGGTCTTGACGGCAGACAACTGAGCCTGGTGAGTACTTTCTATATTATAATAATAATAGTTATAATAATAATTATACCAAAAGACAAAATTGAGAAATGAGCTGAATTTCACTTGAGAACATTTTTGTTTTCTCACCATTTTTACAGGAAATATCATATTTGCTTATTGACATCAGAGAACGGAGAGGCATCATGATGATGATCCAAACTTTGTTTTTTGTACTCCTACTTCTTGGTAAGTAACCTAAAGCAAATATTTCCATCTGGAGCTTGTTGTCATCATGTATCAGTATCTGATCAAACTCCTCCACTGATTAAGGAACCCTTCCTGGGGAAAGTCAACAACTCAGCATCAATGGCACTGGTAGTCAACTCCTCCAGGTCACTAATAATACCACCTCAGTGCCACCAGACAACTCAACCTCAACCTCCCAATCCACCACCCCAATGCCCACATTCAACTAATTGGCCTCCCTGGGTTCCCATTTGCCCAGCTTGCCGTCGACCACCCAGTGTTGTCGAATAGCTGCAAGAAGCACACAAATTGATTCCAAATGCATCTTGTTGAAGGCAAACCTTTCGAAATGATTAAGTGCAAATATATTGTACGATTGAACTGTACTTAAATGTACTGTATTGGCTTAAAATGAATAAAATTTGCAACTACTGCAACTTGCTACAGTTTGATTCTACTTGTCTGTTGTGTTTTAATAAGTTGCTTTCATATATTTGTCTCTTCAATGTTTGGTGCCAAGAGGCTGAAGATGCAATGTACAATGACAATAAAGTCTGTCTTCTTTGTAAATGGAATGAATTCAAACAAGAAGTGACTTGACTGAGGATCTATGAAGGTAGGCAGGAATATAAAAATAAACTATAGGACATAAAAATGATCGGATGCGTGCATGAATAATAATGAACAGGCCTCGAAACAAACAAAACTCAAGACTGAAAAGGTAGTAACACTTGCAATTAGCCTAACACAATCCCCTATCAAGTCCATTTTTGCTCTTCTACATTGAATGTAATCAACCAAAAAGCAACCTGACTGATGCCTAATCTATCAAAACACATGCAAACAATCACCTGAAAAAGAATTGGTGATGCAATTAGCCTAATCTGACAACTCACTTCAAGCTCCTACAATAAGACTATACTATCATTTCAATTCCACTTTCACACTCTCATGGAGGACTTAACCGCTTATCCCTCACAAGGGTCATGGGGGTGCTGGAGCCTATCCCAGCTGGCTTTGGGCAGGGTACACCCTGGACTGGTTGCCAGCCAATCGCAGGGCACATTCTTTCTTTTATTTTATTTTTAATTGCAAAGATGGTGGCCACTTGTCACCTTTCTACATTTGCATAATGATAGTCACTTAAGTGATCAATTACAGACTGCAAGAACAACTTCAATTGGCACAATTTTTGTCTGTGTCTGTGACATTTTCAGTGGCAATTAGGCCACACCTCAATGATGGTTGGACCAACAAGTACTTCTTTACTGCACTCAGGTAATTTTCATGAAAAAACAAAACGGTGGTAAGAATGACAACAACAGATTCAGAGAAGCAAGATGTTCCCAAACCAAATTAAGATAATTCACGTGGGAGGCGGCTCACGGGAAAGTGGCCAGGCGCCACTTGAATTGAAGTTCATTCTACTTATGTTTTGAGTGTGACCGGTTTCGATCTACGGGACAAAAGGCAAGATGACACCTGGCGATGTGTTGAGTGAGAAATTCAAATGGTGAGAAACTCTCTATGCCATTTTGTTTCTGTGGCAAAGAGAAGCCAACAAATTCACTTCACCCAAAGCGAATGTAGCCTCTGCAGTCAAAATGGCTGTTGTACATTTTAAATTGAATTTATTCAAATTAAACAACAGCATCTGCAAAGACTCTGTATCAAGACTCTGATGCAAGTGGCCGAAATGAGTTTCCTCCGCAGGGTGTCCGGGCTCTGAGATAGGGTGAGAAGCTCGGTCATGAAATATCAGACAGATTGTGTGCAAAGGTTGAACTTGATTTGTTTCATTTCGACCAGGACGAATATCTGCTATATGTTGATTAGATGACCACTCAAATTATGCAGAAATAGCAAAGACTTCCGAAGACAAGTAAACAGGTGACTGAAAACCAAACTACCAACAAGTATGACTCTGTTCAAGCCAGAGCTACACAATTCTCGAGTGGCTGAAGAAAAGACAGCAAAACCAAAAACACTTCAATGACAGAGGAGCAAACGATCTTCCTGGATAGGAAGAGGAGAAATCGTCTGGGTCAGTTGGCGGTACGTGGCAACCAGCAGTTGTTCGACGTGACCATAAGCTACAACGTCTTCAGAAGAAACAGGAGACATTTTTGCTTGGTGGAGGTCCACAGCTGAGGGGTTTGGGTGTGGTTTGTGAAAGGCCAATTACTTGTCTGCAAAACATATAGAAATGGCATTTGAATAATTAAGGCCTTGCCTGAATGAGGTTTGGATGTAAGTTCGGGTGACATACTTTTATGATAATCATGAGTCACGACAGGTAAGGATGCATTATAAAAGTCTTGGTGGAGGACCAACACCGACGCAGACTCCATTCGAGCTCCATTCAGGGTCTTGACGGCAGACAACTGAGCCTGGTGAGTACTTTCTATATTATGATAATAATAGGAATAATAATAATTATACCAAAAGACAAAATTAAGAAATGAGCTGAATTTCACTTGAGAACATTTTTGTTTTCTCATCATTTTTACAGGAAATATCATATTTGCTTAGTGACATCAAAGAACGGAAAGGCATCATGATGATGATCCAAACTTTGTTTTTTGTACTCCTACTTCTTGGTAAGTAACCTAAAGCAAATATTTCCATCCGGAGCTTGTTGTCATCATGTATCAGTATCTGATCAAACTCCTCCACTGATTAAGGAACCCTTCCTGGGGAAAGTCACCAACTCAGTGTCGATGCAGGCACTGGTAGACAACTCCTCCAGGTCACTAATAATACCACCTCAGTGCCACCAGACAACTCAACCTCAACCTCCCAATCCACCACCTCGTGGTCCACATTCAACTAATTGGCCTCCCTGGGTTCCCATTTGCCCAGCTTGCCGTCGACCACCCAGTGTTGTCGAAAAGCTTCAAGAAGCACACAAATTGATTCCAAATGCATCTTGTTGAAGGCAAATATTTCCAAATTATTAAGTGCAAATATATTGTACTTGAACGTTGAAAACGTTTGAACTGTACTTAAATGTACTGTATTGCCTTAAAATGAATAAAATTTGAAACCACTGCAACTTGCTACAGTTTGATTCTACTTCTCTGTTATGTTAATAACTTGCTTTCATTATATATTTTTTTTCTATTTGTTTCTTCAATGTTTTGTGTCAAGAGGCTTAAAGTGCAATGTACAATAAAGTCTTATTCGTAAATGGAATGAATTCAAACCAGAAGCGACTTGACTGAGGAACAATAAAGTCGGCAGGAATATAAAAATAAACAAACTATAAGACATGAGAAGGATAGGAACACCTGCTATGAAGTCAACATCCATGTTGTCCCCAAGTTTTCACTGTTTTTTCTTCATGAAATATAGTCAACAAAGAAGTGAGTGCATGAATAACAATAAACAGACTGGCAAACAAACAAAGGAGAACTCCTTGTTGGTACACTTTAAGTGTTGGGGTGTCAATTTAGAGTGCCACACGCCAGTGTCACCTTTCTGTAAACGCCACTCACCTCATTAGGCTGGTTATTTCTGCAGGATTTTTATTTTATTTTTTTTGGAAAATTTCACTAAGATGGTGGCCACTTGTCACGTTGTTTCCATCTGTATGATGTTAGTCAATGAACTGATCAATTACAGACTGGATGTACAACTTCAATTCCACACCCAGAAAGTAAAAACCCTGCCACAGTTTAGCTTTAGCTACAAGTAGCTTGTACACACCTGGCAGATAAACGAGGTCATTACGAGAAGCACCTGTGGCTAAAGTCAAACTCTGGCAGAGTTTTTACTTTCTTGACCTGGTTTTCAAATCTTTCCAGGCAAGAGAGCTCCAGAAAGACCCAGGTGAGGATGACAGAAGAAATAAGCCCAGATGGAAAGGGATGACGCGCTGGGGCCAAGTCCAAAGAAAAAGACCGTTTTGTGATTTTGTGTATATAGTGAGTTTCAAAGTATGGCACTATTGAAGGCACAAGGGCTCCCTCAAGAGTTATGTGCTAGAAGTACTAAATTAAATGTTCATTAAATGTTTGTATTGTTGCAAGCTAGTGTATTTTTAAAATATATATTTTTTTAAATAAACAAGCTACAGACAACCTGCAATACAATTAGCCTATTTTTAGAATGACCCAGTACAGTCTACTTTTATGAGGTTGTTTGTTAACATCCTCCCATCCCCGCTCACTACATGCAAGCGCACGCATGCACACGCTAGCATGGATGAATAAAAATAAACACACCTGCAGAGAACAATTACATAAGAAGGAAAGGTCAGGCCTAATAATACTCCATTAGCATAATTTGAGAGCTCACGCAATTTACTTGAAAGTCCACTTTCACGCCATCAGTGCGTTGTTCCCATGCTGACTGTTTTTTTTGTTTTTGTTTGTTTGTTCTCCAGTGCTGCAAAACATAATAGACACAAGCTAGAATACGGGACAAGAATGAAGGGTTCTCACTTCTCAGTATGAGACCCGGCGCAAATTACATACTAGGTCATGATCAGTCTCAGTCTCACACAACTATTCCAATTAAATTGATCATGTGGATATTTATTTATTTATTTATTTATTTATTTATTTATAGTTGTGTAGAATTTACACAATGTTATGTTGAATTCACTCCATATTATTATGTTGAATTTACTAAAATTAATTGTGTTGAATTTACCTGATATTATTCAATACAAATTGTGCATTATTTTGAATTTACTTAACACCATTATGTAGAATTTATTGGACACTATTTTTCTCAATTTACTAAAATGGTAGCACTTTTCCACCCAAAGCAAAATCAAGGAATATTAAGTTTTGCTTTACTTAGTGATGGCCAAAATTGGCTAGACATTTATATGCATGTACGTGTTTTTGCATGTAAATTGCCACAGCTTGTTGGAACTATGTTTGGTCCAGTTTTATTGAAACTGACCAAAGTTTTTGTGGATTGATTTTATAATGTATTACAATGGAGCAAAGAGAGGAGCTTGACGGCCCACGGGGCGTTTGGGGAAGACGTTTGGGCGTGATTTAAGAAAGGTCAATTACTTGTCTTCAAAGAAGTGGCAGTTGAATAATTAAGGCCTCGCCTCAACAAGGCTTGGACGTACGTTTGGGTGACATTCTTTTACGATGATCACGACAGGCTGGGATGCGTTATAAAGTGTTGGTGCAGGACCAAGCTCCACTCAGGTTCTTGACAGGAGACTTGACTCAGCGTGGTGAGTACTTTCTATAAAATAATGATAGTAATAATAATTATTATGACAAAAGATAAAATTGAGAAATGAGCTGAATTCCACTTTAGAATGTTTTTCTGTTTTCTCATCATTTTTACAGGAAATAGCACATTTGCTGAGTGACAACAGAACGGAGAGGCATCATAATGAGGATCAAAACTTTTGTTTTTGTACTCCTACTTCTTGGTAAGTAATCTGAAGCAAATGCCGTATTTCGATCTGGAGCTTGTTGTCGTCATGTATCGGTCGGTATCTGATCAATCTCCACTGATTAAGGAACCCTTCCTGGGGGAAGTCAACAACTCAGTGTTGATGGTACTGGAAGACGACTCCTTCAGGTCACTGAAGATGATGATGAAGAAACCCGACCCCCCCCATTGATATTAGAAACCCCATCCCCCCCATTGCCATCAGAAACCCCATCCCCCCCACTGCCATCAGGAGCCGCATCCCTCGCATTCCCCCAAGGATTTCCATTCCCCCCAGGCTATCCACACTTCCCAGTAGAACCGATTATATGCCCCGCATGCTTTCTTCCACGTCCACGTAGTGTTGTAGGAAAGCTGAAAGAAGCACACGAATTGATTATTGATGCACTGGAGCATCTTGTTGAAGGAAAACGTTAGTGCTAATACATTGTACTTGTAATTGTACTTAAATGTACTATACGTTAAAAAAATTTGAAACCACTGCAATTTGCTACAGTTTGAACATTTAATTGTGTGTTTCATTGTTGTGTGTTACACTGTGCAGCATTCTACTTTTCTGCTGTTTTGTTTTAATAACTTTCTTTTATATATTGTCTATTTGTCTCTTCAATGTTTTGTGTCAAGGAGCTGAAGAGTACTGAACAAAATTTTGCGATGCAATTCACAATGACAATAAAGTCTTTCTTCTTCGTGTCATGTGCTGAAGGTTGGATCCCAAAGCGCAGACGCAAATAAGGTTTTAACTATTTATTCTCATCGAGAGGCATAGAACAGACTTGACTAGACGAGAAAAAAAAGAGAGTTGCACAGAGGGATACAAAGCAATAATCCGGCAAACACTTCCGGCAACGCTACTACCGACAGTTAATCGATCTGATTGGTTGTCACTAAGTAAAGGATTAAAGAGTGACATCATAAAGGTCCAGACATCACATAACATCACATCGTTTTTCCAGTTGAAACCAGATAATGGTTACATCAGAAAAACAGACACTTGTTACATCTGTACAAAACCGACACTTGACCTTACAGTCATGTACCCAAACTTAACAGGTCATGAACTCAAATTTAACCCTGGCGTGACCCCAGACATGACACTTCGTAAATTGAATGAATTCAAACAAGGAGCGACTTGACTGAGGAACAATGAAGTACAACCGCCTTTAGCAACAAGAGTCTTCAATTTTGAGTCGTGTGAAATGAATGAGGCCAGGTGTGTTCCTTGTGCTCAAATACCGCTGGTATTTGGTTTTCATTGGAGAATGTGAGCACAGTTGTTTTGCATATTCTACTTTTAAATGGACTGTCTGGGTGGGGCCCCGCGCCTCCTATGATTGACAGGTCTAAGATCAGGCGCCATGATCAAAGATCCAGGCCGAGCAGAAGAGGGGAAGAAACAGATGCAAGCAGGTTAGAATGGGTGGAGTTTGCTCCAGTCCTGTAAAGCATAGACAGCTAGGTTACGGGACCAGAATGAAGGGTTCTGGGCCCAAGTGGGAAAGAAAATGGAGGGCTTTAGAGCTTTTGAAGTGCTTGTTCCATTTTTTATTTATTTTTTTTTAAAGACGTACTTGACTCATTGAGCCATTTTCAGCAGTAAAAAGCTAATATTTTGTCCAGAATAGATTTTGATAACTTTTTTTTTTATTTTTCATGTACAATTAATAATTTTAAAAACACATTTTTTGCACTTGTTGCTGACTGAAGATGACATCACCTTGTGCTGAGGATATATCACCTTTTGTTTGGGCAGCAAACTGAGCCATGATTGGTCGTTACCTGTTTCCTCAGCATAGGTGATGTCATCTTCAGTCGATAGCAAGTGGAAAAAAATGTTTTTAAAGGAATGTAAGTATTAGTTGAAAAAAATGACAACATTGTAAAAATCTATTCTGGACAAAATAACTTTTTACTGCTGAAAATGGCTCAATGAGTCAAGTATCCCTTTAAGAAAAGTCCACAACGATGGTGGCCACTTCTCACCTTTCGAGATAGTGTGATGAGTGAGTCTGCTAATTGATCAATTAAAGAGAAATTTGAATTGGTAAGATTCCCATCTTGATTACGTGCTAATTAGCAAACAAGTTGTTGTCGTCAAAATGCAAAGTCATAGCTGAATAATTAGGGCCTCAACTCAATGAGGGTTGGATGTATGTTTCGAGTCACATTCTTTTATAATGATAACGACAGGCCGGGACGCACTATAAAAAGTTGGTGGAGGACCAGCACCGACGCATTCGAGCCCCACTCAGGCTATTGACAGCGGACTTGACTGAACGTGGTGAGTACTTTTTCTATATAATAATAATAATAATAATGTTGTTCAAATATCCTCATCAATACTCCTACAGTGGCATTTTTAATCACTTCAGAAATTCCAGTTGGGAAGTAAGCTGCATTTCACTTTAGAATATTTTCTGTTTTCTCATTATTTTTTTCAGCAAATACAACATTTGCTTCGTGACATCAGAGAACAGAGAGGCATAATGATGATCCAAACTTTTGTTTTTGTACTCCTACTTCTTGGTAAGTAATCTGAAGCAAATATTTCCATTTTGGAGCTTGTTGTCATCATCTGATCAAACTCCTCCATTGATTAAGGAACCCTTCCTGGGGGAAGTCAACAACTCGATGGCACTATTAGACGACTCCTCCAGTTCACTGAGCATGAGACCCCAGATACCCCAGATGTCCCACCGCCATCGCCCCCAGGAGTTCCAATCATCCCACCACCCCCACCTTCCGTGGGATTTCCAATCCACCCAGGCTACCCATACTTCCCATATGATCGTTATTATTGCCCCCCTTGCCCCCATCCACAGACTCTTGTCGAAAAGCTGATAGAAGCACAGGAATTGATTAGAAAGGCACTGGAGCATATTGGTTGAAAGCAAACCTTGCAAATATTTTGTACTTGAAAGTTGATAACAATTGAACTGTACTTAAATGTACTGTACTGGCTTTAAAAAAATAAAATAAAATCTGAAACCAGTGTAACTTGCTACATTTACCGTAATAAACTGTACATCATCCTACTTCTCTGTTGTGTTGCTTTTATATATCGTCGATTTGTCACGTCACGTGTTACACTGTGCAGCATTCTACTTTTCTGTTCTTTTGTTTAATAGCTTGCTTTTATATATTGTCTATTTGTCTCTTCAATGTTTTGTGTCAAGGAGCTGAAGATTACTGCACAAAAGTTTGCGATGCATAATGACAATGAAGTCTTTCTTCTTGCAAAATGGAATGAAATCAAACAAGATGCGACTTCACTTTGCAACGAGCGCCTGCAATTAACTTCATTTTAGAACCACCCAGTAGATTATGACGTCAACATCCACGTTGTTTTCCCACATGGGATGTAGTCAACCAAGATGTGCGCGCATGAATAAAAAGAAACAGACCGGCAAACAAACAAAACCTAACTGAAAGAGTAGTAACACTTGCAGAGAACTCACACAATCGCCTACAAAGTGCACAAAGTGCAGTGCTTTTACATGATTATTTTCCTACATTTTACCACAAGATACTGGGCCAATTCACAAGTACCAGTGCATTAATCTATTTCGAATATAGACAGCAAAATGACGCATCAATGCCAACATGCCATGGCAGTTTTTGTTGTTGTTGTTGTTGTACTAGTCCAGCCCTGCAATACAATTAGAACTGTTAAATAGTAATACCGGATTTATTTTGTGTTCATGTGTGCGACCTGTAACAGATAAACAGTCTCTTAAAATTTGGAAAGTCCAAATGTGGCAGGAATTGGACAGGGACGAGATCTTCTTGTTGGTACCCTAAGTGTCGGGGAGGCTGTGTGAGTCCTTGAACCTTGCGGGAGGGTTGTCAGGAGGGAGAGGAATGCCAGCACTGAGTGCCAACTTGTGTATAAAATTCACTTAACGCAAAACGAGTGTAGCTATTTTTCAAAAAGGGTTTCATTTGAAAGCTGACGAAGTGTAGGCAAGGCATGGCAAGTTTATTTGTATAGCACATTTTTACAAGGCAACTCAATGTGATTTACACAAGGAAAGGCATCAACACACACATTAATTAACAACATTGTAGAGTGTGGAACATGTCAGAAACTTTACGCCATCTTGATATTATTATATATTCTATATGTTATAATAATCTGGGCTCTGAATGCATCTATTTTTCATCTAGTCCATTTTGCCTTGTTCCAGGTTTGTGGTGCATGGTAGTATTTATTTTTTATGTGTATGCTGCTTCTTGTGTACCTCATTACGTAGTAGGTTGTGAATTGTTTTCATATATGAAACATAAACATAGCTAAATGTAACATTCGTGTACTGGTGTCACTTCTAGTTGAAGCGTTTTTTGTTTTTTTGGCACAAATTTAATATATTTAACACATTCACTGCCAGCCCAGCAAAAATGCATTATTTGACGTTTTTTTCCGTCAATGGCAGTCAATGACTTAAGATGAGATGTAATCAAAATTGATGGATTTTTAAACATTTGCCTTAAAAAAAAATAAAAATAAATAAAAAAAAAAAAAAAGGAAAAAAGGATGCTGCAATATAATCACAAAATATATTGGCACATTGTGTTTAACACATTCACTGCCAGCCCAGCAAAAATGCATTATTTGACGTCTTTTTCCGTCAATGGCAGTCAATGAGTTAATGATCTAAATTCACATGATTACACCAAACCACCAATACTTGTTTCTGATGTTAGGTACATGTATTTATAACATCTGGGAATGATTTTCTGTTGCCAAATTTAATGTAAGACGTTTTACAACCAAAAACTGCAGCACAAGATTTTCGTTTTTTGTTATTTACCTATATATGCATTTCAGGCTTGTGACAAAATTGGGGCAGGAAAACATTGGGTGAACTTTTAACCCAAAGTTCATAAGGGTATTATCTATCAAAAAATGCATTGAACAAGTAGTGCCCAGACAGTTTCTAAGCACTTTTTTGGGGTTCACCCCAAGGCCTATATGGAGGTGGCAGCAAGTTTTCACTCATGCAAAACTGTGGAAAACACTGCTCTCTGCAGGCCATAAAGCGCAATTGCGGTCTTTTAAAGAGGATTTCAGCATCGCCGTCGTGCGCTTGCGCAGTTGCCAGAAACTAAAGAGAGCGCGTCACTTTTCACTTGAGGACAGGTTTGTTAATCGATAGCAGAGTGCAAAACTCAATTTATGGGTACATCGTTATGGATTAGGCGACTTCCCATTTCTGATGGGGAAAAAAAAGATATATAATATGATTATTATGTTTTAAATTCTCTTATGTCCACAATGTTAAACACGTTGTCTAATTAATACTGTTCTGACAGTTTAATGCTCAATCTAATTTATTATCATAATTCATAAAAAGTATCTCAAGTCAAGTGATCGTGAATAGCTTGAAATGGTACAAATGTAAAGTGTATGTGATGGGAAGAGGGGGAAAAAACAGCCTGCACTATCGATCGATCACTATTCGATTGAGATGCAATTATTTCCAAAGACCTTTAGATGGTGCTGTTTATTAGTTTAAATTTGAGCTAGTCCTATCGTACGTAATGAACATACAATAATAATAATAACAATAATAATAATATTAACAATAATAATAATAATAATAATAATAATAATAATAATAATAATAATAATAATAATAATAATAATAATAATAAGAATAAGAATAAGAATAAGAATAAGAATAAGAATAAGAATAATAATTGTTGCCCTGCGATTGGCTGGCAACCAGTCAGGGGTGTCCCCTGCCTACTGCCCAAAGCCAGCTGAAATAATAATTAATTTGAGAACTCACACAATGGCCTGCCTAGGAAGTCCATTTTCGCTTTTCTTCATTGAATATAATCACCTAAAAAGCAACCTGACTGATGCTCAATCTATCAAAACACACATGCAAACAATCACCTGAAAGAGAAAAGGTGATGACACCTGCAATTAGCCTACGGTAATCTGACAACTCACATCAAGCTCCTACAATAAGTGTCATGACCGTGTTTTGCCAGGGTTATGTTCGGGTCATGACCGTACGGTCAAGTGTCTGTTTTGAACTGATGTAACCATCACCTGGTTTCAACTGGTAAAATGCTATGTGATGTCAGAAGCTATGTGATGTCAGGAATCTTTAATCTCTTTATCTGGTCAACAGCCAATCAGATAATTCCATGTCAGTCCTGTTACCCACATGTCTAGCCACAACCAATCAGATCGATTCGCTGTCTATATAAGACTTCTGAGAAGTGTGTGTTTTTGTCGGATTATTCCTCTGCCCCTTTTCCTCGAAACCTTCTCGTTGTTTCTGGTCAAGTCAAGTTAGTTCCACACCTCTTGATGTTATACGAATAAAGTGTTAAACTCTTATTTGTGTCTGTGCATTTGGGATCAAACCTCAGAACATAACAATAAGAATATAAAGTCCGCTTTAACGTATTTTCCCTGGGTGTTGTCTTTTTTTCTTTCCCGCTCATGGAGGACTTCATTCCAGATGGATTATGCAACAGAATCTTTGAGTGCTATGTTGCAACTCCGAGCACACCAAACACAATACATTGGCTGGGAATGGCCATCTCTCAAATTGGGCAGACGCCTGGTGGGCCGACCTCTTTTGGGGCTGATGCATTACTTTTTAAATTATTATTTTCCTACATTTTACCACAAGAGACTGGTCCACAATTTAGAAGCACCAGTCCATTAATCCATTTCAAATATAGAGAGCAAAATGACACATCAATAAACATCAGTGAACTACATGTGAGGCAAGAGTCGGGCTGGGCTGGGCTGGGCTGGGCTGGGCCTAAGTCAAAATGCCAGGGCTGTTGGTTTTGGCTCTCTCAAGTGTTATGTGCTAGAATCACTGAATTAAATGTTCATATTGTGGCAAGTTGCAGTGGTTTTTTTTATATAAACTTTAAAATATTAAACAAAGTACAGGAAATAGAAAAGATAACACCTCCAATTAGCCTAATTTTAGAACCCCCCCAATAGATTATAAAGTCCACTTTCATTTTGTTTTTAAACCCCCCACTGTCTTTTCTTTATTGAATGCAACCTGATTGATGATCAAATGTAGAGTGTATGAATAAAAATAAACACACCTGCCAACAAACAATTACATAAAACAGGAAAGGTAATAACATTTGCAATTAGCCTAACTTTAGCGCTCACATAATAACTTTAAAGTACACTTTCAAGCTTTCCTTTGTAATTTTGCCACCAGTGCTTTTTTTTCCATGCTAACTGAAAATGTTTTTGTTTTTTTTTGTTTTCTCCAGTCCTGCAAAGCATAGACAGCTAGCATACGGGACCAGAATGAAGGGTTCTGGACCCTCGAGGGTTAGCTCAGATCTCCATTTTACAAGTTTATCTGCCTCCTCATTGCCATTTTCTCCCTGATGATCAGATATCTGAGAAAATGGAGGGATTTCAGAGCTATTTGAAGTGCTCATTCCATGTTGAAAATTCTGCAAAGATGCTGCCCACTTGTCACCTTGCTACATTTAGTGTTAGACACTTAATTGATCAATTACAGACTGAAAAATAACTTGAAATGGCAAAATTTACATCATTGGCATTGTCAAAAAATGGACCCGCCCCCCTCACTTCACCCTTAACGGGTCCAACATCCTTCTTTACACATACAATATAAATGAAAGTACCAGAGCATATCATTGAGTGTTTCTGGAGCAATACAAGCGCAATCTCTTCCAGATAGAGACAAAATGGTCGACAGTATGCAGTGGAAGTATATATTCATAATATGAAAAACGCAGAAGTGCTCACCAAATTAGGTGATGAATGACTGATGATATATCCTGGTAATATTCCAAATTAAATAATCGTAAGTATAACTTTGATTGATTTTATAACAGTTTTGTGAATGATCTTGCATCTTGAGCATATGTGAACTTGACGACAGTTTTAGCTTATTTGTTTGCTATTTAGCTTTAGCCTATTTTTTTTCTTCTATTTTCTTAAGCAGAGCTCAGTATTATTGTCATTATCATCATCGCTCACCTTTTGTGTGTGGGGGGTGCGTGTGCGTGTACGCGTGTGTGTTATTGATCTTTAAATCACCTGAAACCTGTTATAAATCCGAGACCCTTCACGAAGTTGTCAGGAGACCAGAGGAAGGACCAGAGGAAGGAAAGATGTTCAAAGTGAGTTTTTGAGTTTTAGTAAATGCTGCTGTCCTCATGTTTAATATACACAATGCGAACATTACTTCACCATTTTGCTTGTTAGAGGTCCACAGCTTGTTGGGACTACATTTAGTCTAGTTGAAGCTGACCTAATTCTACAACAGATTTCAATGCATTTCAATGCAGAGGAGCTTTGGCATTTGGTGGAGTGGTTTGGGCGTGGTTTGCGAAAGGTCAATCAATTACTTGTCTTCAAAACATTAAGTGGCATTTGAATAATTAAGGCCCCGCCTCACCGAGGTTTGGACGTATGTTCGGGTCACATTCTTTTATGATAATTACAACAGGCTGGGACACAGTATAAGATATTGGAGGAGGACCAACACCGGCGCAGATGCCATTCAAACTCCATTCAACTTCTTGACAGCAGACTTGACTGAGCTTGGTGAGTACTTTCTATATAATAATAATAATAATAATAATAATAATAATAATAATAATAATAATAACAATAATAATAATAATAATTAGGGATGGGGTTTTTTTTCAGACTGATACCGATACTCAACTCTTGAATAGGAGAGAGTGGGGTAAGTAGTGCCAATTTTTACTTCATGTCTTTTATGCAAGGGGATTACAGGAATACCGCCAACTAAAATCATAGTTTAGGATGTTGTGCATCAATGGGAGCAATCACTTTGGAGCTTCAATAAACTGTTTGAGAAACATAGCTTTTGAAAGAAAAAAAAAAAAAGTCGTTGTGGCACAACTTGCACTCAGTAAGTTATGCGAATAGAATTCAGTGGTAAATTCTGCCATTTATAACTGTAAAGTTCGATGGGAACTTTCACCAGTTCGTTTATCTTGAATGCCCGCTATACTAATAATAACAACCAGGAGACTGCATATTCTCAGTTGAACTACAGTATTTAGTGGATGCCAGAAAGCTCGAGTACACAGCTGTGGAGCCTTATCAGCAAAATGGTCGCTAATCATACTACCTTGGCTGTCCACCCACACGGGGGCCGGACTAGCCTAGCCAATGTATAAATGTGTGACCTGATGGTCTTAACTGGTTTTTGCTGAATAAATGCATGCTAGAGTGCAGATAGATAGGAAGACGCCAAGCCAGGACAGGTCACAGCCGCACAACGGCCTAGCTCAAGTCACCTATCTAATCATTAAGAGGCATAATCTAACATAACTAAAGCAAAAAAGTTTTTGATTTTTTTAAATTTTTAAGTCAGCATCATGCTAACCATATAGACTCAACTCAACTCAACTTTATTTATAAAGCGCTTTAAGAACAGGCATTGCTGTATACAAAGTGCTGTACATAAACGTAAACATCAGTTTTGCAGTAAACAAGAACAAAGCAAACATTTTGTGCAAATAGTTTTGTTTTTGTTTTTTTGTTTTTTTATATCTTATTAAAGCACAAAAACATGTGTCAATTGCAGCCTAAATAATAATAATAATAATAATAATAATAATAATAATAATGCATGGTGGAATGGTGACTGGTTCGCACGTTCGCCTTCCAATGCTGAGGGCTTAAGATCGAGTCCGGGCTTCGGCATTCCTGGGTGGAGTTTGCATGTTCTCCCCGTGCTTGCGTGGGTTTTTTCCGGGTTCTTTGGTTTCCTCCCACATTCCAAAAGACATGCATGCTAGTTTAATTGAAGTGTCTAGATTGTCACGAGGTGTGATTGTGAGTGTTGGTGGTTGAGTTGTTTGTCTCTCTGTGCCCTGCGAATGGCTGGCAACCAGTTCAGGGAGTTCGGAAAACGGATGGATGGATGGAAATAATAATAATAATAATAATAATAATAATAATAATAATAATAATGTTCGAACATCCTCATCAACACTCAACGTGGCAATTTTCATCACTTCAGAAAGTCCAAATAGCTTTTGACAAAACTCAACTCAACTTTATTTATAAAGCTCTTTAAAGAAGATGAATGACTTTTACTTTACACTCTTTTTCTGTTTTCTCATCATTTTGACAGGAAATATCACATTTGCTTAGTGACATCAGAGAACGGAGAAGCATCATAATGATGACCCAAACTTTTGTTTGTGTACTTCTACTTCTTGGTGAGTAATCTAAAGCAAATATTACAATCTGGAGCTGCATGTATCTGAACAAACTCCACTGATTCAGGAACCCTTCCTGAGGGAAGTCAACAACTCAGTGTCGGTGGTAGACGACTCCTCCAGCAGACCCCTGATGATCTCCAAACACAACCCACCCAAAGTACAACCACCCAATTTCCCATCGCCAATCCAACCCAAACACAAAGTACGACCACCCAATTTCCCATCGTCAATCCAACCCAAACACAAAGTACGACCACCCAATTTCCCATCGGCAATCCAACCATCCCAGTGCTGGAACCAATAATTCCACCGCACATTTTGCCCTACCCATACTACCCATACTACCCGCACTTTTGCCCTCCTTGCCCACCTCCACGCAGGCTGAGTATTGCAGAAAAACTGCGGGAAGCACAGGAATTGATTCAAAAAGCACTGGAGCATCTTGTTTGAAAGCAAAGATTTCTAAATAATTTTGTGCAAATATATTGTACTTAAAAGTTGAAAGCAATTACGGTGAACTGTACTTAAACATACTTTAAAAAATAAAATAAAATTTGAAACCACTGCAACTTGCTACAGTTTGATTCTACTTCTCTGTCGTGTTGTTTTAATAACTTGCTTTTATATATTGTCTATTTGTCTCTTCAATGTTTTGTGTCAAGGGGCTGAAGAGTATTTAACAAAATGAAGTCAACATTCGTGCTGTTACCACGTTTTGTTTTTTTTCCCTCACTGTGTTTACTTCATGGAATGTCCAACCAAATTAAGACAATTCCCTGGGAGGTGGCTCGCAAGAATGTAGCCAGATTTCTTGAATGGAAGTTCATCCCGCTCATGTTTCGAGTTTCATGTGACCGGTTTGGGACTGCGGGATGAAAGGCAAGCTAACAGCTGGCGATGTGTAAAGTGTGAAAAAGGTGAAAAACTCTAATTTTATTTTTTGTTACAAATTGACTTCATCCAAAACGAATCTAGCCTGCAGTCAAAATGGCTGTTGAGAGATTCAATGTAATTAAATCCAAATTTTTGCCAATCGAATTTTTCAAATTAGGTGTCATTTGAAAGATTACGAAGTGTAGGGTGTGGAAAAACGTCAAAAACCTTAAGCCATATTGATTTCATGGGACGGCAGCTGCCAGCAAGCAGCAATAAGTTTTAGAAAATGAGGCAAGAGGCGTCTTTACCCATGCAAAACTGTGGAAAACACTGCTCTCTACAGGCGAGAAAGTGAAATTACAGTCTTTTTTAAAGTGGATTTCAGCATTGTCGCCTCCGTTCCTGCGCATGCGCAGTTCTCCGAATGGTTATGGATTCCTTTCCAATTTTTATGAAAAAAAAAAGATAACTGAGTAGGCTATTATGTTTCTGTTTGTCTCGTTACGTCAACAATGTTAAACCCGTAATCAAATTGAGACCGTTCTGGCAGTGTAATGCTCAAATTGAGGATATTTATCTTATCATGATTCATAATTGGTTATTGGTCAAACTTTTTAGAACGCCCACATTTCATTTCCTTGTAATGAAAGTAAAGCAGTTCAAGTCCAGTGATAGTGAATAGCTTGAAATGGTACAAATGTAAAGTGTGTGTATTTAAAAAGAAAAACAAAAGAAAAGAACAATGAAAGACCATTAGGTGGTGCTATTTTTTTTATTTATTTGTTTGGGCTTGAGCTTTCGTGGTAATGGGATAAATAAACACGTTCAAGCACATGATCCCCAGTGCATGTTTTGGGAATGTTCATTCCCACCTCCATATAAGCTGTAACTGGGGACCAGTTACGTTTTTGTTTTTTTTTTAATCAGTGTAACAGTATCAATAGCCGCATTGATGATATTAGCAAAATAGAAACCAATACCGATGCCAATTTTGGGTCTTTAGACTGTGATCTCTGTTGTCACATCTTAACATCACGCAGCCATATTACGTTGCCATTTTAACTCATTCACTGCCTTTGACAAGTATACTTGTCAATTGTATTTTTTAGAGCGGTGCTAAATGGGGGCGAATCTGAGCATGCTCCACTGTAAATATCAAACTTGGAAACAACTTTACTGATGCCCAACCACCGGTAGATGACATCATTGCCACATTTTATAGGAAATAAACACAGTTTCAGAGTCCATGGGAGAAATGGCTGTATTTTGGCAAACCTACATTTTTCTGCTGTCAATTATAAAAGAACGGGACGGGACAAAAAGTAGGGAGTCTATTCTGTTATTTGGTAGATTCGGTTTATATATAATTATTGAATGTAATATCACGTGAGTATTGGAAATGTACAAATTTTCTATAATGACTGGCAGTGAATGAGTTGGACAACTTCTGTTATTTTTCCGCTGAAAATGTTATCAGTTAAGATAACTTGGTGCAACCGGAGCGTCCGAGCTTTAATTGAAGAAACAGACAGCACCCACTTACCGCTTGCCCACCTCACACACACCCACTTGCAAAGATGCTCAGCGTAAGCAATGTAATTGGCACAGTCTTGACATGTCAAACAAGTCATTGAGTCAAGGAAGTAAGTAGCATTTACTGTAATAACTACAGGAAATCACTGAAATGTTGCGCTTACCGTAAATTACAAGCATCTGGTTAAAATAGGCATATGGGTCAAGAACTCGCACTTTGGTTCTCTCAATACTCAAAAAAATAAATAAATTGTCTTTATGGGTCATTCCATTGTTTTATAACGTGAAATGTTTGTAATTCATGTAATCTAAAATGACTAAAAACAGTGGCGGCGTACCACAGTGGTGCCTCAGTGACCCTGATGACGTTTGCTCCTGATACTGCATCATCATAAAATGAATGAGTAGTCAAAATCTAAAGTGTTTTGCTGGCCTTGTAAACCCAATATCTAGTTTTTCAACAATTTTTTTTGACGTTTTGAAAGATGAATCACATTATTTTTTGTCATATACAGTTACATTATATCAAACAAATTATTATACAACTTCTTTCCATAAAATAATGACATTGAAATTTGAAACATCTGTAATACGTTTGCTTACTAATATATTTCCACAAAGGTAATTTAATTAAGCGTGAACATTTTTCTAATTTCACATTAAAAACAACTTGAAAATATCTTGTTAAAATTAAAACTGGATTTTAATTCTTGAAAAAGCTGAATTTTATGAGAAAGTAATTTTCTGTTACGTCACGGTATTTTATTGTGGTGCACCAGTTACAATTACAGCTACAAATAAAAATAAAAATTAGTGTGGCCATTTGTCACTACATTTATGATCTAAGTCACATAATTGATCAATTACAGACTGAAAGAACAATTTGAACTGGCAAAATTTCCCTCTTGTTCATACACAAAGCACCGGAAAACAATTACCTTTAAAACAAAAAGAAGGGGATTTTTTCAACGAAGGCCTCGCCTCAACAAGGGTTGGACATAAGTTGCGATCACATTCTTTTATGATGATCACGACAGGCTGGGAAGTGATATAAAATGTTGGTGGAGGACCAACACCAACACAGAATCCTTTCGAGCTCCACTCGGTGTTTTGACAGCAGAATTGATTGAGCGTGGTGAGTACTTCTTCTATATAATAATAATAATAATAATAATAATAATAATAATAATTAGGGATGTAACGATATCCAAACATCACCATACGATATTATCACAATATGAAGATCACGATACGATAATTATCACAATATTGAGGGGGGGGGGGAATATTTAAAAAAAGGTCACAATATTGTAAAAAAAAAAAAAAAGAAGAGCTCATACTAAAAAAAAAAAGCACAATATTGTACTTTTGTACATAACAGGAATGCATATAAACCACCTACAATCCCTAATAACAATATTGAGGCACTTCCTTGCTAATACAAGCACACATTGATCGCTTCACAAGCAAATTACGTTCCCCTTCATTTGACAATTAGCATAGATTTTAAACATAGAAGGCCAAAACATCCCTAATGAAAATTAAATTGCACTAATAAACTAGCCACTAGAAGGTGCTAGAACTGCACAAATGGAAATCAACCTGACATTTTTAGCAGATGTGTTCCTTTTAACTATTGTGAACATGACGGCGACGATATTGTGGCAGCTCTAATATCACAATATCACGATTATCGTTACGTCCCTAATAATAATAAAGATTCGAACATTCTTAACACTCCTACAGTGCTTCCAACAATGTCATCACTTCAGAAATTCCAAGTAGCTTTTGACATAAGACGAATGTTTTTCTGTCTTCTCATCATTTTTCAGCAAATACCACCTTTGCTTTGTTACATCAGAGAACGGAAAGGCATCACAATGATGATCAAAACGTTTGTTTTTGTACTCCTACTTCTTGGTAAGTAATCCGAAGCAAATACTTTGGTGTGGAGCTTGATGTCATCGTTTATCTCATCAAACTTCCTCCACTGATGAAGGAACCCTTGCTGGGGGAAGTCAACAACTCAGCGTCGGTGGTAGACGACTCCTCCAGGCCACTGCTGACGACGGCGGTGCCCCACCAACTATATCAACCCCATCGCCAACAGAAAACTCAACACGCCCATTGCCAACAGAAAACTCAACCAGCCCATTGCCAACAGAAAACTCAACCAGCCCATTGCCCATATTCACTCCACTCGCCAATACCACATCGTTTTTCCCAACTCACTACATATGCCCCCCTTGCTTCCGTCCACGCACTGTTGCAGAAAAGCTGCACGAAGCACACATATTGATCAGTGAAGCACTGGGGATTCTTGTTTGAAAGCAATCATCTCGAATTGATTAAGCGCAAATAAATTGTACATAAAAGTTGACAACAATTAAACTGTACTTAAATGTACTGTACTGGCTTTAAAAAATATATATATAATTTGCAACCACTGCAACTTGCTACAGTTTGAACATTTAATTTTCTCATTTATTTTTTTAAAGAGTGAAATAAAAAATAATGAAAAAAAATAAAAATTAGTGCTACACTATGGCACTGTACAGCATTCTACTTCTGCTTGCTTTTATATGTTGTCTATTTGTCTCTTCAATATTTTGTGTCAAGGGGCTGAAGAGTACCTAACAAAAATTTTGCGATGTAATGTACAATGACAATAAAGTCTTTCCTCTTTGTAAATGGAATGAAATCAAGAAGCGACTTGACTGAGGAACAAGGAGGTAGACATGAATAAAATAATAAACAAACAATGCATCACGTGATGCGTCATGTGGTCAAACAAGAAGTGTGGGCATGACAAATAAACAGACTGACAAACAAACAAAGCAATTACCTAAGACTGAAAGAGTAGTAACACTTGCAATTGACCTTTTTTAAGAACTATACAAGAATACAATCGCTCCACTTTCCATTTTTGTCCACTCTCGCTCTTCATTGAATTCAATCAACCAAAAAGCAACCTGACTGTTGCGCAATCCATCAAACCACACATGCAAACAATCGCCTGAAACAGAAAGGGTGATAACACATACAATTAGCCTAATCTGGGGTCCATTTCACAAAGCAGGTTTAGTGAGAAACCCGAGTCAATAATGTGGGAAACTCTGCGTTTTCCATTTCAGAAAGGGAGGTAACTCTATGAAATGGTAAATTGAAATAGGTAATCGCAGTAGACCAGGGGTGGCAAACTGCAGTCCTGCAGGTTTTATAGATTTCCCTACTCAAAGTGCAGCTGATTCCAATTAACAGGCTCGTTACCAGGCTTCTGCAGAGCTTGCTGATGAGCTGATCATGAATCAGCTGTGTTGAAGAAGTGAAATAACCAAAACCTGAAGGACTGCGGCCCTCGAGGACCGGATCTCGCCACCCCTGCAGTAGACAATGAGGAAACCAGAGTGTTTAGCTATGCAAAACTGGAACACACTGCTCTCTACAGGCGAGAAAGCGCAATTGAGGTCTTTCCGTTGCTGCGCATGTGAGTATATATAATTTATCTGATCATAAAACCTTTTAGATCAGGGGTGTCAAACTCATGTTAGCTCAGGGGCCGCATGGAGGAAAATATATTATCAAGTGGGCCGCATCGGGAAAATAACGGTATATAGCTTAAAAACAATTGCCATAATTGCTACGCATATTTTCGTGGACCAGTCCTAAATTACGGAGCTCATCTTGTAATCATATTGTTCCGAAAAATAACACGGATGCAAATGGAACGCGGCAACACTTTGCCGGTATACATTCCGGACGTGTTAAATTGACCTGTTTTCAATATATATTGTTCCCAGAATGCATTGCATGGGTGTTAATAATGTTATAAGCACGTTAATCCTTGTCATATCTATTTGTGTTACCAGTAATTTAACACATTTATGTCTGTGTATGATTTAAAAAAAAAAAAAAGTTCAAGTTGAGTGCAAAATAAAGACATCCAGGATGACGATTCCCCGTTCAAGTTGCATTACTCATCTGAGGACTTCTTGTGAAATTACAAATTTGTACGTTTTGATTGTGGCCGGTTGATTAATTAGACATTACATTTTATCTTTATTTTATTTTTTTTATCTTTACAAAATCATGTCGCGGGCCGGATTAAACCCATTTGCGGGCCTGATCCGGCCCGCGGTCCGTATGTTTGACACCCCTGTTTTAGATGAACAATTCAACTAGAGTGGTCGTGAATAGCATGAAATTGTACAAATGTAAAGTGTATGCATTTAAAAGAAAAAAAAAGTAAAAAAGAAACTGCTTGCCCTGCAGTATCGATTCGATTGAGATGCGTTTACTTCCAACTACCGTTAGGTGGTGCTATTTGTTTATTTGTTTGGGCTTCAGAGATTGAGTGGTATGAGATGAACAAACACGTTGAAGCACATGATATGATCCCCAGTGCATGTGTTGGAAATGTTCGTTCCCACCCCCGAGTAACCGCCGGAGCCGTGAGGGTCTGCAGCTTAATCGCTGCAAACAGAGGAATGGATCCTAAGGGCTCCCCTTGAGGGTTATGGGTCAGCAGCGGTGCGCCTGTGTAGCAACCGCACTGCCGTTCCTTTCCCTTTCGGACACTCGGAACATGTCCAGAGACAGCATGACGGCCGTGCGAGGAGCCCACGCTGCGAGCGCCAGCACCACCGCGGCGGCGTCTCCCAAAGAGAACGGCCACGCCGCGCCGAGCCCAGCTCCGCCCGGCGCCCGCTTCCATCGCCCCTCTGCGGGGAACACGCCCGGCGGCGAGGACAGCCCGCTGGCGGCCGCCGGCGAGCTGACGCAGACGTGGGTGCAATTCGCCAAGACCTTTGTGCTCATTTTCCCCATTTACGCGCTGGGCTACTTTGAGTTCAGCTTCAGCTGGATGCTGATCGGACTCGTGGTTTATTTGTGGTGGAGGAGAATTGCCGGAGGGAAGCGGAGCCGCTTGAGTCGGGCTTTGGCTTTCTTTGAATGGGAGGAGAGGAGCCTCGCGCCGGGTCTGACCTCGTCGGACCTACCGCCGTGGGTAAGATCGCTTTGTTTTCCACCTGCAGTACTCTAACTTTGCCTGTCAGCTGACTGGAGGCGTAAAGCTGTGACTGGGGGACCAGCTGTCCACTCTCACCACCCCCACGTAAGGCAGTGACGTGAGACCTATAGAGCCCCAGCCTGAGCTAAATACAGCAGGGTACAATGGTTAACCAGACACCCTGTTATTTTGGGATCCAGCCTGACCACTTGCTCTGTTTAGTCACTTTTTATCAGTGTAACAGGTAGTGTTTTGATTTGCTAGCATCAGGTAGTGATGCAGGATGTTGAAAAATTTGGTATCGACCCCAAACCTGTCACGATGGGGGGGTTGGAGGCAGGACCCAAATGCAGGGGGCAACAAAAACAGGGCAAGGCAGGGATGCAAGTAAAAAAGGGGATTCAATTAACAAAAAACGTAAACAAGGTACTATGGAAAAATTAACAGGGTCGAAAACACACGAGGCATGGCATGGAAAACAGGGACAACAACAGGCACAAGAACTGAATGGAAAACAGGTGACTAAATACACAGGCTAATTGACAATGACTAGACACAGCTGGGCAAGACACAAGTGGCAAGGGAAGCTGATTGGTGGATACACTGGGAAGGGAAGACACACTCAGGTGGACGTGGTTAGACATAACGGGACAAGGGAAGAGACAAGGACCACATGACAAACAACCCAAAACACCAAAAGAAAACAAAATCACACCCCCACAAAACCAAAACATGACAAAACCAAATAAAACATTCCCAGTTGGGGTGTGCTCAAAAAATCGATACGGCAATATATCGTTGCGGGCCTCACTACAATACGCATATCGATACACAGGTGTCAGAATCGATATTGCTCGTTAACTTGAAATAGGCAGTTAACGGTTTGCCTTTGCAGCTTGCATTGTACCTAAAAAATAAAAACCTGCAGCTTCTTTGAAGTTAATTGCCTTCAATTCATGCAAAAATAGCTCACCAGTGATTGGACACTGTCTTGCCAAGAAAAATGAAAGCAGAGGAAGAATATCAACATTTATTTACTTATAAACTTAACATGGCACGTGTCTTAATGTACCAAATTTTGTATATGTTGTTTAAATACGAAATAGAATTTGTTACATGGAGAAAAAAAAAATGATGTTTTTATTTCCCCAAATATTTCAAATAAGCACATTTTAGAGCTGTAATTTGAATAGTTTGATATTTTTGCTCAAATTGGCCCATGCCTATTCAAAAATTTCCCGGTGTGTCTGTGAAAGCGGCTCCTTGCTCTGCAGTGTGTGCACATTTAGACCAGGCATGCCGCTTGGTGGTAAACCAGAAGAGATGCTAACAGAAATATTTTTGTAAGTCAGCATAACAAACATATCCTTTAGGTATAAATATGACTGTTATTATAAAATGCAAGAAAATTAATGTAATATATAGGGATACGTATCGCCTTGAATATCAAGTATTGGGATACATATGTATCGCGATACGTATCGTATCGTGACCCCTGTATCGTGATACGTATCGTATCGTGAGGTTGGCGGCAATGCCCAGCCCTAATTCCCAGTATTGCAGATAACGCTATCATAATGATACTTGTTTAATTGTCCAAATAAAAAAACAAAAAACAAAACAAAAAATAAAAAAACTTTCTTCTTGTCATCACGTTTAAGGCTAACAACAACAACAACATTATGGCGATGATGAGAGTAAATGTTGCAATATTTTGCACGTAGGGCCTTCAAAGAGAGGAAGAGCATATTAAATCATAGATTGTGATTGCCAATATTGCAGGTATGGTTATCAATAGCGTTGGTATGTTGTGTTATTTGATATTGGGTCGATGCAAAATCTTGTTTTATCACACACGATTCAACCCATTGCACTGATAAAAAAGTGAATTAGGAATAACAAGTTATAACCAAAATGCCAGTATCTGTTTTAAAGAGTAGTTTTAACTAGTGTTGTTCCGATACCGATACTGGTATCCGCAGAGGTGCCGATACTGCATTTAAAAAGTGGTATCGGTATCGGTGACTAATCACAAGTAACATGCCGATACCATTAATTCCAACGCTAATATAGGACTTTGGATGCAGCATCTTGTGTCTTGCTCGTGCACGACATTCACTGGTATGTGACATGTTCACTGCATGGCGATCTAAGATATCCTATTGGCCCTTGAATGCTCTGAACCAATAGCAGGACAGCTTTTTCATGTTGAGGAAAAAAAACAACTTAAGTATCGGTATAGTATCGGTGTCGGCCGATACTGCAAAGCTGGGTATCGTTATTGGTATCGGGGGCCAAAAACGGTATCGGAACAACACTAGTTTTAACCAGAGTAAATTATGGCCAGTATCAGCAAAACTGACGGAATTGGGTTGATACCAACTGATACAATATCCCCAACCACTACCTGGTGTTAATATTATAACAAGAAAAAAAATGCTGGCAATTTATTTTTGTGGAATCTGGTGGACTGGATACCAAATCTTGCAGTACAAAAAACAGACAAGATCCGAAAATAATAGTATTTGTGTTGTTTTCGTCACTTTTGTCGATACTGATATTGTTTTTGCGATACAGGCTATGTTTACTTTGTATCATGATATCAATACTAAATCATGCAGCACTTAGCAAATGTAAATGTAGTGTTTCCCTCAGACTTATTGGTACAACCATATATCATACATGGTGGAATTTTCAAACACTACGGAGAAATGTATTCAAGTTAAGCGGCCTTAGTGAATGGCAACATAAGATGGCCGCCAGTAGCTTCACTTCTCCCAACAGCGAATAATTGGCATTGACAGTCACACCGCTGCCTGGAGGGACATTATCCCGACGTGACCTCATCTTAGAGTCGCCGCTTGCTTACAATGCCTCGTAAAAAATAATAATAAAGTTGCATGCTGACTTTGTGCTGACTCGGGACTGAGGATGCACAATGGTGCTGCTTAATGCAAAGAGCATCCCACTTTACAGGATGAAAGATAACACGGTGCAACCGCAGCATCCGCAGCTAAAATTGAAGAAACAGACAGCACCCACTCACACCACTTGAAAATACTTTTGTATCACGTCAGAGGAGACACAATTCCAGTTATTAGTTGAGCCTCACCGCTTGCCCACCTCACACACACCCACTTGCTCCACTTGCAAAGTTGCTCAGAACAAACCATGTGATTGGCTGAGTCTTGACATGTTAATTAAGTCACTATGCTCTTGATTGGTCCTTGGACCTGTCTCCCCACCACTTGCCCGACTTGCACTCACCCACTCACTCTACTCGCAAAGTCGCTCACAACAAACAAGACTTAGTCTTGTCAGTTCAGAGACGTTACAATGTCCGAAACTGGTCCTTGGACTTCTCTACTCACCGCTTTCCCACCTCATACACATCCGCTTGCCCTACTCACAAAATAACATGTAATTGGATGAGTCTTGTTACTTTTTTCACCGCTTGCCTGAGTCACGTATCCACTTGCTTAGACAAACCAGAATGAAACTTGTTACTTCAGAGGAGTCATAATGCCCGATATTGATCTTTGGACTTCTTTCCTCACTGCTTTCCCACCTCACTCACACCCACTTGCTCCACTCGCAAAAAATGCTCAGAATAAACGACATAATTGGTTCAGTCTTGTCACGTCAAAGAAGTCAATGCCTGTGATTGGTCCTTGGATTTCTCTCCTCACCGCTTGCCTGGCTCACAAACACCCACTTGCTCCACTTATAAAGCAGCTCTATAATTTGATTGGCTGGTTCATGTGACAAGGGAGTATTTACTTATTTCCCGTGTGCATATATTTACTGTAATAATACTGGAAATCATCAAAATGTTGTGCTTAAATTACATTTGGGTCGCAACTTGGTGCTCTCAATACTGAAAAATTATTCAGTCTGCACCAGCATGCGTTTGTCCCCACGAGGTGAAATCTTGCAGTGGCTCTACCTGCGCTTGCTCTGCAAAATCAATAAAGCGCACTTTGGTCCAGCTTCTTTTTTTTTTCCACCCAACCGCCGCTGCTTGGGGTGTCAATGTCTCTCACAATTCTTTTTTTTTTTTTTTCTCTCACAATTCTATCCACATCCTCCTCATCCACGTTGTTGCCGCCTTAACCCTGTCCTGGCTCCTCACTTTTTCGCTTTGTTGCTGTTGAGCCCATAACAAGACGGCTCAATACGTCGCTCTAAGTAGGACTTCATGTTCCTGTCGCCGCTTCATCGCCACCGATGACATAAAGGCCGCATAAGCACTTTGGCGGGGGACTCTGGTGGGAATGGCACCGTGTTCTGACTCTGCTTGACTGCGTGCCATAACTCACGATGCTGCATTTGGGGAGGGAGGGGGGTGGTCTGGTCTGTGTACTCGTGGGGAATGGGGGGGCAGGGGAGTTTGGCCCCTGTTCAATCAATACCTCATTGACTGTTGGAGCCGATTTAGCAAAGTGTTATAGTGGGGGAAAAGGTGTGAGAATGTCTTGATGGATTGGATTTGTGCTTATTAACGTAAATGAACTTTGCACTGTGACAGCGATATTGGTTTGGTTTGAATCTATACTGCTTCTTTGTCCTTACAACAGTGCATTGGAGCAAAAAAAAGAAATGGGAGTGGGTGTCCAATCCAATTGGGCTTAATTACATCTGCCGGCGCTGGGTTTATTTATGTGTTTGTTTGTGCGGAACGATCTGTCTGCGGGTTTTGATATACTGTATTGTGCCATAGCTTTCTGGTTTTCAGCAGCTTTTTCAGCAGCTCGACATAATAAACCCGTACAGAAACAGTAGGACAGATTGAGGCGTTTGATATTTTAGAGAAGCAAATAGGAGCCCAAAATTTGAACTCAATCTGGGTTGGACCTTCCCAGTATTGGGTATTGGTCAAGCCAAGGAGTTGTTATGAGGAACTGCCAGCAGCAGCACATCCTGATCACTATTAGGACTTGGCCTTGTCAAGATATTCCAGAATCTTCACAATGGCGGGACCTGTACACATAATGTTGATCCTGTGTGGATTAGAGAAAATGTAAAATGTACAATTGTGCACTATATTATGATCAGATCTATTGTGGAAGATTTCTAACTTGCCATCCTAATCCAGAATATGAAGAAAAAGAAAGAAAAAAAAAAAGAGCGCGATGATGATGATGTTGACCCGACAAGGCTGCCAAATACCGTATTTTCCGCACTATAAGGCGCACCTAAAAGCCTTCAATTTTTTTCAAAAGCTGACCATACGCCTTATAATCCAGTGCTCCTTATATATGGATCAATATTGAGCCGCAACAGGTCTCGCTGTCAAGACGCTATCGGTGACCCTGCACGATCGGTGACGCGCATGCGCAGAAGATCCCGCCATCTTGGATCGCTAGTTAATACTAATACTTTACCTCAGAGAAAATAAAAAAAACAGCTGTTTATTCATTTTGGGAGTGAATGTTGTCAGAAAGCTGGTTTGTAATCTATTAATAAAGTTTGACTGACCTTTCTGACTGTTCTGTTGACGTTCCCTTTAGCGCAGCACCATCTAATGGATGCATAACGTAACCCCAGCCTCTACTGTAGCGCCTTATATATGGAAAAAGTTTGAAAATATGTCATTCATTGAAGGTGCACCTTATAATGCGGTGCGCTTAGTGCGGAAAATACGGTAATACACATAAAAAAACTAAAACTAATACTGAAACTAACTAAACTAAAACTAAGCATCTATTAAAGAACTAAAACTAATACAAAAAAATAACAGAACCACCCTGAAAACTAATTAAAACTAACTAAATTTTAAAAAACAAAACTCAAAATAAAAATTAAAATTCCAAAACTATAATAACTCTACTGCCATATTACAAATAAATTGTTTATATACTGTAGCATTTTTCTAAATATGCAAATTTCTCTTCATAACATTATGTGGCCCTTGCGTCCTTCTGATTATCTGTATGTGGCCCTCAAATGAAAAAGTTTGGACACCCCTGCAGTATATGGTCAAAATGTCGAGTTTTAGTCACTCAACATAAAGCCAAAAGACTGCAATTAGATTTCATTCTGAGCTAAGTAGATTTAAGGTACATACAGCAAAAACACAGTGAAAAGATTGCATTGAAAAATAAAATGCAGGCATTAAATATATTATGTTAGGATGTGTGAGTCAAGGTGAGGATTCAGATCTCTCCTTCATATTTTTTTTTCTCCAGTGACAGTGCTTTTATTTTGTCTGTGTTGCTTTTCTCAGTTTTGAGGTTTCACCTTTGACTGCTTTCAATTTCACTGGCAGTCTTGTGGCATCAAGGTGAGGGGCTAATGGAAGGTGCAACTCAGAAAGTTGAAAGTGAAAAATGGAATATTGGAAAAATAAAAGAATAAAAATAAAAGATGCAGGGGAAATCTCAAGATTGGCTTTGATCACATCACAATATAAAAATATCAAAATACAATGTCTGTATTTTAGTATTCATTGCAATCATTTGTCAGTGCCAATATGCGTTAGCACAATGTTATGTATGTTCAATGCCAAAATTTAATAGCCTCATAATAAATTGTTTGGCCTAAGCTTTTATGAACCTGTGTTGTATTCTTTCAAGCGTGGACGCATATTATGTTGTCTGTGTCCTTGGAGTTGACCTTTAAAGACGTTTTGGCATTCATCAGGCTTACAGCTCAACTGTGGAATTTGTCTACTCTGTTTTCCCTGCAGGTCCACTTCCCGGACGTGGAGCGAGTGGAGTGGCTAAACAAGGTAAAAGAAGCCAGCGGCCTGTCTTTTGGAATTATTCGCTTGAGTGAAGCCACGCCTGTACATTACATTCCAAAGCCGTTCATAAATATTCATGCTCCGACTTTCAGTTATTGCTGTGTGATGCTAACCTAAGCGGTTACTGTACATAGTGACGGCCTTAACTGTTACAATCATTATTGTTCTCCGCAATGTCAGACGGTGAAGCAGATGTGGCCCTACATCTGTAAATATGTGGAGAAGCTGTTCCGAGACACGGTGGAGCCGGCGGTTAAGGAGTCCAATGCCCACCTCAGCACCTTTCGCTTCAGCAGGATCGACATCGGAGACAAAGTGAGCATCCTTAATGGCTACATTTATTGTATCAATTAAGTGGAGTTGTTTGTGTGCATTAGCACAAGTGATTGTCAGGTATGCCTTACAGTCAAGAAGTTCTGGGTTTGAATCAAAGCTCTGGTAAAGGAAAACAGTCTTGTGAGGAAGTCTGTTCCTATCAATGGCGTTAGCGCTGCAAGTCCAGAAAGACATCCAAGTCTGGCTCGAATTCCGTTTGGACATTTGTTGTAACAGTCAAGGCTACATGATAGGGCTGTATTGTGGCTACAATGAAACTGCTGTCAATACGCAAAATGGGGTTGGTGGTCTGGTTCCTGGAATGCGGCTGGTGTGGGCCGCTCTGCTGGGTGAGCTAGGCTGGGCAGCGCACAGGAGTCATCAGATCTACAACGTGCTAGCAACCAGTGTGCTACCTGACCAGAATCGAGGATGAAATTGCTTGAATCGCAATGGGCAGAATGCAAGCCCATCTACTCTTCTGGAAAGCACAACATGTGTGAAAGCTGATCCGAGGTCAGCGAAGACCCTACTGGTGAAAGAGAAGAATTGCGCTTGCCTTGGCTGCTCGCCTGGTGGGGTGGGCCTGCTGGTGGCGTCTGGGAACCGACTCACCCATTCCAAATGACTGGGACTAGCCACAATCTACACACGGACATTCAAGATGAACTGAGCGAGCAGTGTCTGGGATAGTATGGGATGGATAACGATAAAAAATAGTGACTATTATAAATAATGTATATGATTGATGCGTTATAGTAATGGGTCGATGGGGACGGGTCTCGAATAAGCTTCGGCTTGTACCCGTCAGCCCTTCTTTCGGATGTCAATGTTGCAAATGATGTGATATGATTGATGTAAGCTGTAATGTGTCTAAAAGGAAAACATTATTAAACTAAACTAACTAAACAAGTCACTGAAATCTGAATTGAAAGTTTGACCCGTGTGTTGCGATGTAGCCTCTGAGGGTCAACGGTGTGAAGGTTTACTCCGAGAACGTGGACCGACGACAGATCGTCATGGACCTGCAAATCAGGTATGACTTCAGCGTTTGTTTGGACTACAGAAACGGCCAAGTTAGCCAGCTAAGCTAACAAGTGCTGATTACAAATTTAGCCTCTTCCATTGGCAGGAGCATTACCAGATGGCATATCTGTTGTTTGCCAGCTTTGTAGGTAACACAGCGATCGACGTGGACATCAAGCGCTACTACTGCAAAGCAGGAATCAAGAGCATTCAGGTGAGTGCGCGTTTGGCACAAACTACTACCCGTGTGTGGTTTTCGCTCTGTCAAAGTGTTTTGTGGCCCTCGTTTGACCTTCACGTGCCTCCACTGAGATTTATTTCTACTGCGTCTTGAGATGTAACCTTCGTAGCTCATTAGCAATGCTGTCAGGTAACGACGGCGGGTACATGAGGTACTTTAATCAGACGGCTGCTTATTAAGAGAGCATTTTTTTTCTTCATCAGATCTTAAAATGACTCATTTGTTTCACATAGGCCAAGATACCATTTTATGAACAGCAAAATTGCCGTTATACTGCTAATGCTATACATATTAATGGTATTAGTACTAATTTATTTACCAAAAAATGTGTTAAATAATATGAATTGCTAAACATTTGTGCCTGTTCGCATTACAAATACATTTGTTAGCATAGTAGCTTTGCTACACATTTTATAGTATAATGATTTTGTTGTGAACCATATTAGCATGGTACTGTTAGACTATTTTCACCAAAACTTTAAGAAGAAATGTAGTCAAATACATTCATGAATCATTGGTGACTTGTGTATTGAATTATACCAAATTATTAACTATATAATTTAAGCTAATTGGCTTAGTAGTAGATCAATTCTCATGTTAGCATGCTAGCTTCTAAACACAAATTTGTGAATACGTATAGATTAATACATTTCCACTCACAACTATATTATGTATGTTTTTTTTCCCACAGATATCAATTTTACTAGTACAGTATGATATTCATGCTAATGATATAATTAGACTATTTCAACCAAACTTTAAATACAATACTTTTTTGTTCAAGTATTGCATTACACAGACAGCGACAAAGTGGTAAATAAATGTTGCTCTTGATGAATTCTAACAAACTACATACTGTACATAAATATATCATGAGTTCAATTTTCAGACGTTTGATTCTGTTAACATGGTTTCAGACGTTTGACTGTTAGCATGTTAGCATGGTAGCAGCAATTCATGAAAACGTGATTCACACTGATGACGCATTGATGCCATGCAGCAATATTTATATTATTAATGTTTTAAAATCCAAATATAGTTAAAAAAAACAAGTATATGTTGTCGCCTGGTATCAATGACAGCAGCTGGCGTCCTCGAACGAACCGCCAGTGCTTTAATCCCCCGTAATTGTCTTAATATGTTATGAATGAGAAGTTGGAGCATGATGCCGGGATTGTGTTTCCAGCCTACAGGGGGGGGAACGTCAGGGTGCCGGCATTTTGTTTGTGCGTGTGTGAGTGTTTGTGTTAACGTGTTCCTGTTTTAATCCCTCAGATTCACGGCGTGTTGCGTGTGCTGATGGAGCCGTTGCTGGGCGACGTGCCTCTCGTCGGTGCGCTTTCTCTGTTCTTCCTCAAGAAGCCTGTAAGTTTGGTATCTTGTTGTATATTTACAGGAGCAGCGGCGTGAATAGTGGACAGCACATCTGCAGCACACTTTTGAGGTTCTGGGTTGGAATTCCAGGCACTGCGGCTTTCTCTAATGTTGCAAAAACAGGCATGTTAGGTTCATTATAAAACCAAATGAGGAAAATCGCTGTAGGAAATGGATGGATAGGTCAAAAAAAATACAGTGATGCCTTGAATTACATAGATATTCAAGCAAACCGCATAACTTTGCCTTACAAAAGTCTGCCAGCTTAACGGTAACAATGCAAAAACGCCATCAACAAGCTAGCAAAATTAGCATCAACAAGGTACTAACACATGTAGACAGACAGTACAACAATACTTATAGGAGTATATTCTTTATCCTCTGCAAAGAACAACTACTATTTCTGCCGAGTAGATAACGTAGGGATCAAAACTACAAGCAGCAGCACAATGTCAATGGACATTCAAGCATGAAATCATGGTGCACAATTTTTTTTAATTCTTTGAATCATATTTAGTTTTGTTGTTATCCTGTTTTTATTAAGTAAAATATTGTGTGTTATTTATGTGTAAAAACTAGGGGTGTGCCAAAAAAATCGGTTCATAAAAGAATCGAGATTCTCATTTATTAATCGAATCGAATCGATATTTAATATCCAAAAATTGATTTTATTTAAATTAGAAATGAAGAAGAATGGGGAAAGGCAGTTGTAGCCCACATGCTGTTTTTGTAAAAAATACAAAATTAATAAATGCTTAAACAAAAAAAAAAGACACTTTAATGTCTCTATTTGTTATTTTGTCTTGCAAAGCAGACTGGAGAGCCTGAACCATGAAATATATCAATTCTGATTTTTTTGCAATTATTTTTTGGTCCTTTTGAACAAACTTTTTTTTTTTTTTTTAAATCAACTTCCACATATGACTTTTGATCTGTGACATATTTGATACATCTGTCCTTAAAAGTCGTACAACTGTCAAAAATATAATAATACACAGACATATCAAACATAGTATTTCCAAAAATCAGAACATTTCCCACTATTAATAAGTACAGGTCGCTGGTAAAGTCATCAGCTGGGTGATAATGCCCGCTAATGGATTATCCGCGCAATGCATGTCAGATCGTATATGTCGGGGTTTGAATGGAGAAAAATATTATATTCATGAAAAAGAGGGCTGAAAATGTCTTTGTATTTAATATGATACATTTGGCGTTTAATGTCATTTTGCACTCTTCTCAATGTTACATAAGTGTTTGGATTTGGAAGTGTATGGAAATCAAGGCACCACTGTATAAATAAATAATAATAAAACAAACAAACGTAAATATATACAGTATGGTTTTTAAATATTTTTTTTTATTTTTTTTTTTAATATCTTAAAAACTAAAGAAAAATTTTGGTTGACCTCCAAGTCGTTCCACTTTTGGGGTGCTCCACTGTCTCCACATCATTAGACAGCGCAGGTGTCCCTAATGGAGTGTCTGGGGAGTGTCTGAGATATGATTGGAGGCCATAAAAAATCATATTTCTGCCAAGCTTGTGTCATTATCCTGGAGCTCATTGCTTTTTTTTCTGCGCTGCAGAACCTTCTTTATTCCTCACAGCCAAACATCCTAGTTTAATCTCTGTTCGCTCTTCCGACACATCGTTAACCACCTCGCTGGTTATAAAAATCACACATTTGACCGATTTACAGCAAATGGGAGCACCCGGTGGAGCTGTATACCAAAGCTTTTAATAGGCAGCCCTACTTTGTCGGCTTTGTCCTCACACAGGCGACTCTGAATCACTAAAATACGAAAGCTCGCTCAACATTTTGCATTTCAATCATTCGTCGTCTATATGCCACGAATGCCAGTCACGTAAAAGCAATGCGGCGGATGGTTCTTTGTTGCAGCATGCCATAAAAGGTGTGAGTGGCAAAAGAAATTTCAAGACCTTAAGAGGTCTCGTGGCTCAGTGCACTCAACAAAACATGTTAGGAGGTAAAATATATCTCAAAGGTCAAACACAACATGATTATGTTTGACTCGAACTTGTTGAACTTATAAACAATCTAAGGATTAGCTTTTTAAAAATTTGACGGGAAACTGCCCTCGGGCTCGCATTGCAAACGTCATGGCTGACCTGTTTTATGGGTTTGCTATATGATGTTCACAATGCGAGCCCGAGGGCAGTTGTGACGTGAATTTCCGTTGGCGATATTGGCCGAAACAGCTGACCCCTGAGATGGATGAAAATTGTTATATTAAGCTGATTAATTATTCTTCAATTAATTGAATATTAATCAGAGTAACGTATTTAGACATCTATGCTTTTTATTAGCCTATATTGCGTTTCACATTATGTATTAGCATTAAACTAACAGACTTCTACAAGATGAAGCTGTTTACTTAAATATATCTACTATGTATTTATTTTTTTAGTTTTAATGTCAACTAGTTGTGTCAATAAATAGCTTGAAGCAAACAACATGGAGACTCTTTTTGAAGAACTGTTCGCTAGCTGACAAACGACACACTGTGAAGTAGAATTGAGTGTCATAGTAACGGAATGTTTTAATAAACACAAATTCAAGTACAGACATACAGTATCAGCACGCCTAATTAAATCCAATTCCTGAATGTAGGCCACCATTTCAAAGGTTCATTTTCCCTCCTCGTGTCATTTTCTTTTAGTCCACAGAAAAGGGAGTCTTGCTCCCGCCACCCACATGACACGTCGCAGTGCTCAATATCTGCTGCAGTGGAAGCATTATGAGGATGAGGAAAGTAGGGTGAGCTCATTAGGAAAACCGTGAAATCTGGTTCAGTGAGTGTGAATATTGACATCGAATCCCTTTACATTTCTTCATCAGCCACTGCGTTATTTTCTGTACAGTGCCACCCATGACGATGCTGTTCAATTGCATCTTTTTTTCATTGCAACCTAGCGTTCAACGGTGTTAATGAGGCCCCGAGGAGGTCTGCTGCAGCTGTTATTAATAATTTAAACGGCTGTTTCCACCTGAGAATTTGTGCCCACTGTCCCACTTGTGGCCACGGCTCATAAACTGCAGCCAAAGGAGATCGCAGCAGTCTTGTCAACCGTCGCAGCCTAGTAAGAGATCCAAACGGCAGTTTATAGTGATGCGAGTTCAGTTCGTTCCTTTACTACGTTTGTAAACTCAGAACATTACCTATTGAAATGAATGAATAAATAAATAAATAAATACATGAACCTCACAAATTTGTCATGACTCGGGTCATGCAGGGGTAATGTTTGGGTCTTGACTCATGAGTGGGTCACGCCAGGGTTAAGTTTGGGTTCATGACCGTGAGGTCAAGTGTCTGTTTTGAACTGATGTAACCAGCATCGAGTTTCAACTGGTTTTAGGCTATGTGATGTTATGTGATGTCAAGAATCTTTAATCCCTTTACCTGGTCAACAGCCAATCAGATAATTCCATATCAGTCCTGTTACCCACATGTCTAGCCGCAACCAATCAGATCGATTCCTTGTCTATATAAGCCTTCTGAGAAGTGTGTGTCTTTGACGGATTATTACCACTGTCTCTCTGTGCAACTCTCTTTGTTTCTCGTCTAGTCAAGTATGTTCTACGCCTCTCGATGTTATGCGAATAAATAGTTACAATCTTATTTGTGTCTGCGCTTTGGGATCCAACCTCAGCACATGACAAAATTATTGAAAGGCGTGTATCAGGGGTGGGCAAAATTCAGAATTTCAGAATTCAATTCAGTGGATGGATTAGAATTAGATATTGAATTGGCTCCACCACACAAGATTTTGAATTGAATTTGAATTGCAGTAAGGGGAATTGAATTGAATTCATTTCAGGGAAACTCATTCTCACCACATCACTGGTGTGCTTCACATATGTCCAATATGTTTGGGCGGCCATTTTAAAAAAGCTACCATCAGACCAGTTCTACCATCATATCAAACAATTTTAAAGTTTTTACAATTTTAATTATCTGTTTCATCCAGTGATGTGCTGGGAAAAAATTGTTCTGGGGAAGTATTCTATACTACAAAATGCATACAAATGAGGGCCTTTCTGTACTTTACTCTTTTGGATTTCATCAGATTGTGCAGTGCAACAGTTGTGTTTGGATGCCTATTCTATGAACTGAGTAAACTGAAAAAAAAAAAAAAAAAGTCTGACTCTGCCCATTAATAATAAATGAATGCAGTCAATGAGCCTTTGCAGCCAACTATCCACATAAGACTTGATTTATCGATTTACGTTACGCTCTTCATTATACTGTAGATCCACAGGGCTTGTTGGCTGGAGTGGGAGTCAAGTTGTGAATGGAAAACAAACCGAGTGTGCACTTAGACTCTCTGTTTTTTATTGCAGCTTCTCGAAATCAACTGGACGGGCCTCACTAATGTACTGGACATTCCCGGGCTCACGTAAGTTGCCATGCTTGTTTTCTTTAAGACAATTTTGAGTCAAGAGAGTTTTTTTTTTGTTTTTTTTGCCATTTGTTAAAATTTATTAATTCACATGTACAATTCTCTTGTAAATAATCATATTGTACATGTCATAGGAACACCGTGTGACCCTGTGATTAAGTTATCAGCAGTTTGCCAAAGCATGTAAGGACAATTAACTCATTTGCTCCCAATAACGCCAATAACGTGTAAATACGTTTTTTTTATGTTTTAAGTGTCCCAAAGACGTATTTATACGTTGTTGTTTTTTTTTTGTTTGTTTGTTTTTTGTTTTTTATGCTAGGGCATACAGAAGGCTTTGGTGCAGCCTCTCAACTGCAAAGAACGGTTGCAGAAATGGTAGTTATTACACAATGTTTTAAGTGTCCCAAAGACGTATTTATACGGGTTTTTTTTGTTTTTTGTTTTGTTTTTTTTTAATGCTAGGGCATACAGAAAGCTTTGGTGCAGCCTCTCAACTGCAAAGAACGGTTGCAGAAATGGTAGTTATTACACAAACGAACAGCAGGTGGCAGCAGAGCAAAGGAGATCAGCCAGGGCCATCTAGAAAAAAGCTAAATTACTTACAATTTTAAATAGATTTGTGAAAACTAATGAAACTTAGCTCTCTTCTAATGCTAATTGCTGCAAAACGGAATCAGATAGAAACATACTTTTTTTTCCTGATGAAAGAAGAAATTGTATTCTTTCTTTTGATAGATTCCATGCTTTTATAGCAATTGAACACAATATTCTGTGGGCCTTGCAAAATCAGTAAAAATTCAGTAAATCAGCCGGGAGCGAACGGGATTGTTTCTGTGAAAATGGCTGGGAGTGAATTTGTTAAAAACCCCTTTGCTGTCATAAACAATCTTAAATAATATTATTTCTTAGAAAGACGGTATGAACCTTATTAGACGGATATAATATTGAGGCCATATTTCCTACTCCTTGCGGTCACATTTATTGAATGAGAGTTCTTAAATTTGCCATAAAAAAAAATTTGCTCTTAAAAAGTTGAGCTTCCATAAACCTGAATATATACTTTTTTTCCCCATCAGGCAGGGGGCCCATTTTAGTCTCTGCAAAGCCCCCTAAAGGCCGTACAACAAATGTATGAAACAATATGAAGAAGAAACCAATAAATGTGTATCATATCTCGTATCATATTTATGTCAGTTCAATATGTGTTCCCAAACTGTTCTAAGATTTTTTTTTATTATCGTTGTGTCCTTATGGTTATTGTTGGAAGTGGCCAAGTGCAAATATTTAGTTACTGTACTTCTAACTGCCTTTTACTCCCTACATTGATGTCTAACAGTAAAAATTAAAAACTACTTTTTTATTTTGTACTCAAGTAGATTTCAAAGTGCACTTTTTCTCTTCACTCAAAGTACAGTAGAATTATTGAATCATTACATTTTGAGTATGTACTCATCTGTGAGTACTTTTGCCACCTCTAAGTATGGCAGACATGTTGGCACAAAAGTACTTGCTGCCCTTTTGTGGTGTCCTTTGTGGGGGTGAAAAAGATCAACGTAGCTTGTGCAATGCAATGCAATACTTCTGTGTGTGCGCGCGTGTGTTTAGTCGTGTGTTTGTCGTGGGGGCGGTCACGTGAAAGGAGGTGTTGGCCAGTGAAGGACAGGTCGAACTGGTGAAATCAGACAGACGGCATCAGCTGGCTGCACAGCGCGCGGTTGTAATGTTATTATGCAACACGTGCGCGGTTAACAATGTAACAGTGTGTACTGTTTATTACTGTGGCTGGACAGTAGTTTGCAGTGATGTGAAAGTTTTATTAGGAGCCATTCAGGAATGCTTTTTTTTTTTGGTGAGATTATACATTTAAATAATTTGAATCTATATCAACAGAAAAAAAAAAAAACATGCCCTTTGTGTCTCTGAAATAGTTGCAAGCCTGGACCAACAGAATTTGCTGCTGTTGCTAGGCAGAATTCAGAAAATCAGCTTTTGCCTGTCGTACTTAGTGTGCCGTTACCTTGGAAATGCATGGTCGAAAAACAGTCGTTGTAATTAAATTGATTCAATTGATATTCTGAGCCTTTGTCGTTGAAATGTCACTTAGCTGCCTGCTAGTAAAGGCTAACTGCTGACATTTACGTGGTTTGACATTTAAACCGTTGTTTATTGATCAAATCAATCAGAGACATAGTGGGAAATGATTAAGATCAATAAAGTATTTGGCTGAGTATCCGGTTTGCTCGGTTAGAGCTCTTAAGAGAAGAAGAAGAAAAAGAAGCTAAAATAGCATGCTAATGCTACCTCTCCTCTCAGACTGTGCTTTTTTTGTTTGTTTGTTTTTTGGCAATTTCACCATTAAGTGTTTCTTATATTGAAAATCCAACGTCGCTAAATTTAATTAAATGCACTTGGGATGACAAATTGGCCAATCACTGTTTTAGGACTAATACACGCATTTTTCTTAGCCTCCAGAGCATTCCTGAGCGACAAATTTATTACGGTGATTACATCAGGCTATGCCGCTTGGTAGAAGTCTCATCGAACCTGTCGCGACTGATATATTAGATGCCTTGTCAACGCGTTGTTTGTTGTTTTGCCCCTTTTGTTGATTGAGGCTATTTGTTTTGGAGTCCTTTAGAGGTAATTACCAGCAGTTCTTCAGATGACTTTCATTAGGTGGTACAGTTAAGGGCTTGTAAGTTGTAAGCAACATACTTTTTGCAGTTGCTCCGTTTCTTGTACTACTTTCAGAAAGAGCAGAAAATTTGCATTTGGTTGGTGGGTATGAACCCCTAAATGCACACAGTAGCACCACCGCGACTTTTGGCATATTCCAGCCTCTGAAGACAGTTTTACATAGCAACATGAAAGTTAGTCGGCATGTTTATCAAAAGAAGACCTACAAAAAAGTATCAAGAACCCATGCTCGAACAGCACTTTTTTTCCCCCTATTTGTCAAAATTGCCAAAGTGTATCTTGGTGAGTACAATATTCATGGTTTTAATGTTCCCGGATGCATCCGACTAACACCAAATTCATCACGCATGTCCATAATGACAGGACACCCAAACATCAAAGTAGGACTTTTGCTGTGGAATACACATCCATTGATTTTCAGGGTTATGATCCCTTTGCAGATTGAAAATCATCGGAGAGAGCTTTCGTGTCCGTGCTAAAATGAGATTAGAGGAGAACATTTATAACCCAGGGGGTGTACGGTACTTTTTTACCCATCTAGTTCATAAATAATGCAATGCCTTCTGTTTATTTTGCTTCCCACACAGTGACCTGTCTGACAGTCTGATTCAAGATATCATCTCGTCCTATCTGGTCTTACCCAACCGGATAACCATCCCGCTGGTTGGAGACGTGGAACTGGCCCAGCTTCGCTTCCCCATGCCGAAGGTACCGGTGGAATGTGGAGGGTGGGGGAATTTGTTGGTCAATCAGATAATTCGATGACATCGTCTGTTGTAACGTATGAAATAGTTGTCGGAGAGTTACGAGATTTCAGTGCACAAGTCTGGAGAAATGAATGTCTGATGTTAATCTTTGCATGCCTGCCTGAAATGTACTCATAGGCAGCGTCTCACTACTTTGACAGTTACTCAGAAGGTGGAAAATTGCTTAACTCATTCACTGCCTTTGACGGAAAAAGACGTCAAATGATGCAATGCATTTTTTCTGGGCTGGCAGTGAATGTGTTAAAAATACACGTTAACTTTGTGCATTTTGCGGAGTTTGGTGACTAGTTTTCATGAGTGGCCGACCGTCAGTCACTTGTTTTGCCACAATTTGAATAGCGGCCAACAGCATCACAATTTTATAATTTGATACGTAGAAAGCAAAGCGTGGAGAGTCTCTGTCGCTGAACTGCATTGAAATGGTGCCCAACAACCTCTCAAAATATCCTTGTGATTGCCTATTTCCTGTCTTTCTAGCAGTGTGGTTCTTCTTTGACAATCATGCCATGCTTTTGTGGTACAAAAATAAATACATAAATAAATACTATAAAAGCTGGCACAGCGTTGCAATTTTTCCATCCATTCAGCCGCACTGCTCGATGTGTGGCGGGCATTACTCAGAAAGCGATTGCCTTCAAGAGGAGAAATAAATAGATACATTTTCACAGGAAAGAGATTTACATGCAAGTGAATGGGGTTATTGATACCTGACAGGACAAAACGTGGCTCCCATTAGTTTTTATATATATATAACCTATATATATATAGTTTTTATATATCAAACTAAAGCGCTAACACAGTGTGTCAAGGCCTTATTTCCTGTAACCATGACAACAAGTGGAACAATCACAGGCAATAGCCTTGATTGAGACTCTTGGAATTTTTTTTCACCACCCTTGATTCATTAAATTAATTCATGAAAATATCAACTCATGACCTCTCATTTAAACAGGAATAATGAAGTGAGGCTGTTCTAGGCTCTTTGTTGGCATGAAAAGCCAAAGCAAGAAATGAATTGAATGAGCACGAATAAACTTCTTGGTAATGGTACATCGAAGCATATCGCAACAACCCCGGTAATCTGTAATCTCTTTCATCACGTCTTCGAAAGGGAGTGCTTCGGATTCACTTCTTGGAAGCCCAGGATCTGGAGGGGAAGGATAAATTCCTGGGCGGGCTCATCAAGGGGAAGTCGGACCCGTACGGCATCCTGCAAATTGGCAATCAACTCTTCCAGAGCAAGACCATCAAGGAGAGCCTTCACCCCAAATGGAACGAAGTTTACGAGGTGACCAATTGCAGATTTGCTTTTTCATGAAGGTGCTCGTCGGCTATTTAGTAAAGATAGTAAACAATAATTGTCCTCGTCAGGCATTGATTTACGAGCACTCGGGTCAGCACCTCGAGATTGAGTTGTTCGACGAGGATCCCGACAAAGACGATTTCCTGGGAAGGTGCGTTTCTTCTCGTTTATCACATGAAGTCGTCAAACGTCAAATGCAAAAACAAATTTGGTAACAATGAGCCAAAATCTGCACACATGGAAATGACCCTAAAATGGCCTTTTCAAACAAAAATGAAGACACCTGGTAACTATTTTGCTATTTTACTGATAACTTTTTATTTTTTATCACAGTCTGATGATCGACATGACCGAGCTGCACAAAGAACAGAAGGTGGACGAGGTGAGCGTCCAATTTGTTTCCCTCTTTCAGTTTCTCTCCCTGCGCTTGATGTCTTTTGAAGGATCAGTTTCACAACATCAGCAAATGCGTCGAGACACCGCCCTCGTGCGCGAGTTTGTTGAGTGAGCGTTAAAGTAAAGCCAGTCGGCTTTGAATAGACAAGAGGGAATAATGAGGCAGCGGCAGCTAAATCCACCTACAGTCTGTTTGCTTTTTTTTTTTTTTTTTTGTGTGGCTCAACTGTTTTGCCTGGAAACGTCGCAATGATGAAAAATGTCTGAGCTGAGTTCTGGTAGATTGTTAAAACGTTTAAATGCAAAGAAAAGAGATCGGCAGGTTATTTATCGCAGAAATCTTGGCCAATATTTCATTTCTGAACTGTGCCCATTGCATGCCAATTCACCCAGTGGGTTGAAACTTGGTGTACTTGTTGATAGTGGTGGCACAACACTAAATCTCACATTTGAGCTCAATCGGAGTAGGGGTTCGGGAGCTTTGCTCCTCTGAATTTTAATATTTTCAGGAAAAGGGGCGTGGCCAATTTCCTTTGAACCCTTCTATCTCAGGAACTGCTGGGTCAAAACAGCTATTGTTGGAAAGGGAATTCAACAAGGATTCCAAACCTGCAATCATTTAGAAGATTGGTGCATATTTTAGTAACCTTTTGACCTTTTGTTTTAGTTGACCTTGAAATGAACCTTGTGGTTCACTTAACTTTAACATTTTTTTTTTTTTTTATGAAATATAATCTTTCACATGTTCTCTAAAACACAAAATTGTCAGAGAGTTAGAGTCAAAGTACCCATGCCCTCAGATAATCATTGACTATTCATTGACGGTTGAATATTCATTGAAGATTCATCAAAATTTTTAATCGTAATTAATCACATGACTCCAATAGTTAACTCACGATTAATCGCAAATTTTATATCTGTTCTAAATGTATAATGCACAGTTATTTTTCATACTCTTGTTAACATAAAAGTGGAAAAAACTAATAGAAATATGGCTGCATCTTTTAGTAATTGATACAGTAATTTTGTAATAATTCTTAAAATTTAGTTAAAATTAAAAAGGTGTACTGACAGCACTGTAAACGAGTGTGATATTGATTTGTGTTTAGGTCATTTTTCAGCCACGAGATGGCATAATTGCATTTGTAAGACGTTGGTGACAGCTCAGTGCATTTTTCTTTTCATATTAATAGCTATCTAATCTTTAACATGACTTGAGAAATTCTGCACATTTTTAAAATTGTAAAATACAGCTTGACCCCAGTCTACACAAATATATGCATTATTATTACATTTAGTACCGCTAAATTTTGACATGGAATTCCCCCAGGGCCTGTTATTAATTGCACATTAAACATTTTTTAAAGGTACTTTAAATTAAATTAAAATTAACACACTAATTTTGACACTCCTAATATAAATATATAAAGATATTTCTTTGTGCTCGGCAGTGGTTTGACCTCGAGGAGGCGCCGACCGGGAAGCTCCACTTGAAACTGGAGTGGTTGTCTCTGTTGTCCACAACGGAGAAGTTGGAGCAGGTACGAGAGCGCCTCGGGACGTCAGTTGCCCATTGTATGACTTTTCCGCATCTCTGACCAATCAGGTGCTGCGGAGCGTGAGGGCCGACAGGAGCCTGGCCAATGACGGCCTGTCGTCGGCACTGTTGGTTGTCTATTTGGACTCGGCGACGAACCTGCCAGTAAGAACATTCGATACATAAACACACCCACAACCAGTTTAGTAGGAAATGCCCACTTGTTCAAATAAAAGCCATGGGTCAATGTTACCATAAGGCTTAAGATTCCCGGCTGTATTCCTTGGTTTCCATGGTGACTGAACTCTACGTGAACTCGCGTGGTAGCAATGCCGCTCTCCCTTTACTATCGGCCTCTTAATCGTATGGATGTACTTTTGCTCGACCCTTTAGAAAAAAGATTTAAACTCAAGTTAAACGGCTGCTATTGTCTTCTCGCTGAGTCAACATTTAGAATACTTGAGCACCATTTAGAAAAAAAAATCCCCAAACAACCATAAATGGTGAAGTCACATCCGGGTGTAGATATAGCATGCAAACAAAATGTTCATTTGCAGCCATTACTTAAGTATAATATGCTCATGCAATATTCATTTATGTGTTAATATGCACACAAATAACAAATTAACTCATTCACTCCCAGCCATTTTGACTGAAGCAACCCCCTTCGCTCCCGGCTGTTTTACTGGATTTTGACTGATTTTGCAAGGTCCACAGAATATTATGTTCTATTGCCATAAAAACATGTAACATATCAAAAGAAAAATTAGAGTCTCTTCTTTCATTAGGAAAAAAAAAAGGTATATTTCTGTCTGTTTCCGTTTGGCAGCATTTAGCATGAAAATATAGCTAAGTTTCATCATTATTCACAGATCTGTTTAAAACAGTGGGGAATATATTTTTTTGCAACATGGCCCTGGTTGATCTCTTATACTCTTCTTCCACATGCTGGCTGTTTTTTACAACTACCATTTCAATTACCATTCTCTTCATTTCAGAGGCTGCATCAAAGCCTTCTACATGCTCTAGCATAAAAAAAATTAAACAAAAAAAAAAACAACAACGTATAAATACGTCTTTGGGAGCATGGTAATATTTAAAATAGAACGTATTTATATGTTTTTGGGAGTAAATGAGTTAATGATCTTAAAATATTATAATATAGGCACATTCCCAGTTATAAGAGAGCGTGCATACATGCAACCACATTGTATCAGTTGTTTTTATTTATAGGTCACATTAAAGCAAAAAGTTTTGAAATAATTGATCTTGGACTAATTTTTTTTTTATATATCACAAAAGCCTGGCATTTGAAAAGGGCTCTGCCGACTTTTTTGTATTTCTGTTTTTTTTTTTTTTTTTTTTTTTTTTGAAGTCACATCTCTTCACCCTCATTATCTCTCCTCCCCCGAAGAGCATCTTCAGCGGCAGCTTAGGCTGCGGCAATTTAAGCGAGAGACGCGCGTCTGGCCTGGTGTTTTGCGAGAGCAACAGCTCGGAGCGCCGCACCATCGGCGTGAGTCGTTTAGCATGTCGCTTGGGTTTTGGCTGCACGGCCTGGTGACTAATCGGTTGGCTTGGAGTGACTATAAACATTCGCCATTAACGTTGATCGCAGGATAACAAGAAAATTTGAGATTGTCGACTCTATTTATCGTCATCCACAAAAAGTCGTCTCGAACTTTTTACAACAAAAAAAAAATTGCCAAATGAAAGTACATGCTGACCAATTTGCGATGCACTGAAGCATTACAGTGATCCATTAAAACTCGTTATTGGTCCCAAAAAAAAAAAAAAAAAAAAAAGTTCAATCTTGAGGTGAAATAGTGATGCACGGCTCCCACAGAGGGAGAGAAAAGTTTTTGCAACTGTGCTGTCAGTGGAGCATCAATCAGAGTTAATAGATTCCATAACAGCACTTTTATAATTACTGATTTAAGTTCTTCAATCACCTTATTTACATAGATATTTTTTAACTCATTAACTCCCAGCCATTTTCACAGTAGCAATTCCGTTCGCTCCCAGCATTTTTATTGGATTTTGACTGATTTTGCAAGGCCCACAGAATATTGTGTTCAATTGCTATAAAAACATGGAACCTACCAAAAGAAAGATTAAAGTCTCTTCTTTCATCAGGAAAAAAAAAGTATGTTTCTATCTGTTTTCGTTTTGCAGCAATTAGCATTAGAAGAGAGCTAAGTTTCATCAGTTTTCACAAATCTATTTAAAATTGTAAGTAATTGAGCTTTTTTTCTAGATGGCCCTGGTTGATCTCCTTTGCTCTGCTGCTACCTGCTGGCCGTTTGTGTAATAACTACCATTTCTGCAACCGTTCTTTGCAGTTGAGAGGCTGCATCAAAGCCTTCTGTATGCTCTAGCATAAAACAAAAAAACAAAAAACGTATAAATACGTCTTTGGGACACTTACAACATTAAAAAAAACGTATTTACACGTTATTGGGAGCAAATGAGTTTTAAATACGTGATGAAAGTCAAAGTCGATATTCGAACCCAGAGCTCTTTGACTGCGAGACGGATTTGCCAACCATGTTACCGAACTGAAACAGAGGAACGAAATAGAATAAGCCGTTGTTCGTGTCACAATGGGGACATCGTGGTTTGACTTTCAATTAGGGACCCCTGGTTGTTATATGGTTCTTTATTATTACTTTTCAAGGCTGATTTGCAGTATGTGATTTATAACAGGAAAAGCGCTAGCGGGCAGGTTGTTATACTGTCTGTCAGCAAGACTAGCTTGTTCGAAAGTGTTCCCTCCCCGCAGTCGCTACAAATTCACATCATTCATCTTTTTTTTTGACACAGTGCCCAACTTCCGTCCTGCTAACCGTTGGGTGTGATTTTTCTATTTGTCTCCCCTTCAAAATCTCCTCTTTGGCTTTAAAAAGGACAACCTGTCTGATTTCACCTGTGAAGGATTGAAGCAGGTCTTTAAAGCCTTGAAGGTAACATGGGATCGCAACACGCTTACGACACCACAGGCGCACACAAACTGCGTCACTCTTTTGAATAATTTAAGATATGCATGTGTGATGTCGTCTTGCATGCTTTCAAACTTTAAGCACTTGCATGTTCGGTATCCTGACACTTTGCTTAGCATTCAAACTAGTCGATACCATCATTGGTTTGGTAGTGTTCAACTTCTGTAAGAATTTTTTTAAGGTATCTTTAACACATTCACTGCCAGCCCAGCAAAAAATGCATCATTTGACGTCTTTTGCCGTCAGTGGCAGTGAATTAGTTAATAATAGGATTAGAACAATGAGGTCAATGTGATCATAAATAATTATAAATTGAATATAATATATATAACCAATTTAAGTGAGTGTGTGAGTGTGGATGGTTATTTCTCTCTGTGTGTGCCCTGCGATTGGCTGGCAACCAGTCCAGGGTGTCCCCCGCCTACTGCCCACAGCCAGCTGAGATAGGCGCCAGCAGCCCCCGCGACCCTTGTGAGGAATAAGCGGTCAAGAAAATGAGTGAATGAAAGTTCCTTCCAAATATATATTTTTTAATTATTAAAAAATAATAATGTTTCAAAAATGTTAGTTATGACTAAATAATACATTATTAAATTACTAAATTGTTTTATATTCTGAATGTACAGAAACATTATTGAATATTTTTTAATTGTCCAAATCGTTTTCAATAATTTAAAAAAATATATATTTTAAAATATTATTTGAAATATTTTCAAAGAAATAATTTGAAATCTTCATCTGTTTATTAAATTTTATTACTATATATTTTCTATTTCTCATATTTGTATTTGTAAGTCTTAATAATTATGCATTTTTAAAAATCTCCAAATAAAATATACTAATTTCCAAATATTTAATATTATTGAATCAACTATTTAAGTCTAGATATCTATTATAATGTACAATTATTAAAAATATATATTCTTAAAAAAATCCAGTTTAAAAAAAGTCACCAAAATGTTTTTTTTTTTTTTTTTTTTATGAAAATGAAAATAATAAAACAAATATACACACAGATATTTAAACACATTTTCAAGTCTTGCAATGTATTCAGATTGCCTCGAAATATTGCATTTAGTATTTTTCCAATTATGTCCTATAATGGGTTAACAGTAACATCATTACAACTGCAGCGTTTATAGCAGTAAGTCCCTTAGCTTTTAGTACATTATCGTTTGCAATAAGATAATTCAGAATATATAATGCATAAGGCTTGCTGAGCATATATTATTCATGCAAAACCTCTCATATCTTGCATAAAAATATGGGACCATCGTCTTGCATGCGCAATGGTACTTATTTGTAAGAAGTACTGTATAATAGCAGAATTGCAGCATGAATGTTGATATCGATCTTCTCTGTGATTCTCTTCATAGTCGGCAAAGAAGAGCAGCAGCGAGCCGAGCCCTTACGTCCAATTAACTGTCGGGCACAAAACGCAAGAGAGCAAGGTGGGACTCGACTTTGGCTCTTTATGTTGGAGACATTGATTATGTTCTGTGTATGCTTGAGTGGATGTTGGAGTTTTACAATAGTTCGGGCGGCTGAACTTTTGAGTCGATGCGGGGTGCCTGCAGGCGGCTGACTTGCGTTGCCTGTCAAATTAGGAGCGCGATGAAGTAGAAATGGCCTGCGTGAGGAAATACACAGTGGATTACCTTCACTGACACACCAATTATCTCAACGATTTTGCGTTATTGAACAACAAAATGTGCGTGAGGTGTATTATTGTTTGGGATCACGTTCCTGACCTACAACCATATATCTATGACTTTGAGTGTGTGTGGCTTTATAAGGTGGGGCCCGGCCCGGTTATGTGGGAGTCTGTATTAGCAGCTGGCTGTTAACTGGTGATTTAACTCGTCAAATATTAGCTATTTTAAAATGGGCTCTTTTTTTTTTTTTTTTTTTTGGTATGACAAATATTATGCCGTTCAAAAATTAAATAGGCAAAAAAAATTGGCCGATTTTTTTTTTCTCTTATACAGTTAAAAATATTAAAGGACAAATTACTGTAAATAATAACAATAATAATTATTATTATTGTTGTTTTAATTGAAAAAAAAATAAGTTATATGAGTTATTATATATATTCAAAATTAATCAAACGATTAATCAGTTATTAACTTATTGGAATTGATCTAATGCTTACAACAATAAAGATATGAGTTACAGGCGGAAAATTTGACTGTTTTACATTAGTTTGTCTTTTAATATGTGTTTAACTTTATGACAGAGAAAAATGGCAAAAAAAATCCTGCCCTTTTTTTTGGTGATTTTTTTTTTTTTTTTTTTTTGTGGGGGGAGGTGTAAATATTTGAATGTCATTGACTTATAGGGGTGTTAAAAAAAAATCGATTCGGCGATATATCGCGATACTACATCGCGCGATTCTCGAATCGATTCAATAATCGGCAGAATCGATTTTTTTTTTTTTTTTTTTTTTTTAGGATTCACACCTTGAGCATGGAAGAATGTTATATGAACGGCACATTAAGCCTTAATATTTTTATTTTAATGCTGTTCAAATGTGAAACAGATTGCAAACTGTTTGTGTACAGTGGCTCACGGTTATAAGCCTCAAGTTTTAGATAAATATATTCATACAAATCTTACAGTGTACATGTACAAATTTACTGATAGTATTTTCTAAATTTGAATGGAAAAAAATCGCAACAATCGACTTATAAATTCGTATCGGGATTAATCGGTATCGAATCGTGACCATTCGTATCGGGATTAATCGGTATCGAATCGAATCGTGACCTGTGAATCGTGATACGAATCGAATCGTCAGGTACTAGGCAATTCACACCCCTATTGACTTATGTTGTAATGTATTAATGTGTATAGATAAATACATAAATAAATGGATAAACAATTGATAAAACTGAAGAAAAAAAAAAGTGGCCAAATTTTGCCACTTAAAAGAGCTCATATCGGGAAATTAAATCCGCCAGCCAACTAATCAGTCGGCCCTACGTCATTTATTTATTTATTTTTATCCATCGGATATTGGAATGTCATTCTGCCAAATATCGGAATGCTCATCTGCGTAAAAATATCCATATTGGGTGCGCCCTAGTCTTACTGTACGTCTTTATGTGAGGTCACGTGTTGTCATATGTCATATTTCATTGCGTGTCATTATTTGTCATCATCTCATGATGCAAATGTTTCTTTTTTGTGTGTTTCCTGAAAAATCTGAAAAAAAGACTTGGGCGATATGTTGTGTGTGTGGTCAAGTTTCATTGTGTGGTAATTTGTCGTGTGTGCATGTCTTCACGTGTTTGTGTGGTCATGTTTCTGTATATGTGGGCATGTATGTTTCATAGTGTGGTCATCATGTGCTGTAGCGTATCAAGTGTCCTTGGTCTCTTTGAAAGGTGCATCTAAGTTGTCATTATTATTACGATTAATGTCTGGTGGGTGTACATATGATACTGTTTACATCTGCGACCGCGGGCTTCTAGTAATCTGTTTCAAAGTGTGGATCGTATTACGTTTTGCGGGTTCGCTTGATAAAGTGTTTATAGTCAGCCAGAGCTTTGCTTTTAAGCCTTTCTAATTAACTGTGACAACTTTAAATTAGCAGCTCCACTGCACTTTTCAAGAAAACGACTTCCTGTCTGCTCTTAAAGATCCGCTACAAGACCAAGGAGCCCTTGTGGGAGGATTCCTTCTCATTTCTGGTGCACAATCCGAGGAGGCAGGAGCTTGAGGTGGAGGTAAGAACCACATTTTTTGTTTGTTTGTTTGTTTCTAACTTTGCACCAATTTTCTTTCTTCTTCTACAGGTGAAAGACGAAAAGACCAAGTGCACCTTGGGTAACCTGACCGTGCCTTTGAGCGGCCTCCTGGCTGAAGAGGACATGACGCTGACGCAGGGCTTCCCGCTCAAGAACTCCGGTCCCAGCTCCAGCATCAGATTGAAAATGGCCTTGCGGGTAAAAGTGGTCCGGTACACGCTCATTTTAAACAAACTACTGTTATATGGTCGCTAAAACTGGGCTGGGTGGCCATTTTGAAGACTGTTGCATACTTTGGTTGTGGACATATTTTGAAAATGTAGCCCCTGTACCCATTTTTACATAGGAAGATGAAATTTTGTAGACATGTCTCATGAGTAGAGCAATAAAAAAGTCTGAAGAAGTCATACCTGAAAAGACACAGGGAGGCTACCATTTTGGTTTGAAAACCAACCAACTTTTTAGGGCGGAAGTGCTGCTCTGTGCGGCCACACACACCAGAAAACGACTGTTTTGAAACAATTTGGGTGTCATACTTTTTCAAGAGGCATTACTATGTTTATTATTATTATTTGTTCAACAAATTTGAGGGGACCTGAACACGACCCCTGCAGTACTCCCTCAGTGGTGCATCCCGGAAAATAAGCATAAAATGGATCTGGCGCTTGTCTCACTGAATATCATGAAATTAGATGCACATGTAAACTATAGAAAAAGACAGGAAAACGTTCTAAGGACCCATGCCGGAAAATAAACAGGAAGGCTGTCATTTTGCTTTTTGAAGCAGTCATTTGGGACAAATTCCAGGGCTTGTACTCTGATAAACTCAAAGTCCCAAATAAGCCTCCAATGCCAACGACCGGAGCATGATGTCAGCTTAATGATCTGGTGGAGTTTTCGCCATAAAAAAAAGGGGTTGCAAGGTCTGTGTTCATTGTTGCTTGCAGCCTCAATATGTTTTTAGAATTCTCACGGGGAATGAATCTTACCCACGGGACGGAGTTTTGTCTGGTCTTGCGACATTAACGTGGCAGCTTTTTTGCTCTTCATTCTTCAAAATAACAAATAATTAATGTCAGGGAATGTTATTGCATCAGAAAATTTCCTTTTTTTTTGCTCTTGTTATAACATGGGGAGCACCAGTAAACACAGTGGACTTCTTAAAGGGTGGGCAAACAATGGCCTGTTTAATCCTTTAATCTGAGCCACTATGAATTAACCCTGAATTAAGAGTGCTGTGATGTTTTTTTTGTAATTTTGCCATCTGCTCCCCCAAAATTAATTAAAATGTTTCTTACTTGCTTCCACAATATAATTCAATTTAAAAAAAAACATGATTTAATGTAAGGCTTTTATGTATTATTATAAACAAGAAAGCCATGATGTAGTAGTTCTTTTCTTTCTTTCTTTTTTTTCTTTTATTTTCTTTTTTTTAAAGCCCTGATTTATACTTGTTTTTTTTGTTTTTTTGTTTTTTAAGCCATGATTTATAGTAAGGCTTTTATTTATTATTATAAATAAAAAAGCTGTGATCTAGTAAAGTTTTTTTTCTTTTCTTGTGTTTTTTTTTTTTTTTTTTTTTTAATAAAAAGCCGTGATGTATATTTTTTTTTAAGAAGAAAAAAAAGTACATGATTTATAGTAAGGATTTTATTTATTTTAATTTAAAAAAAGCCATGATTTATAGAGTTGGGCTTTTTTTTTTTTTAATTTATTAAAAAAGCCATTATTTATAGTAAGGCTTTTATTTATTATTATAAATAATAAAGGCATGATGTAGTAAAGCTTTTTTTTTTTTCTTTTTTTTTTTTTTAATTAAAAAAAAAACCAAAAACATAATGTAGAGTGTATATATATATATATATATATATATATATATATATATATATACATAAAGGCTTTTTTATTATTAAGGGTAAGCTTGTAAGATCAGTTTGATATTATGTTAAAGTGTTTTGGGACCATAGTTTGTGATATATTTGCGGTTTAAACTACTAATAATGGCAATTGTACTTTTTCTTTTTTTTTTTTTTAGGGTTCTTTATGGTCTTTATCTCCTATGAACAGCGGTGGTTTACTGTAGTGCTGTTATAAGTAATGAGTCATTGTACTGCTCCAATTGTCCTCCTACTGCCTAATTACACATGAGTCAAAAATCATTGAAACAAACTTCCGGGAGAAATGAAGCTTCCCTTTCATGCGCGCAAAACAAACCTTTTAATATTGAATCAACGTGTCATATCTCTTCATTAGATCCTCTCACTGGAGAAGCAGGTCTCATCAGACCAACCTTCCTCAGTCCGTGTCCGCAAGTCCAGTTTACCCCAACCGTCCGCCTCGACGAGAGCGTCCACCTCCGACTCGCCGCGTCCCCATTCGCCCACCCCGCCGCCTCCTCCCCCGCCGCCGCCCGCGCACGCCTCCTCGCTCATGCTGCATCACCGGGACGGCGAACCGTACGCCGCCAGCCCCCTGCGCAGCGTCTCCAGCTTGTGCGTCGGCATCTCGGCCTCGCAGAAGCACCTGGCCCACAACGAGTCCACGCCCAGCCTGGCCTCGGACATCTCGCTGCCCTTCGCTAGCTTGGAGCTGCAGCAGAGGCTACGACAGCTGCACAAGTAAAATGACTAATCTATTATTTAGGGTTTAATTTACCGTGTATTGACGTTTTGCTATATTGCCAAACACAACTCTCTTTACTTTATCCCAGCGCTGTTATTACCTCCACCGAGGTGTCCATGACTGACTGACTGACTGAGTGTGGTGTGTGCTTACAGTGGCTCCACCTCCAGCCAGTTCCCCCTGGGTGAGGTCCACCTGACCGTTCGACACAGCGCCCAACGCAACAAGCTCATCGTGGTGGTTCACGCGTGCCGGTAAGCTTGTAAAGTGACGATAAAACGTTTGGTTCTGTGAACTTTTTGTCACTATTTTTCTTCAAATAGTGGTGGTCCCTCTTTACCCATAGCGTAATTTTTACATACATTATTTTCCGCACTATAAGGCGCACCTTCAATGAATGACATATTTTACAATTTTTTCCATATATAAGGCGCTACAGTAGAGGCTGGGGTTACGTTATGCATCCATTAGATGGTGCTGCGCTAAAGGGAATGTCAACAAAACAGTCATATAGGTAAGTCAAACTTTATTAATAGATTACAAACCAGCTTTCTGACAACTCCATTCACTCCCAAAATGAATAAACATCTGTTTTATTATTTTCTCTGAGGTAAAGTATTAGTATGAGCTAGCGATCCAAGATGGCGGGATCTTCTGCGCATGCGCGTCACCGATCGTGCAGGGTCACCGATAGCGTCTTGACAGCGGGACCTGTTGCGGCTCAGTATTGATCCATATAAAAGGCGCACTGGATTATAAGGCGCATGGTCAGCTTTTGAAAAAATGTAAGGCTTTTAGGTGCGCCTTATAGTGCGGAAAATGCGGTAATAACAAGTGAGCCTTTTTTAACTTTGTTGTTAACCAAAACAGCAGCACTGAATAATAAACTTTTGTCTCATACTGTTCATGTGTATGCGCTTCCCCCAGAAATTTGATAGCCTTCTCTAAAGACGCCTCGGACCCCTTCGTCCGCCTCTACCTGCTGCCCGACAAAAGCCGCACAGGCAGGAGGAAGACCGGCACCGTGAAAAGGAACCTCAACCCAGTTTACGATCAGACGTGAGTTCCGAGTATCTTGAACACGTGAAAACACAAGAGATGTTGTTCATGTAGTGCAAATGGTTTAATACACTTGCAGGTTTGAATTTAGCGTGTCGATCGTGGAGCTCCACCGGAGAACTCTGGATGTTGCCGTAAAGAACGGAGGGAACATCCTGTCCAAACACAAAGGCCTCTTGGGAAAAGTAAACGAAATTTCCTGTTTTAATTTGTGTGTGTGTTTTTTTTTGTTTTTTTTTTTGTTTTTTTTTTTATTTTTTTTTAAGAATGAATAATAATGCTAATTTCCATTTGCAGGTGCTGGTTGATTTAAGTGGCGATGATATCGCAAAAGGATGGACGCAATGGTAAAGTTGCATATATTTACATATATTAAAATCTTATTTCATTATTTTATCTTACATGGATGTTAATGTACAATGTCAGCTTTATGGTCAAAACACCAAATATAGTATACAGGAACCCGTACTGTACAGGACTGTGTGTTAAAAACATAAGGAAATACCAAAGCAGCAAAAGAAATAGTACAGGAAAACAATACGTGGTTTAAAAACGGGACATGATTTAAATGAATTAATTTTATTTCTATAAATAATTCATTTTGTCTCAAAGCACCCTATTAAAAGCACAGTTTTAAAACAAGATGACAAAATTGCATGAATGCATAAATAAGCCCGTGTGTTAAAATAATTGTGGGGAAAAAAAGTAAAAAAAAAAATATATATCATTGACAATTTTTTTGTATTTAATTGTGTCACACAGTCTGTCATTTCAATAAAGAGAAACTCAAAAAAATACTGTACACAAATAAAAAAAAAAAAAAATGTACCATACATGATATGTATTTTAAATAATACAAAATAAATTGTAATATAATATTTAATATAATATTTCATTTTATTTTGCTATCTAATCTTGTTTGTATGAACCTACCCTTCTTATAACAAATAAAAATAAAATCAAGTATAATAACAAAAATAAGAAAGCAATATTAATTGCAGAAAAATATAAAAATGTAAACATGCCATGCAAATTAGCTAAATTTTATATCATAATAAAAGAATATATATAATTGGAGCTCTCACCACTGTGTTGAAAAGATGACACCAATTAAAAACAATTGTAGAAAAAAAGTGCTATTATTAAAAAAAAAAAAAAAACGGCATATAAATCCTCAATTAATTATTTTAAGTCTAATAATAAAAAAAATATTATTTTGTCTTGTAGGTATGAGCTGAGCGAAGATGGTTTGTCGTCGCAAAGGAGTATCCAAGATGCATTTACATAGTGACCTGCTGTGCTGATTTTAACCATTTTATTTCTGTACTGTAGATTTTTGTCATAGAATCATTTCAGCATGCGTTTTCCCATACTGACTGTTGTCGGCGCATACAAGTATTGTAACATTGTAATCATAACGAAAGGTCTTGTCGCTGTTTGTGATGTTGCTCGTATGTAATTTAGCAGGGCATTTAAAAAAAAAAAAGACAAAATTCTTACCAAAGGAACAGAATGAACCCCGCAAGTCGGCCAAGTAGCAGTCGTGTTTATATTTTGTCCTGCAGTGGATGCTTTGACTTTTGTTATTTATTTATTTTGATTTCAAACATGGAATGCACGAAAGCTTTGTGTATTTTTAGGTGGACTTTGTGCAATATTGTTTTTCTTTTATTTGGACATGCATGGTCTCCATGGTGAGGACCGATTTGGGCATTTTATAGGTCTGCAAATGATGTAGAAAAAAAAATATATATATACTTGAATTTGCGGTTTGGAGGGGATTCAGACCAGACGTGAGCCAAGAAACCAGACTAGAGACAACTGTTCATGTGTGTGTTTTGAATATGCAGGGCTGCCAGAAAACTGTAAAGATATTAAAACAAAGGTTTGTACATGTTTTTTGCCATGCAGTTACTACTGTTTGTGTTTGTTGGAGCTTTTTAATCTATCCTGTGCCTTAAAAAAAGAAAAGAAGAAGAAAAAACCTCACCACCGTGTAATTTTTGCCTTCTTAAAGTAATTGATTTGAATGACGTGTGGCTTTTTGATGAATAAATGGTTTCCTTTGTGAACATGGTGTGATTTATTTTGATTTGTCTTTGTTTTTTGTTTCAGAACAAAACCATTGTATTGTAATAGTCCAATTTAAGATATAATAAGGTTTATTTTTACATTTTTGTTTAGTTTTTCACCTTTAGATAGATTATTTAAATTACATTTTTTAGGGTCCTCGATTTACGAGTACCCATCCTACAATGGGGAGTGCAACGCTAATTTCTTATACAAGTCGCTAACGTAGTAGTTAAATCAAAATATTATAAATATATTTATCTTAAAAAGGAAATACATTAAATTGTTATATGTGGAGACCGCACCAACCGAGGAAGCGCCAATGTAGTAACGTATGTGGGACTATGTCGCCATCAAGTGGCAGGGAAGAACAACTACATGTTTTGTGACATCACAAATGACGTTGTAGGTAGGAAGTCGTCAGTGTGGTGGTACGAATTTGCGCGGGTTGACTGCGGCGGTTATGGAGGACTGTCAGGTTGAATAATCGCCGCAAAAAAAGCAACAAGACGATTATAGCCGCTCGTTTAAATGCATTATGACTACAAGACAAACTTATCGTTCGGTAGGCAATAGTTTGCTTTTGTAAAACTTAAAACACTTTTTTCATATCGGCAGTCATGTTTGTTTGGACCGTACAATCACTTACGCTTTTTTTTGTGAGCCTCCCGTAGCTACTTTTCACTTTATACTCCAGCGGTGTTTCATTTTTAATAAAAGCGAAAACATGTCCAAACGTGAGGCGTTCATTGAAGCCGCCTGTAAGGAAAATGTGGACGACTTCCTTCAGTTCGTCCAACTTCATGTAAGTATTTGTAAACTCGTACCACCTGATATAATACCTCTCCAAGTACCAGTACATGGCACAACATATGTTGGGGGAAATATACTTCATCTTTATTTCGTAATGTAAAATAATAATGTAATGGCAACAACAACAACAAACGAAATATTTGAATGTGCAATAGTTTAACCCCACAAATGTTTGTTAAACAAAAAGTGGTAGAAATTTAACATTATCGGATTAAAATCCAATTTACTTGTTTACATAAATGTACTGCATCCAAAGGAACCAAATGTATATTGCTGTTTTAACTCAATGACGTTTAAGCCTGTGTTCTGAGTAACTTTGTCTCTGACGTGTATTTTCCCCACTTGCGGTTGTATTGAGCAGAAGGAAAGAACGGACCCTTTTGACATCGAGGAGGTGATGGAGGAAATGTCCAGGGATCAGCGTGAGGCTCTGTGGGGAAAACTTGCCTCCCTCCTTCGGGACTTTCTTCTGGAGGTGCCCCCGGAACGCTGGGAGGAGGACATGGAGACCGATTCTGCTGTGGATGCTGTGAGTTGTTGTTACTGTTTTCTTTTTTGTGTTGTGGGAAGGGGGCCGTGGCGAAGTGTTCAATTTGTTTGTCACTTTCCTCCAGAAACGTGTGAAGGCCATTGTGGCCGGTGTGACTCTCGTAGCCACTGTATCTCTGAATGTTCTGCAAGACGGCGACACCTACAACGGGCTTCTTATTATTACCCGCCAGCTTCACGGTTTGTGTACCACCACCTTATTTTATATACCGCCACCACACTGCTTTTCTTATTTTTCGTATCCAGATGTTCTGGTTGTGCTTCCCGTAACGGAGACTCACGTGCTTTTCCACATCCACGTGCTGTGCGAGGCCTGGTGGAAGAAAAACCTGCGGGACAAAGACAAGTTTGGCCTCACTGCTTTGGTCATTGCGTTGAAGAAGAGCTTCCTTTCAATAAGACCGGTGAGTCGATTAGCAGAACATTTGTAGGCAAATGCAGTATGAACTTTAGGGTGCATAGTCTAGGTCAGGTCAGGGATGGCCAGCGTTACAAAAAACTTCCACTACCACAGATAGGTAATTGTAAGTTCTAATAATACCATTCACCACTAGATGGCAGACATCACATAGAAAAGAAGCAAGTCCACCTGCTTACATGAAAAAATAAACAGTACTCAGTTGTGAAGTACAAAATAGACCCCAATACAGTACCATTTTTTTCAGTATACGCAATAATATAAAGCAAGTTAATCATTGACGAATCAATGGTATTACAGCAACCTATATTCAAATGAGAATTGCTAAAATGCTAACATGCAATAAGGTGTTATACTGCACATTGTAGGTAATGTTGAACCTCTAATTTCAGATCACTGAGCTCCAAAGAGTGTGGAGCCTCCACAATGTGCTCTCGAGTGTGGACTATGCGTCTGAGGACGGCAAGCAGCTGGCCGAGCAGCTGGTGCGGTGTTTCCAACGTCCCGCCTTCATCAGGAACGACGACGTGAGCGCAGAGGGGTTCGCTCGCGCAAATCGCCCTGATGCCAACGAGCTGAGAGCGACCCTGTGTGTGTTTGTGTGTGTGTTTTGCGGCACCACAGAGCAAGAGGTTCATGGTGTTCCTCTTCAGCTGGCACGTCGACTTCATACCGCTCATCCACGGCACCATCAAAAATCAGCTGCCGTTCTTTAACAAGTGAGAGGCCGCCCTCTACCTTATAACACCTATTTTAATTTGAGTATTTTATTTTTACACCGGTTTGGCTGTGTCCAAAGAACATAGGTTGAATTTGCCAGATGATGGTGGATTGAAAATATTATTAGAATCGTCATCTCTCCCTTAAATTCGTCTTAAATGGTCAGATTTGACAAAAATAAAATCCAATAGGATTTTAAGTGCACATTTATTCTATCTGCAAGATTTCAATTTGGACAACTGCGTTTCAATTTTAATTTTTAATATTTTTCCATCAGATGGTGCTTATTTATCCCATTCAAAACATGTAGCAAAGTTTCACACATTCATACTGTTTTCTGCAGCAGTTTCATGGCTCTGAACCGGTACTCAACCTAAAAGATGTTCCATAGAAAAGATAATAAAAAGTATTTAATCCCACATTTATCTGGTCACATAAATTAATGCAATCCTTCATTTGGCTGATTTTAAATACGGTACTGTCTTTCAGTGTTTTTATATATGTCCACCAGGTGGCACTACTTCCCCATTCAAATTATGCATCCAAAAGTTTGTACATAACGGGTGCCTCACTACTTACCTGATAATGACTTCACCCGAAATATTAAATATATTTTTAGCACATTTTAAGTCTTTAATTTGTTTAGAACACCAAGTTTGGACTTCTAAGCAAAAAAGACTAACACATACAAAACACTTTTTTTAATAGCCGCCATTATAAAACTCAGGTTCATTTATGTAGCTCTTTCACAACAGAACACTTTATAGAACACGACAAGTAGAATCATTAAAGATTGAAAGCACATAGTCCAAATTTAAATACATACTTGGTGTAAAAAAAAGTTTCAGAAGCACTGTTTTACAAGATTGGAGAAAAAGTGTGAGATAAAATATTTTTACATCTGTTTTTGGGAAGCTGGTCATTTATATAGTCTGGGGATAAATGATAGAAGACGTTGAAGTTTTTTAACGTCATGACCCACCATCACAGTGTCATCGTTTGGTTCCAGGACGATCATGGGGCACATTGCGGAGATCTACTACCGAGCCTGGAAAAAGGCCAGCCACAACTTCCAGGAGGCGATCGAAAGCGAGTGCATACAAGACTTCATGAAGTGCGCCATCCTGATACCCAGGTCGTCGCCCGTCCTCCACAAAGTCCTACAGGTAAGGCAGAAAAATCTAAAATGGCTTTCAGTGGTTCAATTTTCAAGGCATTAGATTTTGAAGCATGTTCTGTAATTGTTCAAACTTGTCATGCAAGTTGATGCGTTTTCAGAAAACAACAGATAACAAAAGACGAAGCTCATAATAATCTTAATATGTTTTCTCTCTCTTTCTCGCTTTTCCGCAGATCATCTTCTATTTCCACAAGAATAAAGTCTACCGCCCAATTGAAAAGATGCTCAGTGTCCTCTACAAGCCCATTCTTTGGAAGTACCTTAGCGTGCGTATTCCTTGAGTTTTATGAATCCATCTTTGCGCCACACAAGCAAAACGTCGTCTGTACATCGTCTCGTCCCTGTAGGTCCCTAATTTTGAGGTCCGCGCCAACGCCACGTTGCTGTTCACGGACGCCTTCCCCATCGTCGATCCCAGTCAGGACATCGAAATCGCCCTTCAAAAGCAGCTGGACACACTCATGGTAGGTGTGTTTTTGTAAACATGCTCATTTTGAAGTCTGTGAGGGTTTTTTGTACACTTCAGTGATGTTCAAGAGTGCCATATTTCATTAAATCTGAATTTGTGAAAAACTAAAGTGTCTCCCTATCTCCACTTTAAGGTCCTGCTGTTTGACAAACACGTCTGCGTGCGCTGCAACGCCATCCAGGGCGTCTGCGGGATCCTCGCCAGATGCTGGGAGATGCTACCGACGGTCGTGATCGTGGACTTCCTGAAGAAATTGGAGGAGTTGGCGAGCGACGGCAGCTCCGACGACGTCCGCGGCTCAGTCTTCACGGTGGGACTTCCTCGGGCAACACGGCAAAATGTGACGCAGGCCTCGAAATGTTGACGTTAATGTCCACGCGGTTCTCGTCAGTATCTGTGCCTAGTCTTGGACAATGTGCTCAGCCATCCCGTGCTGAAGAAAATGGTGCCCAAGTTCAGCAACAGCCTCCACGACAGGTCGGAGAAGGTCCGCGTGGCTTTTGTCGACCTGCTGCTCAAGCTCAAGGCGGCCCGTGTGGCCAAGGTACGCCAACACGCCGTTTGCGCTCAAAGGCCACTTCATTAGACACACATCCACCAGCTCAGTGATCCAGATATTGAAGAAATCTTCAGGTATGATTGACAGTGTCCACTAAATTTTCAGAAATAAATCCGAATCATGAATCAGCCCTTACAAAAATGGATCCCATTATTGCGCCAGTGTACCAAATGGAATTAGGTGAATGGCCCTAATTTGAATTCAACAATTGTGTTTGTGTGATCGTGCTGCTGTGCCCAATTTAATGACTCGTGACGAGTCTCATCGCTGAACTCCTCCGCAGTTCTGGGATGTGTGCAGCCTGGAACAACTGGTGGGCCGCATGGCCTCCGACAAGGTACACGTGTCCAAGCGCGTGGCCGAGCTTCTCTTCGACTCTTTCTTCCCCGCGGACGCCTCGGGGTTGGAGTGGTGCAACCGTTGCGTCACCCTCATCCTCATGAGCCCCGTGGCTGCCCGGAAGTTCTACCTGTACGCCCACAAGCACACCAGCCAAACTAACATAGGTAAGGCTTAAGTGCACTATAACATCATTATAGCAGGTAGATGTTTAAGATTAAACTCTGTTGTACTGTTTTTTTGCAATCAGTGAAGCTTATGCTGGCCATCCGCAGTGTCCTGAACTCCAGCATCCCGAGCAATGGTGATAGCTCACATCTTGACAACTTGGTAAGAAAAAAAAAGGGGCAAACCACCAGCACGGGGATCCGAGATAATATTTTACTTCGTAATAACACTGAGTAATAACATAATTGACTAGAATGTGAATAATCTGTGCATTTTGAATTAATGCTGCAATCCAATTCATTGTGCTGCTCCTTCTGGTATGCCCACTGGGTGGCAGTATAATCATCATGCAAACACAAACAAAGGCGAATACTACTTCAAGTATTACTGAAAGTGACTCAGTAAGATCTTTTTTTTAAATAGATGATAAAGAATATATAGTAAGTATCCTACAACAACAATTAGGAATGAACTTTATTTTTTTGCTCAAGCTTTGTGTAAAATCTTTGAGTCTCAATCTGCAATGTCGATGTGTTGTTCTCTGCGGCCTCAGGCCGAGCAACCAAAGGCACTGGACAAGGACACGGTGGCCAGTCTGCTGGAGGTGGTGGCCATCCTGTGGACGACCGTCAACAAGGCCCTCCAGCGAAACCAAGAGATCCAGCAGCACCTGTATGCTCAGTTTGGCCGAGTCATGAGCAAGTACTTCGGCAAATTCACGGTACGCAGTCACATCATACCTTTGACTTTTTTTTTTTTTTTTTTTGCGGTTGATGTTTGTGTGTTGAGTTGTTTTGTCTGTTTGTGATGGGTGCTTGTGTGTTTGTGCGCTAGTTTATTTTGTTAAATGGCGTACATAGACAATATGAGATGCGCACTGTGATGCCTTTATTTGCTTTTTCTCACATAGTATACATCTCAAACTTACTAAAACTGCATCTATACCAGTGATTCTTAACCATATTGGAGGTACTGAACCCTGACAGTTTTCTGTGCGTTCATCGGGCCATTCTTTATTGAATTTTATTTTCATCCGTTATTGATTTATTTATGTATTTATTTATTTAATTATTTATTTTAATTTAGACTCAAGGAAGTACTCCTTTAGTTTTTCTAGACAGCTAGATTGGAATAGATTTGCTCAACTTGTCATTGCAAATCATGCAGTTGGGACAGCTGACTCCCATCACTCAACTATATTTATGGAGCCCAGGGGCAGCGGATATAATGAGAACAGCCCCAGAATTGAACTGTGTGGAACACCATATGTAGGGATAGACCGATTATCTGCCGGGCCGATTATCGGTGCCGATATTTGGCAGTTTCACAAATATCGGTATCGGCCTTTTGACCAATCTGACGGCCAATAAAGCGGGTATTTTGAACACATTATGATAATTTTTCACCTTCTGCAAAAATCTTTTGAAACTTTTTATGAATCCTGTTGAAAGCCCCAAATTTGCTACGTTTGCATTCATTTTTTGCACAGTGAAATACAGGAACTTTTCATTCATGGATCTATTTCAATTTCCACTTTATAAATAATGATGCTGACACTGGGAATTCCCTACAAAAAGTTAAAAAAAAATAAAAATGTTGAAACTCCCTGCATTTTTTTAAAATATATTTTTTAAACAAAGCTGTCAATATTGTTTAAAATTAAAAGAAAAAGTACTTTTTAATTTTTACACTAATATTTTCTCCTCTACAGCAAATAAATATCGGCTTGAAATATCGGTTATCGTTCTCCTTGACTACTAATAATCGGTATCAGTATCGACCTTGAAAAAGCCATATCGGTCTATCACTAACCATATGTTCCATTATACATGTAAATTCATATTGCACATATTTGTCCGACCACTTTATTTTTTTGCTCGGTGTAATTAGTATGGAGGGATTAAAATAATAAGTGCGTCTTTGCGAAACATTTGAGTTGGCTGATCTAATACTTATCTCATTTAATGTAATCTATCATTCAGGATCAACAATGCCAAGATCCCCTCATGCATATTGCGTCCTTCATGCCTGCCAATGCGGTGCCAACATTTAGGTAAAGTACATTAGGTCCAACAAGTGCATCCATCTGCCTCTTGCACTGACATTTTTGTGGGGGCTTACTTGTCCCAGCTATGGTGTACTATCCCGCCTGAGGAAGATGGAACCCGGGGCCACGCCCGTGGCGTACGGCCCGCTGCTGGTCTGCATGTGCAGTTGGGACAAGCTCTCCGGCGTCCTGGAGCTCATGATCGAATGGCTTTCCGAAGCCCTGCCCGAGCAGCAAGTGGTCAGTCTGTCCATTTGTCTGTCTGTCGTCATGGTAACGGCAACACTCAATCGATGTCTCGCCTCTTGACAGTTTACTCTCAAGCGGAAGGTGACCATTCAGGAGAAGGCGGAGGCGAAGCCGGACCTGGCGCTGGCCTACTTGGACTGTCTGCTCCTTCGCCCGTCCACGCGGAACAAAGTCCTGGCTCTCAGTCAGGGGCCACTCAAGCGTCTCTACACTATTCTGGGGAACTGGAAGGTGAGTTGCATATTCGTCATATTTCGACTTCATATGATATTGTGGAGTCAGTGTGTGTTGTTTTCTTTACATCAATGTTAAAACTACTTCTTGTGTGAATGTTCTTTTCCGCAGTCGCTGCTTTGCTCTGGCCCTAGATCTTCCTTTGCAGACCTGGCCCTTAAGGCCTTCACCTGTCACAGCCGCCTCAGTGTGCACCTGCAACACGACGTGAGTCTCATCATCCGCGCGTTTCAAGCCGTGACAAGGAAAGCCGTCTTTCGTAAATAAAGGGCATCTCCCCCTAGCTGTTTGCCGGCCGCGAGTATCTGCAGTCTCTTGAAGATACGGCCACGTGGGTGGCTGACAGGGTACTGCCATTCGTGACCGACAGTCATCAGGGAGCTGCTGATGGGGAGGCGGAGCGTTCAAGAGAGTTGGCAACGCAGATAACCAAGGTCAGCGCCATGTCGTCTGGGAGGCGCGTTTCAATCGTGACTGAAGTGTCAATCCTTCATAGGAAAAAAATTAAATACCACTGGAGTACATTTTTGTGTCAAAGTACTACTGCGACCTTCAAGAACTTGAACGAGAAAGTGACTTATTGTCCATCCATCAGAGCTTCCTGGCAATTTGTGGAGACGTGGTGCTCAGTTTGGACGACAGCTCCTTCAACTCTAAAGCGCTGCACCTCTGCTCGCTCGTCGTGCTCTCAGGTGAACCTCACAAAATGATGACTTTTATTCTGAACTAAAATTATAGCAACTAAAACTTAACATTGTCTCTGTCTGTCTCCCTCTCGCTCTCTGTGTGTAACAGAAAGCGGCTACCTGTGCATTCCCGACGTGCTGCCGGTTCTGAAGACATTGACGGTGAGTTACTCACAAGTTCACCACAAACCGGCTGACGAGCAGGATGCCGCCGGCAAGTGTCTGGCGGTGGTAGCGAACATATTCCAGAAGATTATTGAACTCCTTGCTCGCCGACTTAAGAACGAGCCGGAAGAAGGTAGACAGGTATGTAGACAGTTATATTCGAGACTGACTTTATTATTCTGCACAAATCTTGTTTATACGCAGGTGGGATAAAATAGCTTTACAATAAACTGTGATAACATTTAAAATGGTTTCTATTGTTAAAGAGAGAGGTGAGAAAGTAGACCTCCTTGCATTTTTTTTTAAATGAAAATGTGTTGCAATGTTAGGGCTGTGCAATTGATCGAAATTCAATTACAATTTCAATTTTTACACTCCACAATTACAAAAGCAGCACAATTATATATTAAAAAAAAAAAAAAGAATGCTAATGCTAATTTTGAGTTGTTTGAATTAATACATTTGCAGCCTTTTTATTTTATTTTAAAATAACAAATATAATACATTTTGTTTCATTCAAATGGAACTTGCACAATTGCAATGGTTCAATTTTTTTTATTTGCAACCCTATTGCAACACTTTCCATTGTGATCATCGTGATAATAAACACTTTGCTCAAGATATTTGTGATATAAAATGTTCACCCTATTTCATCACTAGCATTTAGTACAGGTAATTGTCAGCAAAGCAACTTATAGTTTGTTGTTGTTTCTTAGCTGTGTCAGTCAGCGTTGAGTGGCCTCGCCGACTTCCTGCAAATGGCTCAAACCTGTAAACTCAGCGGGGTCTTTGACACCCTTTTTGCCCTTGTCATCGTGGAGACAAGATACACCCTCCAGAAGGTGAGCGGGAATTTCAAGGTGTGTTGAAGTCTTTCAAAAATGATTGATGGGTTTGGACAAAGGTAGATACATAGTAAAACAGTTGGGTTAGTAGGTAGGTTTTTTGCTGGATATCTGCATACCTAGATTGATGGCTAGGTACTATGAAGTGGATGATGACGTTCCCTCTCCCCTCCCCAAACCCTCAAGATGACGCACCCCGAAGAAGTGATAATTCCCGAGACCGTGAATGACTTGCCTCCGCTCTCCAGCATCCTCCTTTCAGTCATCCTCAAGTCTCCGCCGGTCACCAGGTATGAAAAAGCTTCACAGAGAGTATTACCTCCCACCAAGCACAATTTTTTAGTTTTTTAGGGTTACACAAAAATAACAAAAACAGAGAGAGAGATTAGAGTTGACAGTATTCAGGCCACACTGGAAAAAAACAAAACATACGACAAATTCATACTCTGATAATAGTCATAAAAAATGTGTCCTCTAAAATTATTTTCTCACAGATATTTTCTTCTCTTCAAAATATCGCTATATTCTTGTAAGATTAGTAACCGGTATGTTAACAAATAAATAAATACATACAATTCTCAAAGTGTGTGTTTTTTTTTGTTTTTTTTTATTTGAAAGAATTACCGTAGAACAAATTTCAACTTTTGACAAAGTGATATTTTTCCCTGACCGCATGACTTTATTCACCAGAGTTGACTGATTTTACCTTGAAAAATATATTTACTAGACTTTTTATTTATTTATTTATTTTTTTTCCCCCAAAAAAATATGACTTTCTCAGAGATTACATATTGGCTCCAAAAAAAATAAATACAATTTTTTTTTTACAATCTTGAATTCATTCAATGGAGCTTGCGTGCTGCCTTCAGGGCTTTTTCGGCCGAGGTTCTCGCCTCGCTGGATTCGGAAGCCTTCGCCACTCTGACTGAGCTGGCCGCTGTTGTGTACCTCCTGGCAGTCCTGCGACACGGTGGGCCAAATTGTCCTGGTAATACCATATCATTTATCAATATTAGTGTACTTGTCTGTAATATTTCACCTTTCTTTGCAGCTGAAAAGTTTAATGTGTGCTTGAAGAGAGCTGCCATAGCTGTGGAGCAGCAAATACAAGCGCACGCAAATGCAGAGTGCGACGTCCAAAGGTAGGCTCACATCAAATAAGAGTGAATTATGAAATATTTGCTAAGGTTCATGATGCAATGATGTTTTCTTTGTCTCCACAGGGTCATTTTTCGATCTTCTGTGACAAAGCTGAATGAAATCTTGGCACATTGGGCGGACTAAAAAAGAAAAAAGAAAAAAAAAAAATCTCGATTGTCACCATTTCTATATTTGTCATATTAAAAACATTGATTTCTATTTTTTTGCATGTATATGTAACTGTTGAAGTGGTTGTTGATACAAAATATATATTTTACACTGCAGTTGATTTTCACATATGATGTCCATGTGCTACTATTATATCCTATTATATATAGGATGCAGAACATGGTTGCTTCGAATTAAAATGGCTAACTTCCTGTTCAATTTTGGGCATGTATTTTTTTTTTCTTAATAAACTTTCCAGGGGCTCTACTGAATGCATTTTGGTGGGTCGTGTTCAGGACCCTACAATCATCCCCCCCCCCCTCCAGGAATCATTCACTTGAAAAATGTTCTCTTGGCATTTGCCATGAGAATACTAAATATTGACAAATAACCGTGTCATTTTACATATATACCAGTAGTTATTACAGTATAGATAGAGAAGGGTATGTAATTATTTGGGTAGGTAGATGGATTGTTATGTAATTCGATAACATGGTTTAGATCAGGGGTGTCAAACATAAGGCCCGCGGGCCGGATCAGATCCGCAAAGGGGTTTAATCCGGCCCGCGAGATGATTTTGTAAAGTAAAAAATAAAATAAAATAAATAAATAACATTGTAATGTCGGACTAATTAATCAGCCAGCCACAATCAAAATATATAAAATTTGTAATTTCACAAGCAGTCCTCAGACAAGCAATGCAACGTACGGGGGAATTGTCCTGGATGTCATTTTTTTCACACAACTTAAAAGTTATGGTTTGTTTAATTGTTATTATTATTATTTTAAATCATAGACCAACATAAATGTGTTAAATACGACACAAATTAAATTACTGTTAACAAAAATCGATATGACAAGGATTAGCGTCCTTATAACGTCATTAAATACGCCAGGCAATGCATTCTGGGAATGCATACAATATATATGCAAAACAGGTCGATTTAACACGTCCAGAACGTATACCGGGAAAGTGTTGCCGCGTTCCATTAGCATTTGTGTTATTCTTCGGAACAACATAATTACACTTGAGTTCTGTAATTTAGGTCTGGTCCACGAAAATCTGCGTATAAATGACGGAAATCGTATATAAGTTATATACCGTTATTTTACCGATGTGGCCCACTTGGTAATATATTTTCTTCCATGCGGCCCCTGAGCTAATATGAGTTTGACACCCCTGGTTTAGATAGTCTAGTTAGCCTAGAATCTAGGCTAGGTAGATAAATGACAAAGCCAGGTAGCTAGTTTGGTAGAAGGTACATTTGATGATTATGTAGCTTCTTAAAGAGATGTGCAATTGGGCATGTAGTTAGATGTGTTGGTATGGTAAATTAGTTTGCTAGCTGTTATCCACACTTGGGTGCCCCTCTTCGCCCGTTGTATTGATGCGGCCCTGCCTGCTTTCCTTCCGCACGTTTCCCCGCCACGACTCCGTGACGTCACGTTTAGGAGGGGCTCCTCCATTCGAGTCGGTCGCTGTTCTCGGTGCTGAAACTAGCGACGGCCGCGTTCTTCTCCACTCCCCGCAATTTGCAGCCATTTTAGGTTCTTCCTCCAAACCCCCCCTCCCCCGAAGCAAGCGACATGCCCCTCTAGCTCACAAGCGACTCCCCCGGGGCTGCTCCCACCTGGCTGGCGTCGGCCGCAGTCATGCTCTCGTAAAGCGGCCATGGATTGAGCCAAGCGGCAGGATGGAGTCTCCGCGGTGTCCCGTGCTCGTCTTCGCCTTGGCCGCCTGCCTTGGCTGCTTCGTACCTGTCAACGCCGACGGAAGCTTTGGTGAGCATGTCTGTCTTTTTTTTTTTTCCATTTATTTTCAATTGTCACGATATGGGTGTTAATTTGAAGGAGGTAAAAAAAGTTGAGACCATATCCCCCTTGTATGTTTCCATCTTCCAAAAAAACAAAAACAACTGGTCTATTATAATAGTTTGGTGTTGCAAGGTGAAATCCATACATCCCCATAGGAAAGTTACATAATGGACAACAAGGCCCATGCAGTTAGCATCATGATAGACAGTACTCCCACTGGTCATTAGGTACACCTGTGCCATCTACTTTAATACAATTGAAAAAGTAATAGGAAGTTATTAGGTAGTCAATTAACAGTATATTTGTTGGTGGTGTTACTTTGAGAACTGTAATATTTTGACTACTTTGGTTCGTGGACAAAATATGGGGAACACCTATCAAAATTAGAATTAATGCATCTGCGTAATGCAATATCATTTATAAACAGTGCTTGAAATTATTGACTAATATAAAAAAAAAATCTGCGCCACCAGTATGTGTATATTATGTATGTATTTAATATACTGAAAATTTGTTTTAATATACTTCAAATGTATGTAGTATCCTTACATATATATACTGTATTTATTATATGCAAACATATTGAACTATTTACTGTGTTCGACGATTATATTTTCAGGCTTTCAAAACAAAAGACCTGTCAAGAATGTAAGTTAAGTGCATGCATGATTCTATAACTTCAAAAATGATTATCACATTTGGTTGCAATAAAATGTCACTTATCGAAAGGGGTGTGGCATCCTTTTTGTTTTTAAGTGACCAGCCAGTAGACTATCATACCCCTTGACTGATGTGTGAGCATAAACATATTAAAACGCATACAATACACGTACTTAACACACGGCACTTGGAAAACCGCTTAAATATTTATTAACATCCACTGCATTCCATTCCAGCGTCACATTATGGCGCTCCCAGTTATGAAGCCACAGCGTGACTTTGAGGGGTGATTCATACAGATACAGGCTGCTCCATATTGTACATGTGGTGTATATTTGGAAGCATCCTGTGCATACATACGTCAGTAGTGCAGCGTGGGAGAAAAACTTCAGCGTGCGAGTGCACATAAATTGTATCGGCCGGGCTAAAATGCTTTATGATTTCTGCATATTAATGGCTTTGGAATATGAAACGGTGGCAGCCTTTATAAATTCACTTCAAGGCTTTTGTGTGCGTTTGGTTTTATGTGAGAAAGGACAAAACAAATCCTTGGCCCTTACGCTAGTGGTGGTGGATGATAAATGGGTGGATATACACAGCTAGTTAGATTAGTAGGTATCAATAGATACATTAAAGCACATTTTCCTACATTTGTATAAGATGTTGGTGTGGTCCGATGAAACCAATGCTTTTTAGGTTTTTAGATGGTTACGTATATAGATGAGAATGTAAATTTTGAAGTATAGATGATTTGTACGTACCTAGGTGGATAGTAAGTATGTAGATAGGTCAGTAGTTGTCATATCCTGGTAGAATAGATCGACACTTACTGTACTTGTTAGGGATGTAACGATAAGGTCAATATCGTGATATTATAAAACTGCCACAATATCGTCATCTTCATGTTCACGATATTTAAAAGGAACACATCTTGTTAAAAAAAAGTCAGTTGATTTCCATTTGTGCAGTTCGAGCTCCCTCTAGTGGCTAGTTTATTAGTGCAATTTAATTTTCATTAGGGATGTTTTGGCCTTCTATGTTTAAAATCTATGCTAATTGTCAGATGAAGGGGAACCTAATTTGCTTGTGAAGTGATACATGTGTGCCTCAATATTGTTATTAGAGATTGTAGGTGGATTATATGCATTGCTGTTATGTATAAAAGCACAATATTGTGGGTTTTTTTTTTAGTATGAGCTCTTTTTTTTTTTTTTTTTTTTTTTTTTTTACAATATTGTAATCTTTTTTAAATATTGCCAACCCCCCAACAATATCGTGATAATTATCGTATTGTGACCTTCATATCGTGATATCGTATCGCGATGTTTGGATATCGTTACATTCCTATTACTTGTACAGTATGTTTGCAAGTTACTAAAAAATGCAAGCTAAAGTCTAATGTAAAAAAAAAAAATACCAGTCGATTTCCAGCCTTTAAAAAATTCTTATAGGAACTAATCAAAATATAAACAATTAAAAAAAAAAATAATCAGTACCGCATCCATCATGTGTTTGAGTTTTGCGGTCCTGCTATTTTGCAAGTTTTTTTTGGTAAAGTTTTGCAACTCAAATTTCCCTGCTGTTTATTTTGGGTGTAATTCTGGTACTGACCACTAGATGATGCCACACTATTGTGTTTACACTGTAAATTCAGAAGAAGAAGAGGAAAAACAGGAAGTGGTATTAAATCTGTAATTCTAGAATGTACTATACATCTTGTGGCATAATTATTGATATATATTGTGAGATGATAAGGTAAATTTGTTCATAAAGTGTATTTAAAGACCTTGAAAAATAAGTGCTGTTGTAAATGCTATAAAAAGGGAGTCTTTAAAGAGGGCATCTTATCCCTTGCTCTTGCTCTCTGACTGTCCATATGATTCATAATGTGTTTGTTATTTTAAAAGTGTGTTAAAGACCTTGAAAAAATAATTGCTGTAAATGCTATAAAAATATACTTAGGGAGTGTTTAAACAGGGCATTTCTATATTGCGGGTTTCAGTTATCACAGTGGTGATAAAACCTTGATTTTCCCGGACCGTGTTTGCAGTCACAGTTAACGTTCTTGTTAAATGTAGCTGTCATTCAAGTGTGGAAATACGATGATGTTAGCCATTATACATTTATGTAAGCTTGTAATATCCTGACTGAGCTGAAACCTTCACTCACAGCGGGCGAATGTGACTTATTGTATGGCTGCTGCTCACGGTTCTATGCAGACGGTTTGTATGGCTTTTGACGGGCGTCGCCACGCGGTGACATTTTAGTCGAGCGTGACAATGAATCACGGCGGGGGACGCTGACATGCGTCGTCATGTGACATTGACGTATGGTTTTTGTTGACGCGTGGCAGTTGACTTGTGACATAAGGCAGGCACACGTTTTCATATTGTTTTTTTTTTTTAATTTAGATAGATGGGTATGTACTGTAATTAGATGAGTAGGTGGCATAGCTAGATATATTTAAAAAATGTTGGTATGGTAGCACACATTTCAGTGTGATCCTTCCTGTTCTGACTGGTGTGATAACAGGAGGAGTGTGAAGAAGAAGTTGCGACGAATTAAATTACACCGGCTTGCGTAGCCTCCCTCGGAGACGCTGTTGGCAAAATAACACCGAGCGCTCTTGTCGCCTGCATCCAAGCAAAGATTTCGCCTCCCGGGGGCCCCGGAGTGTGAGAACAGCCTCAGGTATTAAGAGGAAGGCCGCCATTGTTGAGTCGTCAGATATCTAACGAAGAGAACAGAAAAGAGGTCAAAAGATGGGTCGCCTCTTGTTGCGTCCAGTCTGGGAGCTAATCCACACGTGGTAATGAATGCCATCATGCCGGCTTCCTTTCAGGGTGATTAATACCCTACACCAGTTTCCATTGCAGTGGGGAAGCGCACAGCTGAGGCGGCAGATGCAAACCCAAAGGCGGCATGTTTTTTGTTTTGTTTTTTTTGTTTTGTTTTTTTTAACAAATTGGCAACTAGCAAGAGTCATCTTATGCTCTACACTGCAATGCTCCTGTGATACCATCAAGCTACTACAGTATATGCTTCGACCATACTGCATCAATAAAATCAGATCTGTTTGTGAGTAGATAGTTGATAAATTGGTAGCTAGATGTCTGTATTTAGTAGGAATGTCACGATATTAAAACTACCACAATATCGTCATCGTCATGTTCACAATATTTAAAAGGAACACATCTGTTAAAAAAAAGTCAGGTTGTTTTCCATTTGTGCAGTTCTAGCACTCTCTAGTGGCTAGTTTATTAGTGCAATTTAATTTTCATTAGGGATGTTTTAGCCTTCTATATTTAAAATCTATGCTCATTGTCAGATGAAGTGGAACCTAATTTGCTTGAGAAGCAATCAATGTATGCTTGCATTAGCAAGGAAGTGCCACAATATATATATATATATATATATATATATATATATATATATATATATATATATATATATATATATATATTTTTTTTTTTTTTTAATTATTATTATGAGCTCTCTTTTTTTTACAATATTGTGATCTTTTTTAAATCTTGCCAACGCCCCCACAATATTGTGATAATTATCGTATTGTGACCTTCATATCGTGATAATATCGTATCGTGATGTTTGGATATCGTTACATCCCTAGTATGTAGGTGGTTGGTAGATAGATGAGTTTTTAGCTATGTATGTAAATAATAGCTGTTCCTACCAATTATGCCAGGAGGAAATCATTGGCCCAGCTCCCGCCTCACTGATGCTAAGCTAACATGCTAACAATCCCAACCGGAGAGCCGACGAGACGATCCGACATCGCTCCGTCGTTCAATTCAGGCCAGACGCGAGGTCAAAAACTCGCCTATTTCTGGTGGCGCTGTTGCCGTGGCGACGCAGCCATCTTTAATTCATGGCTTGGCTGTTGCCGGGCGGACAGGCATGTCGCCAGGAACTGGCAGAGAGCGACCTGCATGGGAATTCTGGAAGACAGTCGGTGCTGAATGTGTCAGGCCCGGTTGCACCTGCGCTCTTGGTTGCGTTGCGTTCACTTTCAGGGGAAAGTCTCATCATTATTGTGGTTTAAAAATAATCTAGTATACAGTGTATCAAACTTGGAGCATAGAAAGCAAATCTGGAGATACATATTTTTGGAGATATTTTTGTAAATACTGTTCTTGCTTTCCCATCCGCCTGCAAAACCTCCAAAGACGCCACACTTTTTATAGCGGTTCAAAGTTTGACCAATTAGCACGTGGACATTGTTTTAGTCTGGATGCTTCATTAAGATATAGACTGGATAATTGTTGTTCCACCTGCATTCTTAATCGCTAATCAGCAGCATCAACAAAGATTACATTTTAATTAAATGGCGTCATTTTTAATCATCTCTGCCATGGGTGGAGGGAAGAGGAAGTGGCTTTTATCAGCCGTGCACGCACGCGCACGCTCGGCTGGATGCTTGATTTAATGGAAGGTCGTAATTAATATTGAGAGCTGACACGCTCCTCGGTTAAATTAAGGCAAAAAGTGATGAGGAGGTAAAGTAGGCCTGCCGCTCTACAATATGCAAATTGCATGTTAAAAACCCCACTGGGCATTATTTTCACTCCGAGGTGGAACAAGTGATGTGCACTTTCTCATTAAAATACTTCCTCCACTTTTTATTCTCTTATCGTTGCAAACTCTTCTTTCTGCTCAATCAGTCACCAGCTTTTCATTTTTGACTCATGTGGCCGCCCTCGTGCTAAAACGTGTAATTTAATTAAATCTTGTGCAAAAATAATGCAAAATATTCCATTTCAGTGACAAAAACAAACAAAAAGACCACCAATTTTTTTTACACAGTAAAAACAAGTATGATGGTGATTGTATTGGAAAAAAAAAAAGTGAGACAAAAAACTGTATTAGCTTAGCATTACTTAAACATTTGAGTAATATTTTTTGTTTTCTGTATTTTCCTTCAGGTTGCCTGTTTGAAGATGACCTTTGCCAAGCTTACGAGTTCTGTGTCAATGGTAAGTCAACATTTGAATTTTTTGCTTTGTTTTCTAGTTAATACAAAATTTATCCCAAATCAACTTATATTTTAATTTAATTTAATCATAATGGGACGGCACATTGGATGAGTGGTTAGCATCTCCGTCTCCAAGTTCTGAGGACTCGGGTTCCAGTCCAGGCTCCGGCCTTCCTGGGTGGAGTTTGCATGTTCTCCCCGTGCCTGCGTGGGTCTTCTCCGGGTACTCCGGTCTCCTCCCACATTCCAAAGACATGCATGGCAGGTTAATTGGGCGCTCCGAATTGTCCCTAGGTGTGCTTGTGAGTGTGGATGGTTGTTCGTCTCTGTGTGCCATCAATCAGTTCAGGGTGTGTCCCGCCTACTGCCCAAAGCCAGCTGAGATAGGCTCCAGCACCCCCTGCGACCCTTGTGAGGAATAATATTATGTGGGCATCTGTAAATTTGTATCCACAAGTCCAAAAACTGATTAATAAAGAGAATTTAAGCAATTTTTAAAAAGAATTCAAGCTAATTGTTAAGTAGATGTGCAAAAAGAGAAAATAAATAAATAAATGGAGCCAAATAAAGCAAACACTAAACAAAGCAAAAATGAAGCAATAAACAAATATGAATCATAATGAAGCTAATTTTTGGAGATGTAATGCAAAAGGTGATGTATTGCAAGAAGATTTAAGAGGGGAAAGAAGTGCCAAAAAAGTAGAGTAAATATAATGTACATTAACTCATTCACTGCCAGCCCAGCAAAAATGCATCATTTGACCTCTTTTGCCGTCAATGGCAGTGAATGAGTTAAACATAAATATTAATAATTAAAGCTAATATCCTAAACTGATCGAAAACATACAAATACAAAATTCTGTTTTTTTTTCGCAATGAATTCTGACATAATTGTTGTACCAGAAGTAAATAATACGTGAAGAAATATAAAAATAGTAATAATTAAAGCTAATATGATAAGTAGATAAAATGTTAAAGGTGATTTATTGCAGGCCGCTGATCAGTGTACTTACTATAAACATGATTTCATGACATCACAGACAATATGAAAATGGTCCTGTCTGGTTTGGTTGCCTTGGTAACCCGGCATCGCTGCTGATGAGTAGCAGGAAGTGCGGGGGTCGGCCACTTCACTTTGTCCCTGAAGTGCTAGCCTGCTTTACTCTGAGCCCAGTTGCTAATAATAATAATGTCATGCAGGCCCACACCATAACAAAAGTAAGGTTTTGTCATCTCAGAAAAAAAAAAGATTGTTCTTATTCTTATTATATAAGGAAGGAAGGCAGACTGGCAATGACATAACCAGTCTACTCAATATTTCATGTGCAGCATCTCTGGCCGGTTTCCATGGCAACGGGGCTCTATTAACAATGCAATTCCCTTCTGGGATTGTCAGGGGAAAGGCACTCACTCACTCACTCACTCACTCACTCACTCACTCACTCACTCTTTATTTATTTATTTTTTTAAGTAGTGAAACAGTAAAGAGGCATAAATCCAGACACCATTCCACCCACACACTGCAGGCTGCTATCTCCTGTGTGAACGCGTATGCTTTGGGAAGGAGACAGGAATGTAATTATGCAAAAAAAAAAGAAAAGAGAAGGCGGAGGAGACAAGTGATGACTTATTAGGACACATTTGGACGGGTGTATTGGCAGCACAAATCGATGTGTCCAGACAGGCCATGATGTCGAGCGCAGATAAACGGAGCCATCAGGGCGGGTGATTGATGAAGTGCTGCGCTTATCTCAACGGACTGTTGTGTCTAGGAAGTAATTACACTGATTGTTAATACAAAAATAAAATGAGCTTAAAGTTTAGCACTTCACAAAAAGGAAATTCGTACAAGGCTCACATTTACAGCTAGCATGCTAACAAACTGTTAGCATAATATTAATTCTGGAATAAGTAACGTACCAATGAACAGGGGACAGGTGGAATGCTAACATGCTAACATAGTGTTGTAGTCGGGTATAGGAACCGCATGCTAGCTTATATGCTAACTTGTAAAACGTTGAAAACCCAAGTAGAGAAAGCGCTAAGGCAGACCGATCGATGATTTTACGTCATTGTTTAAAAAAAAATGTGTTTCCTTAACAGTTTCTATCTTAAAAGTGCTTATGATGCAGCTGAAGGGATCCAAAGCTGTGATCAATACCAACATCGGCTAAAACATTCAAATGTAATATACAGCGTGGGCTTTAATGGCCCCGAGCGGGGGAGAGGTGACCACAAAATCAATACAACACTGCTGGTTAATTGTTTATAAGGGGGCCCGGGTTGCACACTTGGGGGAGGTAACATGTAGCACTTATCTTGTGGACTTGAGCTTATAAGAGCAGAAAGCCAAAGAGCCGCAAGAGAGAGTTACAGTAAATTAAATGTCTTTATGTACACTCACATGGGTTGCGTGGCCTTCTATAAGTGTTTCCTCCAAGGACATTTGTATCATTTTCATCAATAAAAAATGACGCTTAGTTAAAGGAAGTGGTGTAAATAGTCGACAGGGCATGATATGCTGCTTGGTGCCAATGATACACTGAAATGAGCAAGAAAAATGTCCACTCAGGAAGACAAAATAGTAGCAGTAATATTGGATGATGCAACATTTTAGTGGGGCTTTTTGATTCTCTGGTCAAGACAGTGCATGATATGCTACTTGCTACCAAACCTCACTATAGAAGATCAAAAGAATCCACGGGAACCAATCATTTCACAAATTTACAGAAATATGTAATCATTCTATTGGGGTCACATAAGTTTAGCATTTTGGTCAAGAAAGTGTCTGACATGCTACGTTAGTGGATGCATCTTAACGGATGATGGAGTTAAAAATTAGGCTGACATGTTTAATGACACATAGGTTTCTTGAAGTTTAGCTCGATGTACTTTGTCGCTTCAGCAAGATAGCGCATAACATGCTGCATGCTATCATGCTTTAGATAAAAGGGGGGAAAAGCGGCTAGTGATAAAAAAAATAATAATCCCAAATCTGCGGACAAAAAAGGGAATGTGCTGGTCTCATTTTATTGAATGAGACCTTTTAGTCAAGCCTGTTACTACGAATTGCTCATCAAAGAAAACAGAAAATGATCACACTGTGCCTTGCCTAGAATGAGTTAAAAACAAGATTCCACTGTCTGGAATAAACGTTCCCAAACCTGCAGATGGGAAAAAAAAAAAAAAAAAAAACGTGTTTGTGTCACGTTATCTGACACCGCCTTTCAGTCAAGACTGTGCATGACATGCTGCATATTGTTGTGGATCGCATAGCTTGGGAAGAAAAAAAATAAGCCATGAGACACCACATTTACACTGTAGGCTGCCTGCGTGTGCATTAAATTGCATGCTTGACAGTTTTCTTTCGTCAAGAAAGTGCATGATACGCTGCTTTGTATTATGAAGATAAATTAAATTAGTTAGAACCAAATTTAGAGGACAAATGACATTATTGCGATAGTGTCAATTTATCCACAACACCTATATTAATCAAGACAGTGCATGATATGCTGCTTGTTGCCATGTCGTCGTGTATTGATTACACTTTTGGATTGTGTCATTTCTATCCAGTCAAAAGGATGGAATGATATGCGTCATTATTACATTTCAGTCTCCTCCAGAGGTCCCAGGCGGTCGTCCAGTACGACGGGTTGGCTCAGGTTGCCTAGCGACCCGAATCGAGCCAGGCTGATGTGCTAGATTAGCAGAGTCCCCTCCGCTCCCCCCCACTTCCCACCACCCCCTTGATAAAGTCGTCACTATCACCAAAGGAGCTTCTTATCAGGGTAGAATGTCACAGAGTGGGGACATCTTGTTTCGAAATGCTGTCCACACATTTTGTTCATGGTCTTCTTCTTCTTCCGGTGTGCAGACGGAGTCTTTGGGAGGTGTCAAGAGCTGGCCGGCGCAGACCTGAACACGTACGATGTGTCTTCCTCCGGCTTGCTGCGCCTCAGGGCGCTGCTGCAGAAACTGTCTCACAGAGGTACACTCACCTGAAATTGTTTGCTAATGTTTGAGAAGTTTACATCATTTATTTGTTGCCATTTTAAATGGCAAGTCAATATATAACAAGATAGTCACCTGAGTAAAGAAAGTGTTAAGGTGGCCTGATAAAGATTCAATATCTTGTCCTGTAGTTGGTGTTATTTCTAATTAAGTTGCTAAAATCTTGACATGCTAACAGTCGGTGTGCTAATAAGTAGCAGGATAGCCACGAGGAAAGAAAGCGCTATGGTAGCCTGGTAATGATGTTATAGCTTGTCTACTAATTAGTACCATTTCTAATTAGAATGCTAGCAGGCTAACAGTTTGGTATGCTAATATATACTCAGCTAGCCACCTAAAGAATAAAGCACAAAGGTAGCTGAATGATGATTTTATATCTTGTTCTATCGTTGGTACCATTTCGAATTAATTTGCTAAAATGCTAACAGGCTAACAGCTGGTGTGCTAACACATAGCAGGATAGCTACCAAGCACCAAGGTAGATTAAAGATAATTTTACATTTTGGCCTGTAGTTGAGTACTACTAAATTTTAAAAATAATTGCAAAAATGCTAGGAGTTGGGATATATAACTTAGCAATATGGCCATTTGGGTATTGAAAGCTCTAAGTAAAGTTATATTGAGGATTTTACAACGTTCCTTGGAATCGAGTATCCTTTTTATTTGTTGATTAATCGTCGCACCTGTATTTAAATCTGTCAAATCTCATTAAAAAAAAAAGAAGAAAATCTTCATCTGAATAAATATTACTTCCCAGTGTTGCATTCTATATATAGTATGTTACTTTTCATTAATAATTAAAAAACAAAAAAAAGCAACAACACTAATCCTGCCTAGCAAAAAATGACTGCTGCTGTATCTTTCCTGCTATCCCATTTTTTTTTTTTTTATGGTTCTATTGAAGAAAAAAAGGAACACAGTGATGGGCTAGTGGTTTGCACGTCTGCATCACATTTGTGTGGTTCTGGGTTTGAATTTCTGCTCTGCCTTTCCTGTGCGGCGTTTGCCAAAATGTGCATGTTAGATTCATTGAGGGCTCTAAATTCTCCATATGCGAATGTGAGTGCATTTTTTTTCTTTTTCTTGTTTTTTTTTTGTCTATACATTTAATGGACTCTGTGATTGGATGGCGACCATTTTAGGCCATGTCCCATGACAAAAGTCACCCCAACCTTAATGAGGGCACTCTAGAAAATGGATGGATGAGTCACACGGTCGGTCGGCACTGAGTAAACTGTAACTGCCATGCTGACCCACCTGGGGGCAGTAGATGCCTTCAACACAAACAGAACCACAAACATGAGGATTAAGTCCCACCCACCCAGTGCAAACATAATTGGCTTTTGCAGGCCACTCTGAGCTTAATATCTTGTAACAGGCGTGAACCATTAACAGTCAGCCGGGAGAAGGGGGGTGAATAAAAAAGTGGAAAAAAAAGGGAGGGGTGGCATGAAATGAATAAACGTGGAAGGCTCTCCATTTAAACTCCGACCTTGAAGCGGTGATGTCATCACTTTGAGTTTTATCTCCCCCACAATGCACCGCAGCCCTTTTTTTTTTTTAATCGGTGGAGCATCGCCTCGACGGTGCCGTCGGGGGGCTTTGTCGAAAGCATTGTGTTCCGCGAGTCAAATTGCAGAGAATGACGGGTTGGGGGTACGAAAATGGCGAAGAATGTCAATAGAATCGATTTACAATCCCCCCTTATCTTGAAAATGGCATGTCAGTCACATCAATAGGAATCGAGCTTTGTACAAAATGGCCGAAAAAAGAGGCATCAAAATACCACAATAGCCAAGAATTACAGCAGTCGGCTAGGGCGTTGCAACTAGGTGAGCAGCCCATGAAGATGATAGGGGCATTTTGCAGCAGTTTGTGCTGTGTACAAAGCAGTCAACAAAACATATTGCAGCTCTGCTTACCTTCTGGCTTTGACATCATAGCAAAGGTGTCACACTGGTGTTGGTGTAGGGGTGTTTCTGCATGGTAGTGCCTCTGAAGTGTTGCTGTAACCAGGTGGCCGAACCCTTGCCATCACTTGAAAGTGGCTCTGGATCTTCACCCAGTCTAGCTTATCATGTCACACGTGCAGAATGTCAGTGTGCCAGCAGTTATTAGCTTGGGGGTTGAAACAAGCCCAAAAGAATGGATTGTGTTTTCACTTCAACAGCAAGCTGCTGACTTCGATTCACTTGAATTTCTTTCAAATATGATTTAATGAAACCCATTTTCATTGGAGAGCTAGTTAAAATTCTTTCCACGAGCTTCTTTCTGTCATATGAAATATAATTACATTCGCCTGCTGCTTTTATTATCTCAAATGTTGCCGTAAAAGCATACAAACCCGTAGTCGCTACAACATTTCATATGAAAGCATTCTAACCCTCAATTGAAGGTAATTTATCATACCTAAGGGAACTGCATTATCTAGTTTTTATTTTCTCTGTTCCAGTAAAATGGCACAAATGAAGTTTTCTGGATCTAAAAAAACATTGATACAAATATGTAATCAGCTAAAGCAAGCCTGTGACCACGAACATACAGAACATGTCGTACGGCGCATTTAGGGCAGGGCGAACAAGCTTTAATGTTGGCATTCAGTCGGCGTGAGTGCGCGTGTAGGCGTCAGGGTCATTTTAAAGTAAGCCGCTTTTAGTGTGAGCAAAATGATTTCCTTCTCTGTTGTTTTGTTCATTTGTTTGTTTGGTCCTTGTCAAGGTTTGTGCCGTTACTACAATGTGAAATGACTAAAGCGGCGAGCTTGTGATGCATATTAGCTTGGCCTTTGCCCGACAAAGACGATAATGATGCTTTTAAGGCATCGCCGCGCTGTCAAAAATGCCACAAATGGAGCTTTTGTTAAAAAAAAATATACATTATATTACCTTTTATGGAATCTGCTGGTTTGCTTTTCTTTACATTTTGCTGCATGTTCCACTTTTGTGGGGGGGTGGTCGGAAGACAATAACAAGACTAAACACAATACAAATATGCCCCACCTAGCAGCTAACGCTAATCTGGGCAGCAAACAAAACCCAATGCAGCTCTGCTTACCTTTTGGCTTTTGTTCACATTTCTCAGCCAATTTTCCAAATCTTATATTTTCACTTTGACATTACATTTCCAAAAGAATTTCAGTTCAGTGTCTTCATAAATAGCTTTCGCTAGTTGCTATAATTATTATTAATGTGGGCAAGTATGGTTTGATCATTTTGACCTGCCATGAGAAAGAGGATTTGAGTGCCCTTTCATCACTCCTCACAGCTTTCATTAATGTTGAATTTCTAATCAATTACAAATAAAAGCAGGCCACTTAAAATTTTCTTTTTTTCACATCATAGTTGCCTTGTTAAATGCCATCGGTGCATTGACATAAAGGTAGACTCCGACATTTTCTACTTGACATGTCAACTTTCATTTTGGCTTGTGCACACTATGAAATTAGTCACGCTCTCTTCTATTCACGCCGTTAAAAATCACACAAAGCTAATTAAAATCACCATTTTCAAAAAGCCACTAGATGAGACGACGAGGAATGTTTGAGAGCGCCGTGTCTAATAGGCTCGGAATGCTTGGAAGGTGGCACACGCAAAACGGACCAGCACGAGTATTAGACTTATTTGAAAGCTGCGGCGTTGGTGGCGAGGCGTTCATTAACGGAGGCAGAAGGGATGGATGGACAGAAATATGGATGTGCTGTATTTGCGCTCTTTAGAGGCATGAAAAACTCTGTGAAAAAGTTTTTGGACCATTTCTGGTTGCATTAATTCCTCACTAGGCCCCCAATGCAAGTGGACTGTAACAGCTAAAAGTGGAAGTAAATACCACTTTGTCCATCAAATTTGAATCGGTTCATTTGTCCATGGCATGCAATATTATTTTCACCACAGCACCACCTGGTGGATCATTGACCACTGATCAATTTTGGCCTCTGATGCAAGTGGACTGTAACAGTGCAAAATAAATGAATATAAAAAAAAAATAGAGTGCTACAGTTGGCCCTTTTACCTGGATCTGGACCAACTTTTAATGGGTTTATTTGCTAGAAATTATTTATATTTCATTTTGTGGGTCACTGCCCCCAAGTAATAGTAAACTTAAAAAAAAAAATCCACTTTTGCACTTTTATCTGGATCAACAGCAACATTTTTACCTCGAATCCATCTGGTTGATCACTGTGTATGATTTGCGCGGAGCATAGAAGCATTATCAATAGATATAAGGTGCCGTATGAATTCTGCTTAGCAACAAGTGACCACGTAAAAATGTCATTTTAGTGATTCTGTTGATATGTGTTGCATTTGAATTCTGCCTAACAACACGTCACCAGCCCAAAAAAGGCATTTGAGCAGTTTTGTTGATCTATTTACTAGTTACAGTATATTGTGTTATTTATTCTGCCTAGCAACAATTGACCTGACAAAAGAAACAAATAAATGACTCATGCCTAGCAGCAAGTGACTGGGCAAAAAAAACTTGCATTTTAGTAATTGTGTCAGCGTATGTTGCCTTATGAATTCTGCCTAGCAACAAGTGACACATCAGACAAAGAAGCCGAAAAAAACAACAGCAACTGTTGCACAAATAAATTCTGTCTCGATTTCAGTCTATACATGTATGAAAATGACTAATATACAAAAAAAAAAAAACTCAAACTGCAGTTAATGATAAAGCCTAAAAACCATCAAACTTCTCATGTGGCAAAGAATCATCATCAGTGACTATCTGTGGTATTTCCATGCTCACCACCCTTTTGGCTCATTGAGCATGTTGGCCATGTTTGGGGTGTCGTGTTTTTCTCCCCCCGCTTGGGTAGTTCCATCTGGTCCTGGGCATCCTGGCACCGTGCCCCCTCTGCCTCGCTGGAGTTGTGTATTCCAGCTATGTGTTGGCAATTAGCAGAGATGTTGGCACCGTGACACTCTCCCTCAGCTCATGGTCTGGCTATGGTGTGCGTGTGGACATATCTGTCGATGGCCCACTACAATGCATCACACAGAGGCCGCTGTTATACAAACTACACCCCGGACCAAAGACATTGATACATCTATTAGCTTCTTATGGGATATTATCAATCAAAACTGAGCATCATAAGATAGATAGTCTCTCATTAAAGCTGACAGCGTCTTTAAAATGTCAGTAGTTATATTTATGAATTTATTTGAGTTTTATTATAAAATCGATAGCGCTGCTTTTACCTCCCTCAGGTCTTACGTGGCAGGATGACGTCACCCAGCAGGTGATCTCCCAGGAGCTCTCCAAACAGAGGAGTGGCCTCCTTGGCCGTCAGGCGGCATCGAAGGTTCCCGTCGGGTCCTACAGCGGGACCGCTGACAGGAATGCAAGACCCGGGCAGGCAGAGCTGAGCAGGGACCTTCATCGCTTCTTGAAAGGCTTGCCCTTTCTGCCACAGCTGCAGCCTGGAGTCCAACAAGATGCAGCAAGCGCTCAGGTCACAGGCTGTTTAATATGTGTTTTACATTTAACACAGTAAAAGAGCAAAGGGAAAAAAAGAACAAAAACAAATGGCCTGTTGAGCAATTCTGTCTTCTGCCTAGCAACAAGTGAAGTGACCAAGCAAAAAGAATAAAAAAAAAAAAAAGCTTTTCTGTTGATGTTTCCCTCTGAACTGTGCCTAGTAACAAGTGACCAGCCAAAAAAGAAAAAAAACAAAAAACAACAACAAATAGTTCTGTTGATAATATTGCCCATTGAATTGCGCCCAACTGCCCATCAACACGTGATTAGTCAAGAAAAACATTTCAGCAACTCTGTAAATATATGGCGTCCTACGAATTCTGCCTAGCAACAAGTGACCTGCAAAAAAAAAAAAAAAAGTTTAAACAGTGTGGCTGCCATATTTCAGTACTTCCATTGGAGTATGAGACTTATGAATTCTGCCTAGCAACAAGTGACATGGTAAACAGTGCATTTGAATATTTTTTTGACACTGTATGCTGCCATATGGATTCAACCTAGCAACTAGTGACAACTAAAATAAATCATTCATTTACCTAACTCTACCTAGCAACAAGTGACCAGACAAAAACATTTGAGCAATTCTCGATGCAACAACAAGTGTCAATCAAAAGTGAGCATTATTGTATTTATATTGACTCCCATCAGACCGTGCACCAAAAACCATTATTGTTGTGCCATGACTGTAGAATGAAGGTATTGCCTATGACGGTCCTCCGGATCTTGGTCCACCGAAGTCTGGCTGGAAGGAGACCAGCGTCTACAGCCTCCAGAAGGGAGCGGACCAACCCCCCATCACCAAAGTCTTCTCCCAGAGTGGCGAAGGCAGGCACCCCAAGTTTAGCGCCCCCTACAAGCCCCTCTCCAACCACCTGGAGCAGCTTTTCACAGAAGGGGGACCTTCGGGGTCCAAAGGGAAGCTCCGCTACCTCGGCTACGTGCGCCCGCCTCCAGAAGAGGTTCGGGTGGCTTTTGGGTCCAAAGCCCCGAAACCCAATCTGGATGGACTGCTGTTTAAGAGCGGGTCCAACCAAATGACGGCCAAGAAGCCCCCTAATTTCATGAATGGTAACAACTTACTTTATATCTAACATTGTTCATAGATAGAGTAATGCTAGTTGCTAAAGGCTAACATTTAGCCCTAAAAATGCCGCATATATTTTCTTCTCTTCTGTCCCAGACCGATTGTTCCAGGATGTGGTCAACCATTTGGGACTGCACAGTTTCAACATGGACCCTTGGATGACCAAAGACCTGGACCAGATGGCCAATGTCATCACCGGAGCTCTGCAGGAAGCCGGGGCAAGGCAACCGGATCCCGGGGCCCATCCGGGACCAGGAACCGGCCGCGTTGCAGAGGGAGATGCGGATCGAATGGCTGATATGGAACCGAACCAAGTCTTGAGTGTGAAACCGGACAAAGTGATGGATGTCAGCCAGAAAGACCCTTTGAGATTTGGACAAGGTAGGCAAACGTGCCGCTAGGTAGCAAGTGAATAGCTTTTTTGTGATATTTACTTGGGTGTGTTGTTTGCTTTTGTTTTCCCACTTGGTTCCAGGCAAAGAAGTAGATGGGGCAGCCAACAAGGAGTCTGTTGACAAGGTGAATTCCAAATGCTTTATCTCCACAGGTGACAAATTAGTTTGGGACAGGTCGAGGTATGTCCAATCTGAAACTTTATGAAATCTAATTGATCAAGAGGACAACCAGAACACATGCATGGCTAATTTCCTGGAATTCTTTGAATCAATACAACCTTTGTGTCTTGAAAATACAAAACTTGTATATTTGTATTCTCAAACCTTTTAACACAGTCACTGCCAGCCCAGCAAAAATGCATCATTTGACGTCTTTTGCCATCAATGGCAGTGAATGAGTGAAATACAGTACAAATCAGTCACGTAGTTTTTGAGACCAAGCTATCCTTATTTATTGCAGCATACGGCCATTTTCTCCAAGCTCCTCGACTACCTCGACAAGTTTGGTGACTCATCTGAGGTCCAAGCTGCTCCTGGCGAAAAGGCGGTGGGCCTCGAGAGCGTCCGGAGTCGGACCATGCAGTCCAAAGGTGCGGGGAAAGGCGTACCGACATCTGCTAGGGAAGGCGCCGCCTTGCGTTTGACCGGCGGCGCGGCGACGTCCGACGCACAGCAGTCCAACTCTGAGATGCGGAAGTGGATGCAAAAGCCGGCCAGTAATGACGTCAAGGTGAAAACTCAGCTGGTCCACGTCGGAGTGAAGGAGTTTTCCAGCAGAGGGAAGGACAGACATTTTGGATACATCATAACCGGCTCAGAGTGAGTAGAGTGATTTTCTTTGTTTATTTTGAGTAGATGACATTTAACAATAATATATTTTTTATATATGATGTTCTTTTAATATTTAGATTTGAATCTGGAAAATCTAGGATTTTTTTTCACAAAAAATATATTAATACACTTTTTTTTTAATATTTTGACTTAAATCTAAAGATATTTTTTTTATTTTGAAAAATAAAAATACAACTGTCTATACCTGTAATCTAAAAAATGTCAACTTTTTGTCTAAAAAATATAGTACTTTTTTTCTTGTAATATTGCGACTTTAATCTTCAAAATATACAACTCTTTAATTAGTTGTTTATTTAGTGAGTGTGTTTTTGTAACATTATGACAAAAAATATTACAATTGATTTAAAACATATTCAACTTTTTACCTTTAAAATATGACTTTAAAAAGATTTTATTCTCTTGAGATTGAGACTTTGATCCAGAAATAAAATAATTTAATTGAACATTTTATTTTATTTAAAATATACAGACTAATTATGATAAATTACGATTTTGATTTGAATATTGTAAAATGTATCTCTTTCATCTCAAAAGTACATGCATTTTTATCTTAAAAATATATAACTATATTTTTGGCAAAAATACACAGAATTTGTTCTCGTGAGATAACAATTCATCTCAAATATATGAATTTAAAAATGTTAAATTAATCTTGAAAATATACGACATCCCAAAAATGCATGACTGTATACTCATAATATGAAATAAAATATGTATGCTGGAAATAAAGGGTTTATGCTTAAGCTATATAAAAAAAGTACGATTTATCCTTAATTTTGTGTGATTATTTTCTTCTTTTTGTGGCCCCAATCCTCCTTTGAAATGATTTTGTTTTTTGAATCACCAACATTAATTGCATAAAAACAGCTTTTAATTAAGATCCAATTTGTCCCATTTTTCACACAGTATAGCATTTGTAGATTGAAACAAAAAAAGAAATCAGTGTGTTGCTGTGCTGCATTTAATGACAACTCCGTGTGGCTGTGGGCTCAGGCTCAGTAATTATTATCCACTGTGTCTTCGCACCCCCTCCGGCCCTCTTTCAAATCCCTTTATGGCGTTATCAAGTGTTGTGTCACGGGGTTGTCCTTCACCTGTGTCGCGCTGTAAAGTCACCACGCTGCGTGTGGGTGCTGATGTTCCAGAAGAAAAGTTTTATTTATTTTTTATTCTCTAAAAAGGACACGTCATTGGCCTACCGAGGAGTCTGCTCGCAGTGAGTGGACGCCAACCTGCTTATCTGACAGACAGCTTCTGACATGATGCTTCTGCTTGGGGAATTGGAGGATACGGTGTGGAAGTGGGGGAAGCGAATAAAGGAGACAGAGAGTAGCACCCTCATGGGGCGGGGGGTGGGGCGATTTCTAGCGTCAACAAGCGAGACGCTCGTGGAGCTCTTTGCTTGCCAGAACCGCCGCAAACGTGCCTGGAATGTCTTCCGCCGAGGCTGGACGATCCTAAATACTGTAACTCGTTCTAGGTGACACTGTTCCACTCCAATGCTGTAGGTGGCGCTCATGCCCAAAAGCTTGGCCTGCTGGATCTGGTGAGCCAACCACATCCACACCAACATGTAATGAGTCAAATGCATCACTATTCGGAACATCTAACTGTGATCTAAGCATAGCTTTGAATATTTAACTAACAATCGTACTTCCAGGGAAAGAAAAAAAAACAAAAACAATAAACAAACTTAAAAACTTGCTTATCAAAATAAAAAAAAAAGTATCAAAAATAACCCAACTTTGGTTAAATAAAAAATAAATAAATAAATAAATTAAAAAAAAGAAAAAAAAAAAAAAAGAATGGTCACTACTTGTGTCAATTTGACCCAACTTTCTGGGTTGTTTTGCACACAGCAAACGCCCAAAATAACCGAGAAAATTGGGTCAAAGTGACCCCAGTAGCAGTTGGTTCCTTTATGACCCAAATTGCATTATTTTTGACTCAAATGAGGACAAGCGGATGTTTCTAGAAGGTATAGATATCTAGCTAGGTGGGTACATTCTCAAAACAGTTGTGTCAAAAAATAACCCAATTCGGGTTAACTTCATCCAGCAACGAAATTCCAAATTGGGTCAAAAACATCCCACAAATTTGCATCGTTTTGAACAGAAAAACACAAAAAAATTGGGCAATTTTGTACGAAACAACCAGAGAGACTGACCGACCAGACAAACAGACGGATGGCTGAACAAAAAAAAAAAAAAAAAAAAAAAAAAAACACCTAATGCCCAACGAACAACTGACTGACCCAAACTAACAAAACTAACAAATAACTAATGGAACTAAACTAAACTTCTGAAGAAACTTAAAATTTCACTTATCTATGCTATAAGCATGACCAACCAACCAACAAAGCACTGAACCACTCGGTGTTGACCACAGACATAAAAATTCGCATTTGTGAATATTGAACAAGTTTAACAATAACGATTAAAGAAGCAATCATTTACCAAGCAGAAATGTATCCCTATTTGCATATGTGTACCTTGCTTAACTAACTCCAATCTCATAAAAACCCTGATTCAAGCAAAGAACCGTCCTTGAATCCTTTTCAAGTTTGAATAATGTTCTTCTTGAAAGCCTCTCGGTTAGTCGTTCTCAATGCGATCCCTGACTTTTTGTTGACCTTGCCGCCTCTCCGCGCATTCTCGGTTAAATCGACAGCAAGCAAGTAGCTTTCTTGTGTGTCCTTCTCATTTATTTGGCCCCGCGCTTTTCTTCCCCCCCTCCTGCAAATTACCTTTTGTTTGGTCTATTTCCTCTGCGATTTAGCTTGCGAGAGTGAGAGAGAGAGAGAGAGAAGACGTGGACTGAGCTGAGATGAGGCATGGCTTTATCAGACCGCCATTACACTTCACCTCCATTCCATTTGCACCTTATTATTCTCGTCTGGCGGCGAGGGGCGCGTGTTCCTGCCCGCCGCGTTTGTGTACTCTCACTTTGGGCGTGAGAGAGAGAGAGGATGGTGCGCAAAGAGCAAGAAAGATGAGAGAAGGTGGAGGAGGAGTGAAATGGCGGAGAGGCGCATCCATATGATGCAGCCATTACACCTCATGCAGGTTCCATTTGCACCTTATTGTTTGTCTCATTGCGGGAACAATAGCAGGTGATTTAGCAAGCCCGAAGAGGCAGCTGATCCCCCGCCTTTCTTTAGACACTGTTTGTGTGATTCTTGGACAGTGGTAGTACAAATACTTGGTTACTCTACTTTACTTGAGTGCTTATTTTTCTAATGATTCACACAGACTTGAGGATATCAGCATTTGATAGCAGCTTTTGTAAGCTTGTCCTTGATTCCTGGCAAGAATTGTCTGCTGGCAACAAGTTTTTTTTTACTTCAGGTTGTAACGTAACAGTCTTGAATCTGAAGTCAGTACTTCAGTCCGTACAGATAAAGCTTTAAAACTCTCCGAATCATCCGCTGGATCCAGCTTTTGTTGATGATGAGTTCCAGTGCAGGCCTACCGTTAGACCAGAGGTGTCCAAACTACGGCCCGGGGGCCATTTGCGGCCCGCCCTCCATTTTTTAGTGGCCCGCGACATATGCTAAAAATGGCATTTGACTCAGTTCAGATAAAATAAACAAAACAAAAATGTTTGGAGATGGTCGAAGTAAGAAGGGAGGGTGTCAAAAAGCACAGGTGCTATTGAAGGTTATTTTAGTTAACTAAAACGAAATAACAAACTAAAATTCAAAAAACTATTTTGTTAACGAAATAAAATACAAACGAAAATGCTTTTTAAAAAAAAACGAAAACTGCAATTACATTTTATATTTAAAAAACTAGCTAAAACCATAATTATAGAAAAAATGTACTTTGTGTTAGTCTTTGGTGTGATTTTTAGTAGATTTATTTTGATATCAACTGGGATAATGACGTTTGAAAGTTTGTCACACAGAAGTCATGTCATCTAGCAACAGCCAATAGAAAAGCACCTTCAGATGATGTTGCTCCCATGGCGTTTTTTTTTTTTTTTTTTTTTAAATATTGTGCACAAATAAAATACATTTAAAAAGAATAACAAAACACATTTAAAAAATAACTAAAACTAATACTGAAACTAAAACTAAAACTAAGCATTTATTAAAGAACTAAAACTAATAAAACTAACAGAACCACCCTGAAAACTGATTAAAACTAACTAAAATGAAAAATTCCAAAACTATAATAACCCTACTGCCATATTACAAATAAATTGGTTTATATACCGTAACATTTTTCTAAATGTGCAAAAGCACAAATAAATGATTTGTACAATTTTTAGGGCTAAACACGATTTCTCTTCACAACATGATTTGGCCCTTGCGTCCTTCTGAGTTTCTGTATGTGGCCCTCAAATGAAAAAGTTTGGACACACCTGCGTTAGACTTTCCCTGGCTTTCCGCAAGCGCCTGCTCTAAGAGTTTGATGTTTTCATCACTGGTAGTATGCCTTCTGTTGTGTAGGTTGTGAAGAACAGATCTAGAGCAAGTAGTCGATTATCAAATTAATCGACAACTATTTTAACTCGTTCACTCATAGCCATTTTCATTTCCCAGCTGTTTTACTAGATTTTGACGGATTTTGCAAGGCCCACAGAATATTGTATTGTATTGCTATAAAAACATGAAACCTACCAAAATAAAGTTTAGTCTCTTCTTTCATCAGGAAAAAAAAGCACATTTGTATGTTTCCGTTTTTCAGCAATTAGAATTGCAATATAGCTCAGTTTCATCATTATTCACAAACTTATTGAAAACACTGGTAAAAAGATGTTGTTGCAAAATGGCCCTGGCTGATCTCTTATACTCCACTTCCACCTGCTGGCCGTTTTTCTAATAACTACCATTGTTTTTTAAGCGACGTCTTCAGGTCAGAAGCTGCATCAAAGCCTTCTGTATGCTCTAGCATAAAGAAAAACTCATAAAAAACGCATAAATACGTATTTGGGAGTGAATGACAAAGTATTAAACAACGTATTTGATACGTTTTTGGGTTTGAATGTTAATCGCATAATGGTTTTGAGACATTTCTTAATTTAAAATATTCAAAATCCTCTCATTTCAGCATACCAACAGTAATTGTTTACTGATTTCTGTAGTGCTTCATGAAAAAAGACTGATTATCCTCCGTGTTTAATCAAAATAAGACATTTGCAAACATATGTTTTTACTTTGGAAAACAATGGCCAAATGTTAACAGTACATCAATCACCCTTTTTTTCATCAGTAATCAGGGGTAATGCAAAATTAAAAATGAATCCAATTAGTCGATTAATTGATTAAATAATTGATAGATTAATCAATTTTAAAAATATTTGATCGTAACAGCATCCTTCTCCAACATGAGAGGAACAACGAATCGAGTCCACTTTAACAGCCTCCAGTGCCTTACACGCGTGTCGGACCTCCAAGCGTGACGCCCAGCTGTCTGTGTGCTTCCACCCCAGCTCCCTCACCTCCGACCAGGCCACCGACTTGATGGAGCGACTCACCCATGAGCTCAACCTCCACGCCGCTGACCTCACGCAGTTGTCGTAAGTACCCGTGAAGTTACACGCACCCACGTTGTCACCAGTAATCACCGAAGCCATTTATAGATGGGTCTGGTGCGACACACAATCTGCTATGTGAATCAGTACACTACACGGGAATCTAGACTGTATTGAAGTTGAAGTTGTCAAGTTCAGCTATGTTAATCACTACACTACCAAAGGCTTTGTTCAAATTTTGTGCCATAGTTTCGTTGAATTTTAGACTTATATTTTGAACCGTTCTACCAAGGATCTTGCTCATTTTCTGCACTGTAATTTCGGAAACTGAATTCCAAGTCGATCAACATTGAAAACAATATGTGGAAAGTCAGCTACTTGAACCACTACATTAACAATGACCTTGTTCACCGTGTTTTCCATGAAATGTCCTTCTAAGTGGTTTGACCTTCCAACCATTCTGAGAAGTCATCTCAACTGAACCACTACACTACGAATGGCCTTCTTCTAATTTGTCACCATATTTTCCTGGAAATTTGAGACTTTCCAGTTATTCAACTTTCAAGCCTGTCAAGTTTCTAGTCTCTACTGAAATTGCCTCCAGTTGAATTGTTCCATATCTCCCAGCGTGGGAAAAACATTGTGACACATAGCAAGGGCTGCACTAGTCTGAAAAAAAAAACTTTGCAGCAGCGCCAGCGAACGTAGGCGTTTGTTGTTTATCTGACCTTTCCGAGTGTTTGACTTCTCCGAGCGGCCCTAATTACCTCCGGAACAGTTGTGATGTGTCTTCTGTATTCAAACCGCCGCCTCTGTCTCTGTACGCCTCGTCAAAGTAAAAGAACAGTCAAGCCATCAAATCCTTCTCGGTTCGAGTCAAAGAGAGAGTGGAGGCAGCGGCGATGTGGATGTGTGGGGATAGCGGGCCGCAAATAGACAAAGTTGTTCAGCGGGAGGCGGTTAATGTATTCGCAAGCGACCAAACTGTCCTTGGCTGGTTCGTTCCGGTACGCCGGCTCCGCTGTGCGTCTGGTGTCAGGCCATGTAGGCGGCAGACGAGACGTGTTCGACGTAAATACAACAAGAGCAACAGCGTCCCGGTGGATATTTATTAATAACGTGAACATTGGGATGAGATGATGGTATCGTTGATATACTTTGGTGGCAAAATTCGCATTTTGCTCCTCATTAAAACACACTCGATAGCAAAGGTCCCAAAAACTTTGCTGCGTCTCTAATGTGCTACTTACGCTGTACCGGCTAGCGAGCAATGAGCTTTGGCTAGGTACTGCTGTGGCTAAACTTGTGGCAGAGTCATGGTATCATTGATATACTTTGGTGGCAAAATTCGCATTTTGCTCCTCATTAAAACACACTCGATAGCAAAGGTCCCAAAAACTTTGCTGCGTCTCTAATGTGCTACTTACGCTGTACCGGCTAGCGAGCAATGAGCTTTGGCTAGGTACTGCTGTGGCTAAACTTGTGGCAGAGTCATGGTATCATTGATATACTTTGGTGGCAAAATTAGCATTTTTTTCCTCATGAAAACACTCGATAGCAAAAGTCCCAAAAACTTCGCTGAGTTGCTAATGTGCTACATACGCTGTACCAGCTAGCTAGCAACGAGCTTTGGCTAGGTACCGCTGTGGCTAAACATGTTGCCGAGTCATGGTATCGTTGATATACTTTGGTGGCAAAATTCGCATTTTGCTCCTCATTAAAACACACTAGATAGAAAAAGTCCCAAAAACTTTGCTGCGTCTCTAATGTGCTACTTACTATACCGCCTAGCTAGCAACGAGCTTTGGCTAGGTACTGCTGTGGCTAAACATGTTGCAGAGTCATGGTATTGTTGATATACTTTGGTAGCAAAATTAGCATTTTTCTCCTCATTAAAATACACTCGAAAGCAAAAGTCACAAAAACTTTGCTGCATTGCTAATGTGCTACTTACGCTGTACCGGCTAGCTAGCAATGAGCTTTGGCTAGGTACTGTTGTGGCTAAACATGTTGCAGAGTCATGGTGTCGTTGATATACTTTGGTGGCAAAATTTGCGTTTTGCTCCTCATTAAAACACACTAGATAGTAAAAGTCACAAATATTTCGCTGTGTCGCTAATGTGCTACCTACGCTGTACTAGCCAGCTAGTAACAAGCTCTGGCTAGGTACCGCTGTGGCTAAACATGTTGCAGAGTTACTCCCAAGTCCGTAATCATCACCTCCGTGGCGGCAAATAAGCTACATTTCCGACGAGTATTTTTCTGATGAAGAGAGAAGTTATACTAATTGCTAAGCTAACCTAAGATTGACAGCTAGCGCATTTAACACTGGCGCGTTGGTGATTCAGCCCACTTTTCACAGACGAACATCCAAATTTGAACAGAAAAACTTTTTGTGCGCTTCCTGTCTAATCAGAAATTGGTCTCAAGGAAGTACAGTTTTGCCTTTCAACATCTAGCAGTGGGCATCAATTAAATACATTTTTTGCTATTCACAGCAGGACTCTCTCCCCTCCCTAGTTCACTGCGAACTTTTGTAACCTCAAGGACTGTAGATTTTTCTCTAATAAAGCTGCCCGAGATGCTATAACCGCTCTGTATCCAGTGCACGGCCATCAAATCTCTCCTCGGTGACCTCCAAAGAAATTCCGCCAAGGAGACTCTTGATGTTTTTACGTTCGAGCTTCCAATTTATTTGTGACGAGCACGAACACCGGGACATGTCATCAGGCCGGCACTGATTGAGTTAATCCTGTTATTACAGCTGCCATATCACATCATCGCTAATCAACCCTGATGCTAACGCACGCGATGAGCACTATCTGGATACTGATGAGGAGCTGATGATATGGCCAGATGTGGCTAAAGTACTATACAAACGTAGAAGTACAAATACTTGTGTTAAAAAAAAAGTACAGATTCAACTCCTGTACTTATGTCAAAAACTTGACTCATTTAACTAGTCTCAGCAATAAAAAGTTAACAATTTTGTCTAGAATTAATTTGATCTCTTTATTTTTTCATGTGCAATTAATGCCTTTACAAACACATTTTGGCACTTGCTGTCGACTGAAAATGACATCACAAGTGCTCAGGGCTAGCTACCTATTATCAATCACTGAGCCATGATCGGCCTGAGCACGTGTGATGTCATTTTTAATTGACAGTAAGTGGCAAAATGTGTTTTTAAAGGTATTGATTGTGCATGAAGAATAATGATGTTATCAAATTTACTTGTATTATCGACAAATATTCACTTCTTAGTGCTGTAAATGGCTAAATGACTCAAGTATCCCTTCAAAATAGTATTTTTTTTAACAATACAATACAATATAGTGTTATTTTCTTTATTAAAAACACTTTAAAAATGTGGGTTTTTTTGTAGACTTGAATAGATTACTGGCAGTTCAATTTATTTATTTTAAAAAGAAAATTATTTTATGAATAATTAAAGTGAATCCGGTCTAGTGGTCGGGAGGGACTTTAATTAAATACATGAATAAATAAATAAATAAATAACCAAGCCCTGCTCCCAATAACTGAAATCTGCCGGTAATTGAATTGAATTTTTTGTTTATATATGTATATAGTTGTCTATTGATGGCACAAAATGATGGCCAAGTACAACTTTTGTCTCGATAAAGCTCAAATCACTTCAGCGTAGTTCTTTGGCGAGATGGCACCAAAACATCATGAGTTTAATTTATGTCACTAAGCAAATCATTGTTTGAAATGAATGGAAATGCAATTCATCTGTTCCAGCTGCCCCCAGACAAAAAAAAAAAAGTTAATAAGAAAAATAGCACTTTCCAATTTTACTCATAAAAATATACACATTCATTCATTAAATAGAATATAAAGAATTAAACAGTTTTTGCTTCGATATTTATTGTTGCATTTGTTAGGTTTTCTAAGGCAAATGTGATGTGGTTGATTTAAAAACTAATTGTTTAGTGATAGACTTAAACTGTGGGTGGCAATAAAGAAAAATTGTGCACATATCTGCCAAAATGTTGTGAAGTCAGCTGAGCAAGTCAAAGCAAAACAAAAACAAACAAGCTTTTATCTTGAAAAACTGGTACGCGCCATCACTCGTATCTCAAGGCACCACTGTACTTCGCACCGCTGGATTTGACGACTTCACATTTGCTTCAACCGCAGTCTACTAAAGACTGCGCATAAGTGCACACCGTTCCATACAAAAGATAAATGAAGAAAATATCCCGCTTTGCCGCCCCCACCCACTCTCGACTTCCTTCCCTCTAATGAAAGCCCAGTGGAGTCGAACTAGCCCAGACAGAGGACGCGGCGCGACGCGAGCCCATTGTGCCGCTCGCCGTGAGGCCGCGGCAGGTGAGTGTTTGAAAACGTCCCCCCCCCCCCCAGTCTGAATATGCTCGGGAGCTGGGTCAGAGCGCACCGCCCCACTTTTCCGTGCCAGCTCCTTTTTCTGAAGCCCCCGGCGGATAACGACTCGGCGGGAGAGATGCTGAAATGTGACAAACAGGCGAGGCGGACATTTTGATGAAGGGGCTGGAGTTTTAAGATAGTCAAGCCTGCGGTGATCATTTTTGGAGAGTGATGATTGGCTGAGAGGGCGGATAGGCGCCTCGGTTGAGATGACGTAAGGGTTTTACCCAGCTGAGGCGCTAGGGGGAGCGGGACACACGCGGTTCCTCTCGCCGCACACTCACGCTAATCACATCCCACCAGCAGAGCTAATATGAAGCCCGTGCTTACACATCCGATAACACGGGAGAAAAGTGTGAAGTCCTCTAGATAGCTTATCATCCTTGACTCCAATCCCCGCCACGTTCAACTGTTACTTCATTTAAATGGAGTTTGGGAGGAAAAGACACCAGTTCAATTTGAGATGCTCGGAGATCTGCGGCCAAGGGGAACGAAGATTGTGGAAATATTGACATTTGCCAGAGCAAACAGAACCCAGGTGAAGCATTAGAGAAGGGCACATCCCCCCCTGCCCCTCCTCCCCCCTGCGAACTGTGTGTGCGCGTGACGTGAGGCATGGTGTTCACAAATCATTGCATGGCCGGGTCCATCTGTCCGCAAGTATTGGCTCATATTTTGCTCGCAGCCCTGGGAGAGTGCAGGTGACTGATGGTGGACGGAGTTTGTGTCGTAGAACTCCAGCGGGTTATCTGGGATGCAGGCTGACAGGAAATACAGTGGTGCCTTGAGATAAGAGTGACCCAACTTGTGAGTTTTTCAAGATGCGAGTATTTTTTGTTTTTGCTTTGACTCAACAAAAAAAATGTGTATTTAAAACAACCACACTTTGCCTTAATAAAGTCCGTTTAGCTCAATGCTAACATGCAATGCAAATCACCATAGACGGGCTAAGAAATAGCATCACGGTGTGATAATCACGTTTGGAACTCAAAACACTTGTATCTCAACTCATCATACCTCATTTAAATAAATTTAAATTTTCAATTTTCATAATATTATGCAGTGGAACCCCGCTAACAGTGAAAATCCTCATATAATTGACGGCCATTATGAATGGAAATGAAAATAATAAAATCATTTACCACCCAAGAAAAGTCTTGAACAACATGCTGATAAATTGGCAGTAAGTGTTGTGGTTGAAGATGTGGTAAATGTTGAAAAAAGATCTTAAAAAATATATATGGGGGGGAAAAAAATCAGCAATTACACAATTAATTAAAATTAATATAATTAATTAAAATTAAAAAAGAATCAAAGAATTTTTGTCATTTTCACTTTCAATTCAGTGCACATTGTTACTCATTCTGGTGTGAGCGCCTTATAGTATTAGTCTCTTTGCTGAAGATAAAGAATATATGACAAAGCACTGTTATATTGTCTGACTACATGTTGCTGCACGTTGTGTTTGTGTTAAAATATTGGTTGTTTAAAGGCTTAACACCACCACATAGATGCTGATCGTTATCTATGGCGCTTCCCATGATGTGTTATGGTTAGCATGAAGCTAGCGGACTAAAGGCTAAGCTATATGAAGCTATATAAAAAAAAAAAAATGAATTAAAAACACTTTTTTGTTGTTTTTTTGTGGTGGTGGAACGGATTAATGGCTTCTCCATTCACTTCAATGGAAAGGATGGTTTTATATGTTTTTTTTTGTTTTTTTTTGGTCCACCACTGTAGTTTCATTTGGGATTTTAACATGTTCTCAAAATGTAATGCACATCCACCAGATACGCATTTTCTTCTTTCTCTTTTCACCATGCACCGCAGGGAGTTGTTCCACTCCGAGAGCACGGTTGTTAGCCTTAACTTGACGGCCAAGCTCAGGGACCTTTAAACATTTATTCTGCTCCAGGGAGAGACGAGTCCGCTGCCGACTCCTGACCGGACAGAGGCGAGTAAGTGCAGGGAGTGTACATACACAGGCAGGTTCCTGCGGGTTAAATGGAGCCATGTTACTAAGCTTTTTGCACCGTCACAGGAAAGCTGATGAACTCGAGATGCTGTTTTCTAGACAGAAACACATTTTATCGATATTCCTTTCAGCGCTAATTTCTGTCTTCCCGCAGTGTTCTCGGCCCGGCGTTGACTTTCCGAGTCGGGCCCAACCCCGCCAATGTAACCACAGCAGATCTGGTGCAAGTCGCAGGTAAGAGAGAGGCCTTTTTTATCGTTTACTACAGTACATTCATCATCTCATTTTTCGCCCCACGCCGTCAAATCGCCGTTTGAGCAAATGAGAACGCAGATTAGCCTCTTCTGATACGGCCGCTTCTCATCCTTGTACAAGCTGTAACCCTGATCGTAGAAGATTATTAACGCCGCGGTGACAGATGACCATCCATTACCGAGGAGTCACATCCACTCTTCACATATTGGCTGTGTTAAGAACACATTATTTGCTCTCTTTATGAAGACGAATGGAAGGATGTAGAAAGAGTACACTGCAAAAAGTGAAATCTAACATTAATATCAACGTTTACTTCCAATTTTGAGATATAGAGATCACCCAGTTATTTCACCTCATACTTTTTTTTTTCTTACATAAGGTGCCAGTACTTATCTTTCATGAAATAATGGATTTGATGTATGTTCAAACTTGGACCACTATTGCACAAAAAAATAGAATAAATAGGTGACAGCGGCAGACAAAAAAAAAAAAAACAATTAAAATAGATTTTTTTTTTAAATTAATATGTGATTGAATTAGTCCACTCTAGTTCTCAGTAGCGAAGTAGGGTATTACGTGTGTTTTTTTAAATTTTTTTATTTTTTTTAAAGAATTTGGCATTTTTGTCCCACATGGAAAAAAAACTTTATTCGTAACTTTTGTAATTTATTAATATGTCTGCAGTGCATTATTTAGATTCAGCATGTTTTTTCCCATAATGCAATGTGGTATTGACTTGCGCATGTGCCCCGTGGCATTATGGGAAAATATGCTGTTTGTAGCATTTAGCCTAGGAGAATGTTTGGACGAATTTGCAAGTACGTTTAAACGTTTTCAAACACGTTCAAATGTAAAGTCGCCAATCAAAAATGTTTACTTCAAACTGGCAGTTCCACACTTACATAATTTTTTACTCTTAAAGTACTTTTTGTGTAATTTTTGAGGTTTTATTACTGTGTAAGCATAAATATTGCATAAAATACCAACATTCTATAGGTGTAGGTAGTATAAATGCACTGGTGTTAAAATATTGGGATTGGACCACGATCCAAATTCCCTTGACCCAAAACTTTTCAGTGCGGGTGTGTTAACTTAAACATCACATCATGTTTGTTATTATCTGTTTTCACATACACCTTATGTAAAGTAAAATAATATACATTTAGGGAGCCCGGAGACCACCTAGCTAGCCACAAAATGCTTGTAATTGAACTCCCCGCTTTATTAACACCAAACGTTATTCTGTGTAGCTATTTGTCTTTCGAGGGAGAGTAGCAAAAGATGATGGAGATTTGTGGTTTGACTGTGTTTGTGTTTGTGTGACTTTTGCGCCAGATTACAGAGTGTAGTCATACTGCTCCCTCGCCGTCACCCTTTTGTTTGCAGTGTTTGTGTTTGTTTAACAAAGGGATTAAATGGGAAAATCCTGTCTGCTGCAGGAAGTATGCCACTGTTGCCTACGGGTGGGAGTCGCTCTCTGTTTTTTCTTGCTACTTATTCAATGACCCATATTTCCATGATTAAAGTAAATTACAGTACATTTACTTCCAATGGAAACAAAATGGATGTGCTGTGTTAATTAGTGTAACATTTGCCAAGAAATGCTTCTCAGCGTTGTGAAAAGTAAAAAGTTATCTCCAGTTTTAATTTTTGACGTGGTTTGTTTGCCAGTGTGAAAGCGACACTGGTCACATTTGCCATTTTCCTCAAATTCTTCCTTTCTCTATCCCTCTATGCCCCCCTCTCCGGTTTGATGGACTTTGATGAGATGGCGTGTAGCGAGCGCTAATGAAAGGCGTGAGCGAGGCTGAAATGTCAGCCCAAATGTTAAGTCAACATGACCCGTGTTGATGAATTATGAATCTGGGCCTACCTGAATAGCAATCGGTAACCGTTCAAACTCACTGCCGCTTCTAATTGGTCGTCGTTATTCACAACGGATGCCGAGCCTCGACGAGGATGAAATATTAAACGGCAACATTTGTGCCCCAGCTGACCTTTGAGATCAAACCATCCCAAAGCTTCATTTCCTGCCTACCATACCGCAGTGTGAAATCGCCCGCCCACCTCTTATATTAGCACTGATGCAAAGTGAATACACGGTTAAAATCCTGCTCTGTTGCATCAGTGCTCCAAATATCACCTCGACGACGACTCGAACGCAACATGGTGACAGCATTTTATTTTATTTTATTTTTTTGCTTTTAAAGTGTTTACCAGGTTGTGAAGCAAGAGCATGCTTTAGATGGAATCTGAAAATCAAACTGACGCCCACATGCAGCGGCCACCTGGGTAATCCCGGCCGACCTTTTGCCTTATGTGTGACTGTGCATAAATGACGTGGCCTCCTAATGAACTCATCAAAACCCCACGCTGCATTCTGCCCTCAACCTGCTGCTGGGAGCCCGCGCAGCATGCCTTATTGCGGTCATGGAACAGCACATGTAGTCTTCGTTTCCAGCTTCACAAAGCGCTGAAACTGATGTAATTCGGTTCGTATCAGAAGAGGAAACTACTTTATTGTATTTCTTCAGTGAATTCACAATTCCCCTCATATGAAATGTTCACTTTTTGAGGTGTTTTGGTCATAAATATGCCTTACTACAGCCTGACAAAGTCCCCAAGTTGTAAGATAAACGATCCATGTTTCCCTTTTCGATGGCCGTTTGTATCAAAGTAGGTCAAATAGCGCTCTCAAATGGGCTGTTTTAGCAGGTCGGTTATACACGTCACTAACCCCACCTTTTTCGGTTTTACACGTCACGAGCTCAGCGCGAACTCCACCCTCACAATTTTCAACCCCTCCCGCTGCCGGAGATTTCCAACCCACGAACAAACAGCAGCAGCAGCAGCAGGAGGACAGCATGGCAGCAAAACAACCCCATAAACTGCTCTGAACCAGATTGTAGAGAGGACGACAAAAACATTTTTCTTCTGCCACAGAAGGGCTTGTGGTTGGACTGTATTTATGTCTTAAATTATGCCCAAGCAACTCCCAAAACTTCTTAGTTCCCGCGAGTGGGGTGGCCGATTTTGCGGTCCCGTATCTCCGTCCCGGAGGGTCGTGGAGGGCCAGCACAGACGCCGTTGGAAAGCCGAGGTCGAGCCGGATCCGGGGATGTGTTCATTTTCCCCGTATGACTTATGGTACGACCGGTACGGGGGTGTCAATCCCAGTAGCTGTACCCAGAAAATGTGCATCGTGAGGAGCGTTAGCAACCCTGACAGTTTGTGGCAAACATTATACTGACGACTGCTACAAGAATTTGGGACAGTACAAACGTAGATTAGCAGAACATCTTTCACTTACCCCGGGATCGGTACCAACTATTGAAAGTAAAGCATGCAAAAGCGTTGCCAATATTCCTTCAGGTGCAGACGTGAAGACTCAGGACAAAACAGGAGCCCACGAAAAAGCTGAGACTTGGCCACGCCCAACTCATTTTGTAGTCAAAAACACACGGAAGTCTGGCGAGCCTTGGCCACGCCCACCAAAATCCACTCGTTTGATGCTAGGCTAACAGTAGACCTTCCTAGTGGAGACTGCAACTCTACAAAATTCCTTCCTATTTACTTCTAAATTCAAGTTTGTATTCTCTTTCGCATCTAATCGATACCAAGACGCACTTACGTAGAAGGTATTAACCGGAACTAGAAGTACTTCCTGCTTTCGCATCTAACAATCATGGGAAATAGTCCTACTGTCTAGTCAGAAAACGCAAGCTGAGCTTTATAGTGGTAAATTGCTGTTGTGACAGAGCAAAAAAAGTTGGCTAATGGTGAGTGTGTTGTAATGAACTGTCAGCCAAGATAGCATTTAGCATTAGCGATTGACGCGCATGTCGGTCGTGTTTGGCGCTACACACCATCAACCAGTTTTCTTCAGTTTTGCGTGGTTGTATGTTCTGATACAGAAACACATTGTACGAGTGCGAACCTCCACCACTCCGCTACCTTGACTGTACTCGCCATTGTCTGACGGAGGTTAATATGGCTGCGCCGCATACTGCTGTCCATCTATCTGCCCATCACTTTCCATTTGATGTGCTCAATGCCCCATTGAAAAGGCGAGACAAAGAGACTCGGTTGAAAGGCACGGACAGTATTGAGGAGATTTGATAACTCATTGAAAAGCATCTTTTGGGCAGCAGGTTCTTAGCGGCTGCGCTGGTGAAAGGCCTGCTGGGAGGTCTGACTGTATTAGCGGAGGTAGAGGCTCTTGTGTTCTGCTCAACTGGAAAACCGCAGGACAAAGACGCGCGTTGCCTAATCCCTGCTCGGCTGCAAAACAAAAGGGAAAGCTGCCGCTTTATCGAAACTACAAGGCGTTGTGTGTGTCCGTGTGTGCGTTTTGTTTGCGTGACATTTTTTATTTTTGTGCAGCTGTGTTCGTACTGTGCCATGAAAACCATTTATTTACTGTTCAACTCTTGGACTCTTTGCTTCTTCTCAGTCTCACGATGCTTTATACGAGCACGCAGCCGCTATTTTGCGAAATTCCAGATCGGACTTTGCTTCCTGTACATGCTGGAATTAATGTCGCCCTTTCTTCACATTGATTACATCTCAGCACATTTTAACATTGACTAGGAGTAATTGCAATACATAATTTGGGAATTTCCTATTCAATAGTTTAAACTGTAAATACAGTAAACCCTGATTCAACCGGGTTTGCAGTTCCACTATTTTAAACATAAAAATAAATCAAATTAAAAAATGCACAGTTACTATTTTGTTACGCCTCCTGTTTATTTTGGTTGCAGTTCCACTGTCAGCCACTAGATGTCAGCACATTTATGTTTGATGCTGTAAATTTGAAAGAAGAATATTGAAAACAGGAAGTATTTCAAGCTCTGCGTAGTTTTTGCTGAAGAGTGAACATGAATCCTGCTTTTTATGCCTACAAGAAAGTGTAGGTTTATTTTATAACGTACACCTTATTATTATTAATGTATATTGTGATATACGTTAAATTTGCTAGTTTGGAATAAATGGAATTTATTCACTGTAAACACGTAAAGGCATAAATACACTAATACTGTGCGTGAATTATTTATATCATCCTATTTTTGAATGTGTGAGTTATTTTAAAAGTGTGTATGGGTGGTAAATGCAATAAAAACATGCAGTATTTAAATAGAGCATTTCTATATCGCCGTTTTGAGTGGTGGTCTGGAAAACCAATGATGGATGTGGGATTACCGTATATTATTTAAACAGGCTTCCTTGACACAATTACTACTTTCCTATTAACTTAGACATCCTATTGCATTAGCTAATATTGAGGATAGGTTTGACAGAAGAAAATTGGTGAATTTGTGAATCACAAACCTCAAGTGGCTGCGTGTTCACTATGTCTTAAAAATCTCTCAGCGGGGGGAGGACATTTTCTTTTCTCATTGGTCAGTGGCTTTTCCATCACGTGTTGTGTCTTTCTGCCTGTTTGAATAATAAGCTCACTCTCACAAATCTCCTTTCTGTTGTCACTGAAGTGTGAGGAAGCAACACGGGGGAGGACATTGTCTTCGTCCATGTCTCTGCCTGCCTCCCTGGGGTGACAGCCGTGTGTCAGGGTCTCTTGCTCGCTTGCTCCAGATGGCCCAGCCACTTGCTCTCAGGGTCCCCTGCCTCCCAGCCTTCATTGACCGGGGGCCGAGGTTCTCACGGCCTGGGGGCCCGCAGACTCATTGCGGCGGCCTGGCCTCAGGGGGCCTTTGTGGCCTCTGAGGGGCTCCGGGGTCGCCCGGGCGTGACAGCCGAGACAAAAGGAACGTCCTCGCCCTGCTCCGACTGACTTAACTCGAAGCATCCCTTAAGAACTCCTGATGTTTGGCCTGGACAGCTTTGGCCTGAGTGTGGCTCGAGTCGTCAAGTGATTATATAACACATTCCTGAGGATCCTGCAGCCTGGGAGCTCAGAGTGTCACGTAAATGTGTAAATATTCAAAGCAGTCGAGGAATGAGATCAACCACTTTTGTCTTGGATTTGGGTTACAACTGTAGGGCGGTCCTGAACCGAGGATTCACTTGCAATATTTTTTTTTTTGTCCTCATAGTCGAATTAACACTGCGACGTGGTCGATGCTGTTACATGCTTCACACGCACATGCAGATTGTCAAGCGTAAAATTCCATATGCTATTTTATTGTCAAGCTGTCACTCATTCTTTTAGTAAAGGGCTTTTGGATTCATGCTTGTCATAATAACCTCATGCCAGTTTATATCCATCATACCTTATGATTTTTTTCTACAGTATACTTACTGTAATGCCCTTGCATTTGGGGAAAATGAGCCAACTCTTAAACATCGCATGTAACCCCATCAGGACCTGCCGTCTAACACACATACTACAATACGCACGGTATTTTATGTACATTTAATGAATGAAAGTGTTTAAAAATGTTATTCAATGTGTTAAAAGCAAGTGGGAGGAGTTAAACAATGCATAGCATAGATACCATGAATGGTAAAAATCAGTAAATAACCTCATTAAAGTTTTATAATTGCTTATCAATGCCACCAGTTGGCGGAAAAAGATCTTTATTCCATTAGACAAGGCTATGGCCTGAATAAATGAAGCTCCTCCTCTCACTTCAATGTAGTTCCTCTGCATTATTTTTGTATTAGACAGTGAATATGTCCGTTTTACAGCAAATAACAGAGCATACGTTCCCGGAAAACAAAAAAAAATATCCGCGACTAGGCAAATTTGTGACTCGCAACTAAGCGGTAGAACACCATAATGGATTCAAAGGTCAGAATGGAGTTTAATTGCACAGTGTATGCCCATTTAAAGTTAGAATTTCCATTCTATAGCTCTGATCTGCTACACTAGCATGCCGTTTTTGATGTGACAACGCAACGGCTGCGTTATTGGCGGCCGCCGTTTGAGTGCTAGTCCTCTTCCAGCTGAGCATATTAGCATAGATCTCCCACGCAGACAGAGTTGACCTTCACTGTGGCGAACACTTGTCAAAATGCCAATGATAATTACCTGCTCTCTCTTTCGCGAAAACACCACAGTGTCTCATCTGTGGAGCTTTACAAGCCGGCCGTGTTGGGACCGCTTGTTGTGGCCCATCTGAGCTGCCGGCGTTCCATTTTGCCGCTGTAATATTTTACCACTCTGAACCAACAAACCACCAGAGGCTGAAAAAAAAAAAGAAAGTGAGAATTACATTTTCTCGCCTACATTTTTGTTGTTGTCCGTGATGTGCTGTGGTGAAATTGAGTTTTGCTTTTTTTTTTTTTTTTTTTTCAAAAATAATAAACAGCACTGTGTCCGCTCCCTGAACATCTGTATCAGTGAGCATAGAGGTCAGAAAACAAGCCTCCTTCATCCCGGTTCTCCCTTGGCACTCTCCTCTCTCCTCCCCATCGCTGGCTACCACCCTTTCTGCTTGAGTGCTTGAATGTGCTCAGTTCGGTGATCAAAGTCTTCCTCGGTCTCTTCTCCTCCATTGCCGCCGGCTCTGTGAGTGTGTGTGTGTGTGTGTTGGATAGAGGCGAACATGTGTGTCGTACACTCCATCCTCTTTTGCATCATCCGCCGTCTGCTGGAGGGCACGCACACGTAGTGCACAAAGACGGACAGATGCACACACACATTGACGAACGCTGACGCTAATGCGATACGACGCGCTCCGCGTTTTCCGTCTTCCCTAACGTTTATGCATTGATGAGCTGACAAATACGTGCCGTAAGAAGGGAAGAACACGTGTTGCTTCTTGCTTGTAGCCGGACAAACTTTTTCCTCTGTCACAGCGTTAGATGGTTTGTTCGGTCGAACTCTGGGCTAACTGGTGGTTGTCGTTTGCTGCTGGTAACAAAGGGATCCAATCTGACAAGCAAATATTTAAGTGTTTTTCAGTTGTTATCATTAGCTAATTAGCATTTTTTTGTAAGCCAGTTCACAATTTTAGCAAAGGAATGGGAACACGTTAGTTTGATAGCATATTAGCCATTTCCAACACTAGCTAGCTAAGCTAAGTTCATTTGTACTTTTATAATTAAGTCTAAAGTCCATACTTTATACCTTTTACTTAATTACAAAGTCGAATCAGCACTTGTCTTTTTACCAAGTGTTTGTACTTCTACTTGAGTACAGACTGTGATCTCCGCTAGCAACCGAGGCTAAATTTAGCTCCTCCAAAGATTTTAAACAGTCGAAATGTATCAGTTACTTCCTTTTCGGGGTTCGCTTTATATCACATTCATGAGGCTTCGTGAGATGGAGATTGTTTTAGACAAACATTTTTTACTTGCTAGTTCTGGTGTACGCTCAAGTGTATCGCGCAAAGCCGGGACTGAAGTGTGAAGTTATAACACCCAAGACAAATTTTTTCCCACACTGTTGTGTTGGAAGCAATTTTTTTGTGTAGTATGGAGCTGAATCGCCACCCATCAACGGATTCGTACCAGAGAAAGCTAGCTCAAGGTGTGAAAGCACTCCCAAGGCTGTGATGGTTCATTCCAATTGGATTCTCCTTTTCTTCTCCGAACCGACCACTCCCATGGGAGTTGTTTCGAACAGTTATTAAAAAAAAAAAAAAGCTCCTCTTTTGGAATCCTGTCTTTTTAAACTCTCCGGAGAGTGCGCTCTCATCAAACACTCTTTCATTGTGTGCCTTCTTACAGGAAAGTTGTCATGTGGAAACATTTCTATTGTACCGAGAAGCCGAGAACGTTCCAGACGATTAATGATTCGGGCAGTGTCTTTAGCTCCCTTTTATCCTGTTTATCCTTGCCGGTCATGCTCTTCCCCTTTCCTTTGCCGCTTCTCCATGCTCTCCTGCTCCTCGTTACTCCTCTCCACCACGCTCGAGTGTTCACCTCAGTGTTGCTCCTGTAAACATGTTTACTGTGTCAACGTTGGTGTTTCGAAGAAGCTCAAGACAGTAACAGGTGCCTGTCAACAGCCGGCCAGATCTCTAGTGCATTAAAGGATCTTCACCCGTAGACGGGGATTAGTGTCGCCTGGCATTGTTTGTTTGCTAATTCCATCTCCGAGGTATTTGTTGGGAAATAGTCATGAATAATTGAATGTGATTTCTAGTGGATGAAACCCGGCTATCAGCAAATGGCGGGAGATTAATGAGAAACGCGCCGCCACGCAAATTGAAGCAATGGAGTGAAACAGGGAAACCCAAAAAACTGAATATGCATTGTTAGGCTGGAGAAAATAGCGTCGAGATGACATATTAATGTATTAATGCAAGCGTCTGGAAGAATTCAAAGTTGTGTTCCCTACGTTAAATAACACACGATTATTTCATTGATGCCCTTTATTTCATAACGTAACAAGTTAAACATGACACAAGACGTGCAAGTTTTCATTGATGGAATGAGACTGGAAGAAAATTTTTTGCTGGTTGGTAGTGTGTTAGATGTTCAAAAATATATGCTCACCTTGCAATTTTCAATGAAAGGTAAGTTACAACAGGTCCTCTCCTTACACATACAGTATAATGTTACTTGATAGCTAGCTTGTGATAGATTTTAAGGCACAAAAAGCGTTGCTAGCTAGCTTCAGGCTAAAGTTAGCTTTGTCATACTAATTTCATTATCACATGTGCGTATTACTCTTACGTGTAGAACATGTAGGGATTTTTTGATGGGCAGCAAATGTGTTGTCTGGTTGACCCGTTTTTGAGTGTCCATCTGAAACATGATAGAAAATGATGCTGTTGTTGTCATGATATTTTTATCCATCTCAGAAAGCTCTGTTGAGCATTTTGTTAAAAGACTAATCTATAGTTGGATTATAAAACTGGGACGCATTTTATCCACACTCTACCCAGCTAATCATCAGTGGATGTTGTCTATTTATCCTCATTATGATTCTGCGTGATTGAAAACATTTGTGGACGCAAATGTCTCCAAAGATTCACACTCATTGAGATTGTGTAAGCAAAGCTAATTATCAACCTCTTTTATTTGGCGCAAACTGTTCCCGTTTGCCGGGACTCGTGCCGCTTTACGTGACACCAAATGTTGTAATTGAGCTCCTCTGGATAGGAGCCAGAGTTGCCGTTTTAAAACAAAAAAGCGACAAAAGACTTAATATTGTGATCTCATTTCAGAGTCACGCAGGACGGCTGGTGATGGCAGCCTAATGGCTTCATTTGTGATTTGTGAATTGGCAAAGTGTGATTATTAACAAACGACTGTTGTGTTCTATGTTGCATTTTTAGCTTTTCATAAGGAATGGAACTACTTTTCCAAAAGTAACCCGGCCAAATACAGGCTCTGACGAAAGCTTGAATCGATTTAAATCCGTCATCAATCAATCAATCAATCTTCTCTGCTCCAAGTTAAGCAATGCACTTGTATTATCTGTAAACTAATGGTAAGCTAACGTGTTATTATTCGGGGCTAGCAACCACATCTACCGATAATCGTTATTCAAGAGTACATGATGATTGTTTCTTGTCGTCCTCTAGAATCTAGAGGACCTAGAGTCTAGATGATCCCTCACATTTTAAAATTTGGTTCAGATATTAACTCTTTGACTGCCAAAAAACAAAAAACAAAAAAACAAAAAAACAAGGGTGCCAGCCGATTTGGAGCATTTTCACTCATCTTTCAAAGCAAACAGAATATTGTGCAGTATGACGACATAAATATGGTGGACACCATATGAAAGATTGGATTCCATTCTTTCATGAAAAAAAAAAGTATGTTTCTACCTTATTCCGTTCTTTAGTAATCACCATTTGAAATTAGGTCGTTTGAGTGACATAAGCGAAAAAACAAAAATATTAAGAGAAAAACAAACTTTTTGTGAAAAGATATTTTTTGTTTAGTGACAAGGCAGGGCTGCACATTGAGAGAAAAAAACAAAAAACAAAAACATAATAAACGTAAATTAACGTATTTGGCGGCATTCATTAGGATTTTAGAATACGTCATTAAACGTTTTTGGCGGTCAAAGAGTTAAAAGCTTGTGCTTAACCAACGCTAGCCAGCTAAGTTAGCAAGGCTAGCTAATGCTAGTAGCTGTTTGTATCGTTCTTTCTATACGTTACGCTTTCTTTGTATTCGAATGTCTCCAATGTGTTTCGAAAGTGTCTTTTAAGACTTCTAAATGTATAAAATGTTTAAAAACCATACTACTGATTTTCACCTTGAGCAGGTGAAAACCAATAAATGGAGCTTCTAGTAAATAGACAAATTGAGCACCCAAGTGACAAAGCAACAGCATCCTTTCTCACCATTACTTGCAAGCTCGGTGCACGAGGCCCCTTCTATGCTATGTTTAGTAGTCTCCTTGAGTTTTTGTCACGGCTCCATAGATTGGAGGAGCAGGAGAGAGACGGTGGGATTAAAGCACCATGTTGAGCAGAAAATCCAACCTCCTCTTCAGTGGCAGCCCCCACCGGCTCCCACCTTATTTTTCGCTCCGCGCCGACCCTCTCAGCCTTCATCTCTTCTGTTCTCCCCGCCCTTCATCTTCCCGCATCGAACGCCGCCTCGCTGATGGCTCTTACCATGTGGAGAGCAGCGGGTTCTTGTACACCGCTTTTTTTTTTTTTTTTTCGCATTATGAAGCGGCTCGTACAAACAGCCCAGTAAACGAGCATCACCCCATCTCCCTGCTATGACTCATAATGTGATGATATCAAAAAATGTGCCATCCCCCATTATGCTAAATTGAAAGAAGCTGTGAAGATGATCTTCTGGAGGAGTTCACGGAAGGGCTTTATGGAGTTCTGATTCAATCACGCCCTCCTGTCCATCTCGGCAGGGGGTGGGGGGGTGACGTTAACTCGCTGTAAATCATTAACAACACCCACCAGCAACAACGTTAAAAACATTGACACGCACAGCTGAATACCATGGACCCTTGGTAGGTTAATGTACCTCTCCCACATGCTTTAAACACATTTAAATTTATTACACTTTTTCAACACACTGTATCTGAGCACTTAAAAAGTGTGACTCTTCGAAAATATGTCAAGTAATACCAGAATATATTTCTGAGAACGTGTATGTGAGTGAGACATTCTGCACTTCAGCTTTCACACAAGCACTACTTTTGTCCAAATTAAGATCCTGGAATTACTAGAACAGTTTCTTGGCGTCAGGATTTTGACACAATGCTACTTTGGTTTAAATAAACCGTAAATACTGTAGCTCCTTGGTACCAAAATGGTGGTAAAGTATATGTATATTTTTTAATTGCTTTTGCCTGAACACAAAAATGGCAAATTGAGATTGGTACATTGTGCTACATAGTTGCACACAACACCACATAATTATGACAAAATGTAAAAATATTGGTCAGCTTTGATAGCACAAGTTTTGGTATTCACAAAATAGTAAACCTCATGAAAATCGGTTAAGAAATGACCAATTTATTTTCTATGCCTCTGCATTATTTTTGATAGGAATGTTGCCCTCACCAACATGGCTGCCACGTTGCCACATCGGTTAGCTGGGCTGTCACAGGAGCAAAAATGAAATAGTCTAACATGAATCCACTAAAAAACCCTGACAACAGACAAAAACCCTCTAATTTTCAACATTAACTGAATAAAAAGAATGTACTATAAAACATGATACTTCAAAACTATCTTTTGTTCACAAGTGTCAATCATATGGCAGCTAGCTAGCCAGCTGCTAGCTAAGAAAGCTAATGACGGATATACCGAGGTGCCATGATGGTTTCAAATTTTACACTTTTGAGACATGGCAATTGAAGACACCACAAACCTAATGTCTACTCTTACTTCCTATATCAAATAGTTAAAAAAGATATACAATAGCAAAATATTTAGATGAAAGCATAGTGCTTTCATGGGACTCAAATATCTCTTTAGTATCTATGAAAGGTTCTTAATCTTCCGATAGGCTGCTTTAAAGTTTGTGTTGGATCACAATTTGCTGCATAGTATGCAGTGTATCGTAGAAGGTTTTTTTTTTTTTTTTTTTTTTTTTTGTCTTGTCCCATTAAAAGTATAGCATAATGCCTCCGAATGGCAGACCATCCCAGTCCTCTGATTAACTGTCGGGAGAGTCACTCGCTAGAAGACACGTTCAATTATGACCACATTACCTAATTGCTCATTCTACAAAAGCACCAGTTTATGACCCTTTTCTTTTTCGAGATCTTTTACTACGCGAGTAATTTCTGGAAGGTCTGTAAAGCCACCAGGTATAAAAGCTAAAATATCTTGTAAAGTCCAGCATAATGTGAGATTATTTTGTCCAGTGTTACATTTTAGTATGTCGTCAATGAGAGTTGTCAGGAAAACGATTACAAGGAGAGCAGCTGGATTTACGACTTCATTAATACATTAACAAATATTTCACATATATGCGTTTGTTTGTTTTTTTTTATTATTATTATTCAATGCATGGTATATATTTGATTTGCTGGATAGCGCAGGTGTGGGCATACAGGTGTTTCTACAAGATCGATATAAGAGGATGTTTTTGTTTCCATTTTTTATCGCGTATGTTCTTTGCCTACTAACGGCGCCGGTGCACTTAATTGGCCCCCGCATGCGCTGCGCTGACAGTGGTTTTAGTGCGCTACAAGTGTAGAGAAACAAAAGGGAGCGGCGAGCTTCAAAGCACGCGGGTGACATTTCCTGCCTTTCCCATCTTCAAAGAGCTATTTTTTGCTTTTGTACTTCCCTTTTTTTATGGAGTATGATTTTATATATATTTTTTACCAAAGGATTACAGCTGTCTGCAATCATGGTGTACAATTTAGGTTCCCTTTCATAACATTTTCAATAGAGGATGTTTAGCATGCTGCTTGGTTTTAAGTCCATTATGCTTGAATTGTATTGATTTAAATATATTCTGTTGTATATGTTCTATCTCATATCTCCACACATACTGCATGTACCGTTACTCTGCACTTAGAACCAATCAAAGCATGTTTCAACGCCCTAATGAGGAAGCGCTATAGAAAATAGATGGATGTTACTTGGCGATTGCCACCCTATCACTGATCCAACAGAACCCCAGTGACAGTCTCCAGATGGCCGAGAGATGCACCGCATGCCCCCTCCCCTCATTTTCATTCACCTGCAACTGCCCCCCCACCACCACCCCACTTTCTTCCACCTCCTCATCATGTCTATAATTCATGACCAGGTGCAGCAGCATCTTTCTTTGGCATGCGCCTGAAAGAGAGAGGGAAAAAAAAAAAAGACAGATGTTCAATTTCCGCTTCCTTTGTGCATTTTCCGCCGTCTTCTCCAGTGTGCTTTGGACGGCCCGTTTTTACGATATGCAAATTGCGGTAATTTGGCATATGCAGCCATGACTGATCAATGCCCACGTTGGACTTGTCAGAAGTTGATGAAAGTCTTGTCGTGATGATTTATCGGGGTGGGACTCAAGTAACGTTCAACATCAAATTAATGGGATATTCTTTCCATGATAAGAGCTAGTCGATATATTGGGGGGGAAAAAAAATCACCAACAATACATTGTGATTGTTGCTTTTAGTGAAGGAAGGATCATTTTCAAGAGTCCTCAGTTTGCGTACAATGGTGTTCAATTCCTAAGATGGGAACGTAAACAGAATTCTTCAGAATTTGCATTGTTGAACTTCCAGTCCAATATGAAAGAGCGAGAAAATTAATACAAACGAGTAGGCTTCACACGATCCGAATTTTTCGTCCAATCATCGCTCAGCATTCAACGAGTTTGAAAAAAATGATAAGCGATCACCGATTAGATCAGAAGATGGAGCGATATATTTAAAGAAGAACTTTTATATTTACTCTACAGTTGATTGAAGTGCATTGGGGGCGGGGGTGTCTTTAAAAAAATGTTAATAAACATTAAATATAACATGTAATGTCTTATATCTTGGAGCCGATCAATGCCGTCAAGATCGATCGAGCAAAGTAAGGCATTACAATTGATTACCGAGTTTTCATAAAGTCACACGACACCAGAGACGGAAAATGCCCAAGTGAGCATAATTTTGATACTTTGATTTTGGGGTGTACTCACTT